>NW_006921609.1:2995269-3007960 GCF_000298275.1 Orycteropus afer afer | reverse complement strand
GCACATAATAACAACAACAATATATGGATCTCTTCAAGGTTCATTGGCCAGGTAGCTATAACATTTCTTGGCATAGACAAGTACGTACCTTGATCACAGCATCCATTTGTTGAAATATCTCAGTTGGTATCTCATCAATTTCCGGAGCCTTGTTTTTCACCAGTTGTTTCAGTGCAGCTTCAACCTCTTCCTTCAATACTGTTGGTTCTTGATCATATGCCTACTCCTGAAATGGATGAACATTGACCAATTCTCTTTTATATGGTGACTCTGTATTCTTTCCATCTTCTTTTGATGCTTCCTGCATCATTCAATATATATATTTTTAATTTTTATTGTGATTTGGGTAAAAGTTTCAGAGCAAACTCATTTTCCATATGGCAATTCACATACACTTTGTCTCATGACATTGACTGCAATTTCCCACAATGCAACAACTCTCTTACCACTTTCTTCCCATAGTTTACTCTTCCCTGTATACTTCCCTGCCATACACTCCTGCCCCTCAAGTTGTCTCCCTGTGCATACAGAGCCCTTTTATTCTCTCATGATTGATCTCTCCAAGGAGTGTATCTACCTCAAGTAAATGCTCAGCTCATGTACCTATCTTTTGTTTGGCTGGAAGCCACAGGAGTGGGTGCAATTCCAGACCTAAAGGACAGCTAGGGACCATAGTCTCAGGGGTTCCACCAAGCTCTATCAGACCAGTAAACTTGGTCCTTTTTTTTTTTCTTTTTAAATGATTTTGAGTTTTGTTCCACATTGTTCTTCCTCTCTATCCAAGATCTCCTACATAGATCTCCCTCTAAGTTGTTGACCATGGTAGTCAGGCATTATCTAGTTCTTCTTGTTTCATAGTCATATAAACTGAGGATGGCATGGTGTACTAGTCCCTTGGACTAATTGTTTCCATGTGTCTTTGTTTTTCTTCTTTCTTCTTTGCTCTGGATGAGGAGAGACCTATTGTTGCATCTAGATAGCCACTTGCAAGCTTTTAAATCCCAGTCACTACTAGCAAAACAATGTTTTGTATAGTATGTTATGCCAATTGAGCTTGAGGTCCCCTGCAACCATGGTCCCGAGCCCACAGGTCCAACTACTCACTCCATCCAGGTAGCTGGCTGTGGCCAAGAAGTCACCACAACCTTATCCCTTGTCAGCTCTAATATGTACCTGGACATTCTTACAAAACATACAAATACACTTGTAGAAACATTGTCTGCCAACTCTATACATGGTCATGGCATACTCTCCCCTGCCTAGACATACTTGATCATTCAGCCTGTCCACCCATCTATCCATCCGTATATGTCTTCCTCTTCCTCAATGCTACCACGTTGATCACTCACATTTGGTACATTGCCATTCCCATCACCCAAATCAATACTCATCTCTACCTGTCTTGCAGTGTTCGTTCCCCCTAACAGACAGTGTTCCCTCCCCTCCGCCTCCTACCGCTGGTAACCAACAAAGACTGTTTCTTTCCATATATAAATTTTCCTTGACTGTTTACAATAACAGACATATAATATTTGTCGTTCTGTGATCGATGTGTTTCACTCAGCATAATATCCTCCAAATTCATCCAAGTTATGTGGTGTTGCAAATTCTACGTTAGGTTTGCATAGTATTCTGTTGTGTATGTGCCATAGTTTGGTTATCCATTCTTCTATTGATAGGCACCTAAGTTGTTTTCATCTTTTTGCTATTGTAAATAGTGCTGCAATGAACATGGGTGTGCATGTATCTGTTCTTGTCCTGGCTCTCATTTCTTTAGGGTATCATTCAATATTTTATCCATAGAATCTTTGAGTATTGCAACTCGAAACTTGAATTTTTTCTTCAGTTCTTTCAGCTTAAGCAATCCCAAGTGTGTTCTTTCCTTTTGGTTTTTAATTCCAGGTCTTTACACATTTCATTATAATAATTGACTTTTTCTTCTAGAGTTTCTCTTTTAAATCATCTGTTCAGCTCTTTTACCTTGTCATTTTTTCCATTTGCTTTAGCTACTCTCCATTCACAAGCAAGTTTTAGAGTCTCTTCTAACATCCATTTTGCTCTTTTCTTCCTTTCCTGTCTTTTTAATGACCTTTTCCCTTCTTTTTGATGTCATCCCACAGTTCCTCTGATTTTTAGTCATTTTTGTCCAATGCTTCAAATCTATTCTTTAGATGGTCTTTGTATTCAGGTGGGATATAATCAAGGTCATATTTTGGCTCTTGTGTACTTGTTTAGTTGTCTTCAGCTTCAACTTGAAGTTTCATGTGAGCAATTGATTGTCTGTTCCACAATCAGCTCCTGGCCTTGTTTTGGCTGAAGATATTGAGCTTCTCCATCACCTCTTTGCACACATGTAGTTGGTATGATTCCTGTGTATTCCATCTGGCAAATTCCACGTGTATAGCCTCCATATGTGTTGTTGAAAAAAAGGTATTTTCAATGAATAAATCGTTGGTCTTTCAAAATTCTATCATGTGATCTCAAGTGTTATTTATATCACCAAGGCTGTATTTTCCAACAACTGGTGATTATTCTTTGTTTCCAACTTTTGCATTCCAATTACCAGTGATAATTAGCACATCTTGATTGCATGGTCAATTTCAGGCTGTAGAAATTGGTAAAAATCTTCAATTTACTCATTTTTGGCTTTGATGGTTGGTATGTAAATTTGAATAATAGTAGTATTAACTGGCCTTTCTTGTAGGTGTATGAATATTATCCTACCACTGACAGCATTATACTTCAAGATAGATCTTGAAACATTTTTGTGGTGATAAATGCCACACTGTTCCTCTTCAATTTCCCTGCATTGTAGATCATGTGATTATCTGATTCGAAATGCCCAAAACCAGTCCATTTCAGCTCACTAAAGCCTATGATAATGATCTTTATATGTTCCATTTCATTTTTTACTTTAAATTTTCCTAGATTCATATTTCATAATTCCACATTTGGATTATTAATGGATGTTTGTAGCTGTTTATTCCCATTTTAAGTCTAGCACATGGCAAATTGACCAATCCCCATGTTAGTGTTACATACACCTTATTTGCACAGTTCCACTCCCATAAGGGTGTCATGTACCTTATTTACATAATTCATGAGTTATCCAATTCCTTTGGTGGGCCCTATGCACATCACAATTTTATAGTCATACCTAGTCATCTAATGGAAGTCCCAAAGACTATGGCTAAAAGACCTATATTAAATAATTCACTGCACTGTACTAGGTGTATCTATTTGATAAGTGCTAGCTCAGTAAGATTTAAAGGAAAATTTGTGTAGCTGTTTCCAAAAATCTTCCTCAAAGTGATTCAGTTGAGAGTTGTACCCCTTTCCTCCTTCCTCTTAGTATTTGTGAAGTAGACATTATGACAGGAGATACAGTCACCATCTTGCACTATATGGGTGCTCTTTAAGATGGAACTCACCTTAGAATGTCAAGGATATTGAGGAAAAAGTTAGTAGGAACCTAGATCACTGATAACTGTGGACCCACCTTACCAGCACTGAATTACTTATCTTTATACTTCTTTGTGAGATGGAAATAAAATTCTATCTTATTTCAGCCACTATTATTTTTAGTTTTCTGTTAAATGAAGTTGAATTTAAATGATTTTTCTGTTAAATGGTGTATCCTAACTGATACACCACCAGAAAGAATAATTTTAAAAAATATATATAGCCAAATCAACTTTCTTTTTTAAAAAAATTTATTTTTATTGTGCTGAAATGAGACACACTAAGTCACACACTAACATAACAACTTCCACTTTTGCAGTTCAGGGACATTAATGACATTTTTCATGTTGTGCCACCATTATTGCTATCCTTTCCCAAAATATTCCACCACTATTATCATAAACTAAATGCCACACAAAAGATTCCCCTTTCCCCTTCCCTCCTACTCCTGGTAACCACACATACATCCACACACACATACATACACACACATATATCTATTTTTTAAACCTATCTAGTGATTTTCCTTCCCCTCCCCTCCCATCCCTGGTAACCAACAAAGAAAATTTCTTTCCATGTATAAACTTTTCCTTGACTTTTTACAGTAGTGGACTAACACAGTATTTATCCATCTGTTGTTGACTTATTTCAGTCAGCATAATGTCCTCCAAGTTCTTTGATGTTATGCATTGTTTCACTGATTCTACATTATTTTTTAGTGTTGCATAGAATTCCACTGTATGTGTGTACCACAGTTTGGTTATCCATTCCTCCACTGATAGGCACTTAGGTCATTTCTATCTCTTTGCTATTGTGAATAGTGCTGCTATAAACTTGGGTGTGAATTTGAGAGTATGATATCTTTTTCTGTGTTCTGGAATAGTTTGAGTAAGGTTGATGTCAGCTCTTTTCTGAATGTTTAGTAGAACTCTTTAGTGAAACCATCTGGGCCAGGACTTTTTTTGTTGGTAATTTTTTTATGACCTGTTCCATTTCTTCTTTTGTTAAGCATCTGTTCAAATTTTCTACCTATCTGTGTTAGTTTAGGTAAGTGGTGTGTTCCTAGAAATATGTCCATTTCTTTTAAGTTTCAAATTTGTTTGAGTATGATTCTTCATAGTATCCTGATATTATTCTTTTTATTTCAGTTGGTTCTGTTGTGATGTCTCCCATTTTGTCTCTTATTCATGTTATTTGGATCTTCTCCTTCTTTTCCTTTGTTAAGTTTGTCAGTGGTTGTTGATTTTATTAATTTCTTCAAAGAACCAACTTTTAGTTTTGTTGATTTTTAATTGTCTTTCTATTTTCTGTTTATTTCTGCTCAAATCTTTATTATTTCTTTCTTTTTTTTTTTTTCTGGTGACTATAGGCTTTGTTGTTGTTGTTGTTGTTTTTCTAATTGTTGGCAATGTTGAGCTAAGGTTTTGATTTTGGCTCTTCTTTTTTGATGTGTGCATTTATTGCTGTATACTGCCCTTTGATAACTGTTTTTTCTGTGTCCCAAAGATTTTTGTATATTGTGCTTTCATTCTCATTTGATTCAAAGAAATTTTTAATTTAATTAATTTTTTAAAAAATTTCTTCTATAACCCAGTAGTTTTTAAGGAAGGTCTTATTCCGTTTCCATGTGTTTGCTCTTTTTCTGTTGATTGTCCTAGTGTTGATTTCTAATTTTGTAGCATTGTGATCTCAGAAAATGCTTTGCAGCATTTCAATGTTTTAAGATTTATTGAGGCTTGCTTTGTGGACTAACATATGGTCTGTAATGGAAAATGTTCCATGTGCAGTGGAAAAGAATGGAGATTGTGCTGTTGTTGGGTAAAGTGCTCTGTAGATGTCTATGAGATTAAGTTGGTTGACTGTATTATTTAGTTCTTATGTGTCTTTGTTGAGTTCCTTTCCAGTTGTTCTATTTTTCACTGAAAGTGGTGTATTAAAGTCTCTTACTATTACTTTGGAGTCATACATTTATCTTTTCAATTCTGTTAATTTCTGTTTTATGCATTTTGGGGCTCTTCCATTGGTTGCATAGATATTTATTATGCTTACATCCTCTTGTTCAATTGATCCTTTAATCATTATATAATGTCCTTTCTTGTCTCTTGTGGTGGTGTTTGCCTTAAAGTCTATTTTATCAGAAATTGATATAACCAATCTTACTCTTTTTCGATTGCCATTTGCTTGATATATCTTTTTCCAACCTTTGATTTTCAGTCTATTTTTATCCTTGTTTCTAAGGTAAGTCTCTTGTAGACAACATAGTAATGGGTCATATTTTCTTATCCAATCTGCAACTCTCCATCTTTTGAGTGGTGCATTTAATCCATTTACATTCAGTGTAGTTATTGACAAGTATGAATTTGTCATTTTGTTATGTGTTTTTTCATTGCGTTGCTGATTTCTTTGTTCCATATAATTTTCTGTGCTGACCTAATTTTATTTATGAATTATTTCATCTTTACCTTCATTGCTATTGTTGTAGTAGTTGCTAAATATTTGTACCTCTCCTCTCTCTCTTGCAATTGTCTTACCTTCCTCACCATTTGGAAGTTCTGTTACTATACTTTTATTCCTTCTTTTTGGTTTGTAGTTGTCCCCATTTACCATTTGATGTCTCTGGTTCCATTTACAGTCTTTTAAGTTTATTTTACTTTGGATACTTCTGTAACATGCTTGTTTTCTCGGTTATGTCATCGTGTGTGCTAATCATTGGTTTTTGTCTGCTGTTGTTGGTTCTCTGTCCAAAGGATTCTCTTAATATTGGTTTTGGTTTAGTTTGGTGATCTTATTTTGGGATCTATCCTGTTGGGGTTTGTTGAACTTCTTGAATGATATATTCTCATCTTTCATCATATTAGGAAAATTCATTCCCAACAAATCTTCAACAGTTTTTTCTGTTGTTTTATTTGTCTCATCCTGTTCTGCAGTTCCAGTTACAGTAGTTATTCCTTTTGATGGTATCCCATATGAATCTTAGGCTTTCTTAATTTTGTTTTGATCTTTTTTCCTACTGATCCCTTAACAAAGTGGTGTTCAAGTATTTATCTTCAGTCTCATTAAGTCTTTCTTCCACTGATATGATTCTACTCCTGTGCCCATTCAATGTGTTAGCCATGTCTGAAATGTTAGTATTAATCTTCTGGATTTCTATTTGTTGTTTTTGTATCATTTCTAATTTTTTGTTTATGTTGTCAATTTGTTCTTGTATTGTTTTCCTAAATTATTCTAGAGTTTTGTCTGTGTTTTCCTCAATTTTTTCAGTGTTTTCCTTGATCTGTCTCTCAATCCATTGAAGGTACCTAAATATAATTCTTTTAAATTTCTTATCAGGGAGTTTCAATGATGCTTCTTTCTCAGGGATGTTTTCTGGGTCTGTATCCTGGTCCCTTGTTTCTACCACTTTATCTTCCTTTGTATGGCCTGGGATTGTCATTTGTCTCAGAGATACTGTGATGTCATTATATTTATATTAATTGGTGGTTGTATGTTGGTGTGATTCGCCCAAGATTTTTATTTTTTGATATATCTGTGTGAGCCAGGTA
Organism: Orycteropus afer afer; assembly: GCF_000298275.1. Classification (NCBI taxonomy): domain Eukaryota; kingdom Metazoa; phylum Chordata; class Mammalia; order Tubulidentata; family Orycteropodidae; genus Orycteropus; species Orycteropus afer. The sequence goes on along the minus strand of NW_006921609.1, from coordinate 3,000,956 downwards.
CTGTGGTATTCTATTCACTAGTTGGCAGCAATTATGCCCTCACCACCTGTCTCCTGGTGGGTGTGATAGAGAATGAGAATGTGTGCACAGATCTCTGTTAGCTGTTCATGAAGAGCTGTTGAGGGTGAGTTGGGCTGGTATTTGCTGCTCTCTATCATTGGTCACTTGGTGCATAAGCAAGCGGTGGCCATCACTCAGTGTGTGGGGCTGCAGAGGTGCAGGTATGGTTGGGTCATGTGGCAATAGTTGCTGTCTCCCTCTCAGTTAGATAAGAGAGAGAGAGAGAGAGAGAACAAAAACAAAAACCTCACAAACAAACAGGAACAATCACAGATACAAAAAAAAAGAAAGGCAAAAATAGAAGAAAAAAATTTAAATATATATATTTTAAAAGACAAAGATAAAGATGAAAACACAATATGTTGGGATGGGGGGAATGAGAGAAAAGAGCAACAGTAAAAGAACAGTAAAGAAACAGTGAGAAAACTGCAAAAAGAATAATAAAGGATGAGAAGAACAGAGAGAAAAAAAGAAGGGAACTAGGAGAAAGGAAGAAGAAAAAGAACAAAACAAACAGGAACCAGGGAAAGGAAAGAGACAAAAATTAAAAGGAAGAAAAAAGAATACTTTTATAAAAACAGACAAACAAAAAGAAAACTGGGGATGGAGGCACGACAGGGCACCCAGGCTCTGTCAGGATGCATGAAACCAAACCCACTGCCATTGAGTCATTTCCAACTCATAGTGATCTCCCCTGGATTTCCTAGGTGGTAAATCTTTATGGAAGTAGACTGCCTTGTCTTCCTTCCATGGAGTGTCTAGCGGGTTTGAACCACCAACTTCCTGGTTAGCAGTCAAATGCCTTAGGCACTGTTCCATCAGAGCTTCAATGCACACAGACCAGGTAGAATTCCTGCTCGTGCAGAAGGTGAGTGCAGAAGGATGATGGCCACATCTATATTCACTGAGAGGGTGTAGGATATAACAGTAATAAGGGGAATATCACATCTTTCTAGTTGTCAACCCATGTCATTGGCAGGTAAAACCTATTCTTAGGTTGCTGCCTGGCTCAAAACACCTCTTGCAAATACTAAAAATGGCTGCGCCACTTGCAAATATTCAAAATGGCTGCCCCTTTAGAACAGCTGGCAGTCCAGAGCTCTGTTTTTCTCCTTCTTCACTGTTTTCCTTTCTAGTCATCAGCTACCATTGCAGCTGCCCAAGCAGTTCTTGGGAAGCAGCACTGATTCTCAGGTTACTGCCTGGCTTGGAATGCCACTTGTAAATATTCAAATTGGTTGTACTGTCAGAACAGCTAATAGTCTGCAGCTATTTTTCTCTCCTTATTCCCTCTTTTCATTCAGGTTCTTCAACTAGTTGGTATTTAATCCACTTCTTTATCCTTGCCTTCAAAGCTTAGAGTTCCAGGATTACCTTCTGTGTCTGTTTCAATTGGTTTCTCATTTCTTTGTCATAGAGGGTCTGCGTAGGTTGTCTGCCTATTCTGCCATCTTTCCAGAAGGCAAAAATAACCTTTCTTATTTAAGCATCCTCTGTCATTTAACTAAGGGAGCTCTGGTGGCAGTGGGTAAGGTATTTGCTAGCCAGAAGGTTGGTGGTTCAAATCTACCAGCTGTTCTGCAGGAGGAAGATGAAGCAATCTACTTCTGTAAAGATTTATAGCATTGGAAACCCAGTGTGTGTCTCTGTGAGTCAGAATCAACTCAGTAGGAGAGGGTTTTTTTTTTTTCCAACCATTGAACTTTTTTTATTTTTTTGCTTGCACTCATGTACTGCAAGTTAACTGATCTACCTATCAAGGCATATATTTTGTAACCAGTTTATATTGGGGTCTTTACCATGAAGTCATTTGCTTAAATGTAAATGTTCTCTAGTTCTCTGACTTTAAAAAATGACTAAGATGGACTTTTGATAACACATGCCTTTATCTTTTCAGGGAGAACATATTCAACTCTGGCCAAATTTTGAGCATCCACACTACAACGTATACTATGTACATATACTATGTATATGTTGGAATGGACCTAAAAATTTAATAACAAAAGTCTTGTCCCTTACATCAACTCATATCTATACAAAATAACTAGACTTTCTATTCTGACATGGGAGAGAAATACTCTTCAGCTTTTGTTCTTGTATCTTTAAAGCCTTTTTATTCTGCTAGCTTTGCTGATTATTAAAACCCATCACTGTGTTCTAGAGCAGCACCTGAGAATATGTCCAGGTATTTGTGAGGAAACATAACATTAAATTCATAGCCACTCAATGCAAAGCAAAGACCTGCTGAGTAGAGTATTATTTATGGAATACAGCTTGAACTATACACAGTTCTTCCTTTCCTCAGATTATCCAAAACTCCCTCTTAACTTAAATAGATCAGCATAGAGCTACTTATCTGGATTCCATTGTTTTGGTCTCCTGTACAATGGCTTTTGATTTTGAGTAGCATAGTGCCTAAGGCACTTGACTGCTACCAGAAGGTTGGCGGTTCAAACCCACCAGCCACTCCTTGGAGGGAAGGTTGGGCAATCTACTTCCGTAGTGAAACAGCCTTGGAAACCCAAAGAAGGGTCGCTATGAGTCAGGGCTGACTCTACGGCACATAACAATAACAACAACATGATGCTAGAAGTTATGCCACCAGTATTTCAAATACCATCAGAATCAAGTGACTGGAATAGTTCAGTTGGGAGAGTATTAGACTGAAGATCAAATACCATCAGAATCACCCATAGTAGACAGGTTTTGGTGGCACTTCCAGATTAAGGCAGACTAGGAAGAAATTTAGCCAGTGAAAGCTCTATTCACAACAGAACATTGACTGATATAGTGCTAGAAGATGTGATCCTCAGGTTGGCAAACATACCAATGAACATGAAGATGGTACAGTACTGGACAATATTTTGTTCTGTTACACATAAGGTAGCCATAACTCAGAGCCAACTCAACAGCACTTAATAACAACAATGGTTTTTATTCAGTTAAGCTTTTTTATTATAACAAAAACTTGTGAAAGTGAGGAGTATTTGAAGCATTTTCTAATGAATATCAAAGACAACAGCCTCCAGTATGGGTTACACCTCAATATAAAGAAAATAAAAATCCTCACAAATGGATCAATAGGCAACACCATGATAAATGCAGAAAATGTTCAACTATCAAAGGTTTCATTTTACTTGTACCATCTACAATCAACGTCCATGGAAGCAGCAGTCATGAAGTCAAGTGACATATTGGATTGAGAAAATCTGCTACGAAAGATCTCTTTAAAATGTTAAAAGACAGAGAGGTCTGTTTGAGGAAAGGGACTCTTGGACCAAACCATGGTATTTTCAGTTGCCTCATATATATGTACATGTAATAGGTGGACAATGAATAAGGAAGACCAAAGAAGAATTGATGCCTTTGAATTATGGTATTGGTGAAGAATATTGAATATACCATGGACTGCCAGAAGAAGGAAAAATCTATCTTGGAAGATATATAGCCAGGAATGCTTCTTAGAAGTAAGAATAGCAAGACTTCATCTTGTTTACTTTGGATGTATTATCAGGGGGGGTCAGTCCCTAGAGAAAGTCATCATGCTGAATAAAGTAGAGGGTCAGCAAAAATGAGGAATACCCTCAACGATATAGACTGACACAGTGACTACAATGATGGTGTGGTAGTTAAGGATATGTGTCAACTTAGCTGGGCCTGATTTTGAGGGACTTGGCACCTATGTAGTTATTCCTCATGGTGAGATTAGTAATCACCTCCATGGTGAAATATACTGGAGCAGCTGAGTAGCTGCCTTAGGGATGTGGTCTGCTTCCAGTATGTAAGGAGAAGTTTTGAGAAAGCTCTCTAAGCTTTTTGACATACTTGGACCCTACATGTAGCTGAGTCTTTATTTAGCAGCCTGCCATGTTTCCTGCTGATTTTGGGACTGTCTCTGGACTTGAACTAGTGGCCTGCTGTGTTATTTGTTAATCTTGGGATTGTGCCATTTTATTGGTTGACCTGGGGCTCATTAACCTCAGCAGCCAGCCAGCAGCTGCTTGAGTGAAGAGACAGACACCTCTAGCTCCAGTGGGCTGGGAGCAAGAGGCAGAGCTGAAGCCCAAGGTTGAGTGGCTTTCACCTAGCTCCTAGAGCTTGCCACTTTGAACTCAGACTTCCAGCCTCCAAAACTGTAAGATAATAAACTTCTGTTGTAAAACCACCCATTTGTGGTATTTTCTCTTAGAGAGGTAAACAAAACAGATGGGATCAAGCATACCAAGGACTGTAGGATGGTGCAAGACTGGGCAGTGATTCCCTTTGTTATACATCGGGTCACTATGAGTTAAAACTAACTCGATAGCACTTAACAACAACATTGTAACATCTGCTTACATTTAAAGATACTATAAGTAACAGTTCTGTGAATTTATAATAATTACTGTAAAGCTATAGGGGAACCCTGGTGGTACAGTGAGTAAACTGCTCAGCTGCTAACCAAAAAGATGGCAGTTTGAACCCACTAGCAGTTCTGTGGGTGAAAGATGTGGCAGTCTACTCCTGTAAAGATTTATAGCCCTGGAAATGCTACGGGGCAGTTTGATTCTATCTTCTAAGGTCAGTATGAGTCAAAATCAACTTGATGGCAATGGGTTTGGGTTTGGTTGGGTAAGGCTATGTTGGGGTCAGTTTTTCATTACATGAGGTAATATTTTCTTTATGAGGTCACACAGAATGATTTTCTCTTGGGTTTCAGTACAAAAATATGGATTCATTGAACAATTTGTTAATTTTTATTGAGAAACTGGTTTATGTTTACAGACATTAAACTTCTGTGTTGTATATAATCTACTATGTTCCCTGGCAGCTTTTTTTCTGAAACAATATTATTAGAAATAAATAACTCAGTTTAATGTTCCTTCTCTTTCACATTTTCCCTGTTCCTTCCTTTTTCATGGCCACTATTCCAGTGACAGGAGCATAGACGGAACTATCAGTTTGCAGTCGGCAGCTAACTTAAAAGTTTGGCAATTTGAAGGCACCAAGCTCCCCTACAGAGGAAAGACCTGACAAACTACTTCCATAAAGATTACAGACAAGAAAACTCTATGGGATAGTTGTACTCTGTAACACATGAGTCAACTTGAGTTACAATTGACTCAACAGCAGTGGGTTGCTCAGTGACATTTTGCTTCCTTCCTCATCTCTTTAACCTTATCTCTTTGGAGTAAAGGTAAATAATGATACTTGGATCATTCTATTATTCTTAGCAGGTAGAAAATATTTTTTAAGTAGGGAAATTTTGTTGAGTCTTTAGGAAAAGAAGCTTCAAACCCTACAGTCTTTCGGAATAATTGTTCTAAGAGAATTGTAGTTGTTAGATGCCATTGAGTTGCTTGTGATTCCTGGCAATCCCATGTGACAGAGTGATAGTGCCCCATAGGGTTTGTTAGGCTGGATTCTTTATGAAAGAAGATAATCAGGGCGTTCCCCCATGGAGCCACTGATGGGTTCGAACTGTAAATCTGTTGGTTAGCAGCCAAGAGCTTAATTATTTTATTTTATTTTATTTTATTTATTGTGATTTGGGTGAAGATTTACACAGCAAATTCACTTTCCATACAGCAGTTCACATATACTTTGTCTCATGTCATTGACCACAGTTTATAATGCAACAGCTCTCC
>NW_006921609.1:2990165-2991135 GCF_000298275.1 Orycteropus afer afer | reverse complement strand
TAGTGATCCCTCCTTGGGTTTCTGAGGTGGTATCACTACAGAAGTAGATTGCCCAACCTTCCTTCCAAGGAGTGGCTGGTGGGTTTGAACCACCAGTCCCTGTCTAAGACAATTTCTTAGAGTAATGATTCAGACTCATGATTTAGTTGTTTATACTTTAAACATTTCTGTTTAAATGTCCATTTGACTCATTGTGACCACTCCTTGGGTTTCTGAGTTGGTATCTTAGCAGAGGTAGATTGTCCAGTCTTCCTTCTGAGGAGTGGTTGGTGGGTGTCAACCGTGCCAGCCTTCTGTAGCACCTAAGGCAGTCAAATGCATTAGGCACTACACCACCAGAGCGCCTACTTTAAACATTTCTAGAATTCTTATTTTACTTCATTTCTTGTTTTTAATTCTATAATACCTTGATGTAACTCTAAATTCAAAAGGATAAATGGTATGCAATGGAATATCTCCTTGCCATTTGTGTCTCAGTTCACTTCTTTGGAGGTTTATCAGCATTATGTTTTATTTGTATCCATCTAGAGATTTTTTTTTTTTTTTGGTATGCATAAGCATATATAAATTCTTTTCTATTTGTATCTTAATTTATTGAGATAAAATTCACATAATAAAATTAACCATTTTAAAAGGAATAATTCAGTGATATTTAGTACATACGTAATGTTCAACTACCAATTCTATCTAGTTCTGAAACATTTCCATCACTCCAAAATAAAACTGCACACCCATCAGCTATTTTAGATGTTTCATATAAATGGAATCATACAATATGTGAACTTTTGTGTCTGGTTCCCCACCCGTTTGTCAGAAAGACTCTATTATGGAGCTTTCTCTGTATCAGTATATAAAACACTTTCTCATTCTTTGCTTTGGTTACAGACTATTCGATTCTGTGGCTATACTTTAACTAATCCTCCTATTCATGTTCAGTTGTTCCTATTCTTTTCTTAAAATAGTTATGAAT
>NW_006921609.1:2987934-2989035 GCF_000298275.1 Orycteropus afer afer | reverse complement strand
TGTGAAGTACAACGATAAATATATTTTTCTCTTTGCTAAAATCGTTCACACAGAATGCAAGTGCTTTGTTCTAGGATCACAACAGTTGAGATGTGGCCAATATTGGATAAGAACTTGAGGATATGGGTTCTGCCTACTTCCATTATAGCTCAGGTAATGGAGCTCATAATTCCACTTGGACTTCTGATAAATCCAAATTCCTGTGCTTGGCACTCTAGGCTATCACTCCAAAAAATTTCCCACCTTATTTTTCTGGTTTATTCTCAGATTAATCCTTGTAGCAGAAATCTACACTCCAACACAATAGAATTTTATGCTAGCCAGGAAACATCCTCTATTCTTTTCCACCTCATGTCTTTATGCTCTTCCTGTCCCTGGAAAGTCTCTTCCCCATTGCTGCATGTGGTAATTAAATTGGTATGTCAACTTGGCTGGGCCTGGTTGAGTGGCTGGGAGCTGGTGGTAGTTATTCCCCATGATGAGACTGGCAATCAACTCCTTGATGGGATCTACCACAAGCAGCTGAGTAGCTGCCTTTGGGATGTGGTCCTACAGGACCAAATGTGGGTCCTTGCCTGGTGTGCAGTCAGGCCAAAATAGTTTACACACCAAGATTGAGAGGAGAGAAAATTATTTATTGCAAAGCAGCAGTGCAGGTAGTTAGGGGTAGTTTAGTACCCAGATCTAAACTCCCCGAGATGCCATCAAAACACAGTTTTTGTAGGTTTCAGGAGAGGGGGTTTTGCATATTCACAAAAGGTTGAGGAATTTGGGGCATGGACAGAAATGGGTCACACTAGTTTCCTGTTTTCAGCTGATAGGGGCTTGGGCAGAGGGGAGAGGGTCTACAATTAACTTTTGTTCCTTTTGTCCTATTGTCCTCAGGCCAGAGTTAATTTACAAGTTGTTTCTAAAATACTTCCCTTCTGCCCTATTGCCCATGTCCTGAGCCAGAGTTAATTTACAAGTTGTTTCTAAAATACTTTTAGCAAGTCTATCATCTGCAGGTAGCATAGTGGCTAAGACACTTGCCTGCTAACCATACTGCGGTTCAAACCCACCAGCCACTCCTCGGAAGGAAGGTTGGGCAATCCTACTTCC
>NW_006921609.1:2980776-2987234 GCF_000298275.1 Orycteropus afer afer | reverse complement strand
TTTGTTAAGGCCATCCCATTTGTGGTATATTCTTGTCAGAGTGGCACTAGGTAACCAGAACACTGAATGCCAAAATTCCAGCCACAGAAGGCTTTCACTAGCCCAGCCCTGGCAAGCTCTGTGTGATCACTCTTGTCTAAATACACACTGCAATATTTTTATGCAAAAAAAAAAGAACCAGTGCATTATGTTTGTTTTTTTCCAACCACACTCTTCCCACAAGGTATTTTTGTAAGTACACTATGCTATTTTTTTTTTACATGTTGCTGTAAAAAAATTAGCATAGAATGCTTATGAAAATACCTTGAGGGGTGGGTATGGCTGGCAAAAAAAAAAAAAAATGCTTGCGTTATTTGAGTAAAAATAAATATACTTTCTGATACTTCTCATCCAACATTCTGGTAAAGGCTATACTTGTTTATGAACTTGCTTCTCTCTTTTCGCTGAAGTAGATTTGTTGTTGTTAGTTGTCTTTGAGACGACTCCCCATGTGTTCAGAGTAGAATGGCACTCCATAGGATTTTAAAGATCATTACCTTTAGGAAGCAGATTTTCAGGCTTTACTTCCACGGTTCCTGGGAGGGGGATATAAACTGCCAACCTTTAAATTACTACTCCAGTGCTTAACCATTTGTGCCACACAGGGACTCCTTATAAGCCCTTTTATGGCACAAAATTAACATACTCGGCTACTAACTGAAAGAGTGGAGGTTAGAGTTCACTCACATGAACCAAAAGTTCTGCCATTAAAAGCTCTACAGAGAATAGTTCTACTCAGACACATACAGAGTCAACTCAATGGCAACTCTTTTGTATTTTTATGGCACAAAAAGTTACCCATATATTCATATTCTTCCTCGGAAGAAAGGTTGGGCAATCTACTTCCGTAGTGATACTGCCTCAGAAACCCAAGGAGGGGTCGCTATGAGTAGGGGCCGACTCGACAGCAAATAACAACAACAACAACGTATTCATATCAGGATGCATCTATATCTATATTCATATCTATACTCATGGAAAAATACATATGCATGTGTGTGTATATTTCTCATATGAATAAAGTAATTATAATTGAAATAAATGAATGAATGAATAACTGTAAGTTCTATGGATTCAATCTGGAGTGCATTTATCTTGAGTAATATATATGTTTTAATTGGAGATGATTGTTTCCTCCATTCTAATAAACTTTTGTTGTTGTTGTTGTTATGTGCTCTCAAACTTTTGTTGTTGTTGTTGTTATGTGCCATCGAGTCAGACCTGACTCATAGCGACCCCTCCCTGGGTTTCTGAGGCAGTTTCACTATGGAAGTAGATTGCCCAACCTTCCTTCTAAGGAGTGGCTGGTGGGTTTGAACCGCCAGCCTTCGGGTTAGCAGTCAAGTGCCTTAGGCACTACACTACCAGAGCTCCATCTCAAACTTTAGCATACCGTTAGAATCACCTGAAAGCTTGTTAAAACACAAGTTGCTGGTTACTACCCTAATAGTTTGATTTAGCAGATCTGGGATTACACATTTCTGACAAATTCCCAGGTGATGCTGATGTTCAGGTATCATATTTTTCAACCCATTGTAATAAACTATAGTAATTATGTGTGCATGTGAGCAGAATTGTTCCCCAGTCTTTTTTGTCCAATTATCCTTGATCTGTTCACCCAGCAGGATTGACAGAGTCCAGAAACAATTCTGACTATGCCAATGTATGGATAAACTCAGACACATGAGAAGACCAAACATCATGGCTGGCATGGCGTGGGAATTGATCAAGCCTTTGATGGAATTCAAAGAAATCCTTGTATCGTATATCTTACCACCCAATGACACTTAAAGGCCAATCGCTATTTTTACTTCAGTACTGTCTTGGATGGTATAAATTACATGGGGTCAGTCCCCATGCTGACATAGACTCTGTGTGGTCCTAATGCTTAGGTTTCAAAAGACTGGGGTCACAAAAACATAATTTGTAAGAGCTCAATGAAATTGAGGAGTCCTTTGTTTAAAAATTATTAAGAATTTTAAGATGGTGACAGCTATGCATTAAACCAAGTGTGGATTCCTTTTGAGTATGGGGCCTTGACCCAGATTGCATGTCCATGAAATTGGTCCTGACTTTGGCCAGGCAAGGGCTTCTAGCCATTTGTAAATAATCTAATGCTGCTATAACAGAAATACCACTATTGGATGACTTTAACAAACAAATTTATTCTCTTAGTTTAGGAGGCTAGAAGTCCAAATTCAGGGTGCTAGCTCCAGGGGTGGGGAGCTCTGGTAGCATAGTGCCTAAAGCACTTGACTGCTAACCAGAAGGCTGGTGGTCCAAACCCACCAGCTACTCCTCAGAAGGAAGGTTGGGCAATCTACTTCCCTAGTTATACTGCCTCAGAAACCCAGGGAAGTGTCTCTATGACTCGGCTCCAACTCAAAGGCACATAACAACAACAACAGCTCCAGGGGAAGTCTTTCTCTCTGTCAGCTCTGGGGGACAGTCTTTGCCATTAGTCTTCTCCTGAATTTAGGAGTTTCTCAGCACTGGGACCCTTGGTCCAAAGGATGTACTCCTCTCCCAACTCTTTTTCCTTAGTAGTAGGAGGTCCCTCTGATCCCTCCTTACTTGTTTAATCTCTTTTATATCTCAAAAGAGATCGACTCAAAATGCAACCTGATCCTCTAGATTATATCCTGCCACATTAACATAATTACCTCTAATCTTGCCTTATTAAATCATAAACCAAAAAACCAAACTCACTGCCATCAAGTCAATTCCAACTCACAGCAACCCCCATTGGGTTTCTGAGGTGGTAAATCTTTACAGAAGTAGATTGCCCTTCTGTGGATTGGCTGGCAGGTTTGAACCGCCAACCTTCTGGTTAGCAGTCCAATGCCTTAGGCACTATGCCACCAGAGCTCCTTTATTATAGCATAAAAGTTAGAATTTACAACACATGGGATAATTACATCATAACACAAAATGGAGGATAATTACATAATGCTGAGAATCATGGCCTGACCAAGTTGACACAACTCAATCCATAACACCAGAGTAATAGGCTGTGTGAAACAGGAGGATGGATGTGATAAATGTGTGGATTGTGGAGCAGGAGTCTGGTGTGAAAAAGAAATTACTTCCCTGGCCTTTCTTCCTTTCTACATTGTTAGTCTTGCTGTCTTTTACCTTGAAACTCAGAGCTGTGAAGGGGTAATATGTCCCTCAGAGTATATATGTGTGATAGTTAAGGTTGTGTGTCAAATTAGCTGAAGCATGATTCTAAGTGGTTTAAGCAGTTGTGATGTAGTCATTCCCCATGATGATATCTAATGTAATGTAACCACTTCCAGGATGAGATAAGCTATGAGGAGCCAATCAGTTGAAAGGGAGTTTCCTCAGGGATGCAGACTGCCTTTAGTATATATATGAACATCCTGGGGAAAATTCTCTGATTTTCTGGTGGGTCTTGGTCTTGTATCTATCTCATCATCTCTGGTTCCTGGAGCTGACCAGTGGCCTGCCACATGGCCAGCTGATCTTGAGCTTGTTGCCTCCCAGTCTGTGAGCCAACAACCTGCCATCGACTATATGAAGAAGAACACAGCATCAGGATTGATGGAAGACTCATTAACAAATGAACAGATTAACTCAATTTAAAATTACATATTCTATTTTTCTGTAGAAAAACATTTTTATTTTAGAAAAAATTTTCATTTGTTTTAAAAAAATAAAGGAATTTCTGAGTTTTTCATTCTGTATCCATCTTTTCTTTCTAGACTCCAGCAGAGACAAAGGTTCACAGACAAAACCCATCTCATTTGTATTGAAAAGTCAAACATAATTGTTTTTCACCTTCACTGTGAAGGCTTCACAATCTCTACACAGTGTCCAGGAGAGTTTTAATGCTTAAATATTAAAAAAAGAAAAAGCTAATTTGAGGTGCCCAGATGGGTATAAGCTAAGGTTTTGTCAGCTGTATATGGAAGTTACAGTAAAACCTGACTTATCTATTGCTGCTACGACAGAAACACACAAGTAGACGGCTTTAACAAACAGAAATTTATTTTCTCACAATTTCTGAGGCCACAAGTATGAGTTCAGGGCACTGGCTGTAGAGGAAGTCTGTCTCTGTCAGCGCTAGGGTAAGGTCCTTGTCTCTGGTCAGCTTCTGCTGCTTGCTCCTTGGTGATCTTTATGTGTCACGGCACCTGTCTTCCCCTGTCTCTGCTTGCTTACTTGGTTCCTTGCTCCATCTGCTTCTTTTATATCTCAAAAGAGACTGATTTAAGACACACTCTACACTAATACTGTGTCATTGACATAACCAAACAACCCACTCCCAAATGGAATTACAATCACTAGTATAGGGGCCACGTTCTACAACACATATTTTCGGGGAACACATTTCAATACATAATTAATCCTTTGCAAAAGCACGTGCTCAAAGCATTTTTAAGGCCTTTTGAGGTAATTTCATGTACCACAAAGTGATCTGGGCACACCAATTAACAAGTCTGGACCTTATTTTCCTCATGCATTAATTTATCATTTAATTGAGCAATCATTTAACTAAGACCCATTTTTTGATTCAGGCTTTGTTAAGTGCTAAGAAAGAGGGAAGACCCTCAACAAGATGGATTGTCATAATGGCTGCAACGATGGGCTCAAGTATGGCAAAGATTGTGATGATGATGCACAATTGGGCACTGTTTCATTCTATTGTATATAGAGTCACTATGAGTCAGAGGTAACTCAATGGCACCTGACAACAACAACAACAAGAATTGTGTAAGCAAATACCAAAACATGAGGCATTTGGCATGGCTAGACTAGCTGTCCTAGGACTGGACTAGATTTACTTTAAATTTTTTTGTTTTTTCCTTTTAGCCTTATATTTGCTTTTTACCTACAGCTGGATAAATGTAAAACTTTACTTGGCTTTAGCAAATAAGGCAGAGTTCTGGTGGCATAGTGCCTAAGGCACTTGACTGCTAACTAGAGGCTGGAGGTTCAAACCCACCAACCACTCCTTGGAAGGAAGGTTGAGCAATCTACTTCTGTGGTGATATACCGCCTCGGAAACCCAAGGAGGGGTTGCTATGTGTCAGATCTGACTTGATGGCAGTTTGTGCGTAGCAAATAAGGATGAGTCAGGAATGTAGTTAAGATTACAATAACTTTTTCAAAAACCCTGCTATGTACTCCCTTCCTTGCACAAGTGGTCCTCAAAAAGAATGGTTATGCCAGGCTTTCTGCCAAACCAATTTTGTAAACTGCTTATTGATGCCAACCCCAAGATCTCTGAAGACTTTTTTCTAATTAGCAGAGATCTTGGGACCAGTATTTATAAGTGGTTTACAAATTAGTTTTTATTATTTCGAACTGTTGATGGCCTATCAACTGAAACTTCTGGTGTCTCATGATAACCTTGTGACTGATTACACAAAATTCTATACATCAGCCAATCAGAAAAAAAAATTGTTTTTCTTCTGTTAGTTCCTCATATTTCTGGATTTAAGCTCTTATCCTCCAGCATGTTGTAGTATACAGTGGTTTTCCTTGTATGCCACCCAGTTTGAACTGTTCTGTTCCTCAATAAACCTCTTTGTTTTTACTTGTAACAGAGTATTATATTTTCTTCTAGGACATTTCTGGTGTCAGAAGTGTAATATAAAAAGGCCATCACCTGCTATGACCCGTGAGAAGCTGAGGATCCCACAGAGCCACTTGCACTTTTGGCCTCCACAAACTCTCAGGAGTCCTCACAAGATAAAGAACCTCTTGAATCTGAATGCTTTGTGTCATCACTCTTTGAGCTTTCTTGGGGATGTGTTTTGTTCTTGCAAGATTATTTTGATACTCTGTTAAATTATCTGATCATTGTCTGATCTCAAAGTCTATAAGCTGAGAATTCTGTGGACATGGGACAAGCAATTAAAAGTCTTTAGGATGCTTGCCATCATCAAAAGACTCTTCTAACAGGATAGACTGGTACAGGGGACAGATTAAAGCATTAGGCTACCTTCTTGTTACAAGAGAAACACCTGCAACTCAGGTACACATTGGTTTCTTTTTTTTTTTACAAAAATTTTATTGTGATTTGGGTGAAAATTTACAGAGCAAATTAATTTCCCATACAGCAGTTCATACACATTTTGTCTCATGATACGACTGCAGTTCCCCACAAGGTAACATCTCTTCCCACTTCCTCCCTGTAGTGACCTCTTCCCTGTGTCCTTCCCTCCCATGCACGACTGCCCTCCAAGCTATCTCCCTGTGCAAACATTACCCTTCTGTTTTCCCATGATCAATTACTCCAAGGAGTATATCTACCTGATGTAAATGTTCACCCCATATGTCTGTCTGTTGTTTGGAAACCACAGGAGTAATTCCAGACCTGAAGGGTAACTAAGTGCCATAGTCTCAGGGGTCTCACCAGGCCCTATCAGATCAGTACATCTTGTCTTTTT
>NW_006921609.1:2976491-2980251 GCF_000298275.1 Orycteropus afer afer | reverse complement strand
TTGAACCACCAGCCTTCTGGTTAGCAGTTAAGTGCCTTAGGCACTATGCTACCAGAGCTCCTGTACATTCTTATAAGTATGTTCAAATGCACTTGTAGAAACATCGTTTGCCAACCCTGTACATGGTCATGGGCACACTCCCCCCTGCCTAGGGGAGATCAGGTGATCGATCATTCAGTCTGTCCACACATCTATCCACCTGTAAATCAATGTTTGTCATCACTGACAATACAGCACACTGTAAATGGAAAAGGGTTCATCTTTGTTGTCTGTACCTCCCATGTACCTCTCTATGTCTTCTTCTTCCTCAGTGCTACTGCGTTGATCACTCACTTTTGGTGCATTGCCTTTCCCTTCACCCAAATCAATACTTATCTCTGCCTATCTAGCAGTATTTCCTCCTCTCCCCTCCCACTTCTGGTAACCAAGAAAGAAAGATGAGTTCCATAAATAAACTTTTCCTTGACAATTTACAATAATGAACAATAATGTTTACAATAATGAACATGTGCTCCAAGTACATCCACATTATGTGGCGTTTTGTAGATTCTACATTATTCTTTAATGTTGCATAGTATTCCATTGTGTGTGTGTACCATAGTTTGGGTATCCATTCTTCTCTTGATGGGCAGCTAGGTTGTTTCCATCTTTTGCTATTGTAAATAGTGCTGTGATGAATATGGGTGTGCATATATCTGTTCTTGTCCTAGCTCTCACTTCTTTAGGATATATACCTAGTAATAAGATTGCTGCATCAAATGGTATTTTTAATTCCAGCTTTTTAAGGAATTGCCATACTGCTTTCCACCGTAGTTGTATCATTTTCCAGTCCCACCAGGAGTGTATGAGAGTCCCAATCTCTCCTTAATCTGCCAGCATTTGTTATTTTCTGTCTTGTTGAACTTCGCTATTAGTGCTGGGATCAGATGGTATCTCATTGTTGTTTTGATTTGCATCTCTCTAATGGCTAATGATCATGAACATTTCTTCATGTGTTTGTTGGTCTCCTAATTATTCTCTTTGGTGAAGTATCTATTCATGTCTTCTGCCCATTTTTTAACTGGACGAGTCTCTGACAGTTTTGACTCTTAATTCTAAATACTGTCTTTCAAAGGGGTAATGCTGCATCTATAGGCAATTCAGAGTTTTCCTCAGGAACTTCTTCCTACTACATGGACGAGAATTTTTGTCCTGCCATGTTTGTTTTTGTGTGGCTAGCATAGCATTATGAAGGACAGTCTATAAGATCAGTGGCCACTCTGGGGTTCTTCTGAATTATCTAAACTGGTTTTTCTCTTTGGCCTTCCCTCAGCCTTTGCCAGCATACTACTCTTCATTAAGAACCCCTCCTGAAGAACAGGCTGGCACTTAAAACATTCTTACTGTACACTGAGGTCACTCTTTAATCCCATTTCCCCACAACTGGGCTTATTTCTATGCATCTTCATTCTTCAACTGCTATAAAAGAACATTTTTCAAAAGTATTTGAGTTTTTAAAAATGCGATTTTGTTTTATATGCTTACAATTTGTTCTATACTATAATCATTTAATAGTATAATTTTAATGATCGTATTTTACCTTTTTGATCTTAAAAAGCAATGAACATCTGGGGAGGGTGTTGGGTCTGGTTACAGTGGCACATCAGGGGATTTGGGAAATGATGGCACTATTCTAAATCTTGATGGTGGTTGTTATATAACTATTTATCAACTCATACATAAAAATGTAAATTTTACTCTATGTAAATTTTACCTCAGTAAATGTGATGCTTATAGAGGATAAGGCATTTGGCTGCTAACCAAAAGGTCAGTGGTTCTAACCTACCAGCCACTCCATGGAAGAAAGATGAGGAAATGTGCTTTCTTAAAGATGTCCAGCCTTGGAAATCCAATGTGGGCTGCTGTAAGTTGGAATCAACTTGATGGCAGTGAGTTTGGCTTGTTTTTTTTTTTGTTAAATATGATGCTATAAAAAGAAAAAAATAATTTTTTTAGTTAGTTTTTCTGTGCAGTACATTAGAAAATAAAGGCTTCCAAATTAAGCAAACTCAGTGGGATGCCTATTTTGACTTGTCCCTAGAAGCTTCTAAGAGACATCAAGATAGCAATAGTTCTTTGCTACAAGGTACTCTTTCTAAGTTAACTAAACAAAATAAGGAGTTGCAGTGTCAAATATCTGTTCCTCCTGTTCCTGCTACTCCAATACCATCTGTTACTTTGCCAGTTGTCTCTCCCTTGTACCCTTCTCTACCCTCCTATACTGACAAGACTTTCTCCAAGCTTCCTTACTTTTGTAAACAATCAACACAAAATCAGTTGTCTAAGCCAAATGCTATTAATTTCCAAGAATTTTTTTTTTTTTTTTTTTTTTTTAATTATATAACTGGAGTAGCCAACCAAACCCCTGGAAGTCACTTTTTCTCCCTGGTCCAAAGCAGAACTTCACAGGGCAGTAAAAAAATTTCCTAACCTTCACGAAGATCCTCAGAAAATTATAGAGGAATTTAGAATATTAACAGAAACATATGAACTTAGACTTTGGGACCTATAACAACTAATAAATGTTAGTAGGACCAAGGAAAACCCAGTTACAGATGAAAGAGGCTGGAGATGTATAAAAACAATCTTTAATTATAAAATCCAATGCCTCTGTCACTGAACTATCATATCAAACAAGTACAATCGCCAAGTTATTTAGATATGATCACTAGAGCATTCCCTCAGAAAATAGATTGGTCAAAGGTCTAAAGTTCCAAGCAAGAGAGGGATGAAAAAGTTTACAATTTTAGGCATGGTTTAGGTAAAGCTTTTGCACAGCACTCCAGGCTACTATTTACCCACAACTGGAGCTGAAATTGCATTGAATTCAATGTTTTTAAATGGCTTACTTCCAGAACTGTCTGAAGTGGTAAAATATCACAGATTAGACTTGGAAACAGTTCCCGTTAACAAACTGACACATGTAGTCTTTAAACTGGCTCAGGCATTAGAACAGAAAAGATAAACAAAATAAATTAATGGCATTGCAACTGCTGCAATTTCAAGCCCAAGTAAACCTCATCCCAACCTGAAGCCACTAAGAACCTGTTTGCCACTAAGAAACCTGGCCACTGGCAAAAGTGATTCCTACAAACTGAAAAACCTACAAACCAAACCAAGGCACCTCAACAAGACACCCTTCAACCTGATGTGGATATCCCAGGCTGCTGGGATAAAATGGGATTTTCCCATGGTAACACTAAATTCACAGGGAGAAACAGTTCTTAATATTAATGGAGAGCCTTGCAGATTTCTAGTTGATACAAGAGCCACCTTGTCTGCTGTAAACCTCACTTCCCTATGAAAGCTCTGGAGTACAATAACTTCTAAGATAGAAGGGGATCACAAAGCAAAAACAAGTCTTGACTTAATTTTGAGCATGTTTCAATGTCTTTCAGCTTATTGAAGATTTATATCCCTTTTTGCTTTGTCCTGATACTCTCATAAATTTGTTAGGCTGTGATCTTTTATCCAAATGGAATTGTCATTTACAATTCAAAGAAAAGGAAGAAAAATTGTTAAACTTGCCTGATGTCCTAAAAATCCTTAACAAGGAACTTGAATCAGAATTATTTCAGAGGAAGCTGCTTGCTGTTTGCAACCAATGGTCATACATTAAATTCCATAAAAGTAATTCAACTTCCTCTAAACCATGAAATGGGAGCTCTGGTAGCGTAGTGCCTAAGGCACTTGACTGCTAACCAGAAGGATGGTGGTTCAA
>NW_006921609.1:2974116-2975381 GCF_000298275.1 Orycteropus afer afer | reverse complement strand
AGAAGGCTGGCAGTTCAAACCCACCAGCCACTCCTCGGAAGGAAGATTGGGCAATCTACTTCCATAGTGATACTGCCCCGGAAACCCAAGGAGGGGTTGCTATGAGTCGGGTTTGACTCAATGGCAAACAACAACAATTCAAAAATGTTTGCAGCGGTATATTGACAGGGAACATCTAGAAATTCAAGGTGGATCAGAAGGGAATGTGGAATGAGGGATATCATTGCTGATGTCATATGGATCTTGGCTGAAAGCAAGATAAATGTTTACCAGAAAAATGTTTATCTGTGTTTTATTGACTGTATGCAAAGGCATTTGATTGTGTGGATCATAACAAATTATGGATAATATTGCAAAGACTGGGAATTCCAGAACACTTAATTGTCCTCATGAGAAACCTGTACGTAGATCAAGAGCAGTCATTTTGAACAGGACAGGGGGACATTGAATGGTTTAAAATCAGGGAAAGTGTGCATTAGGGTTGTATCCTTTTACCATACTTGCTCGATCTGTATGCTGACCAAATAATCTGAGAAGCTGGCCTGTCTTAACTTGGGATACCAAGAGAAGCAAAACCAGTGAAATATATATATATAGCCAACAGCAACAACAACAACAAAACACTGCCATCAAGTCAATTCTGACTCATAGAGACCCTCCACTGGGTTTCCAAGGCTGTAAATCTTTACAGAACCAAATCGCCTCATATTTCTTCCACAGAGCAGCTGGTGGGTTCAAACCACGGACCTCTTGATTAGCATCCAAGGGCTTTAATCACTATACCACTCAAACTCACTGCCATCAAACTGATTCCAACTCATAATGACCCCTTTTGGGTTTCTGAGGCAGTAAATCTTTATGGAAGTACATTGCCCCATCTTCCTGCTGAGGAACACTGGTGGGTTTGAACTGCCAACCTTCTGGCCTTAGGCACTATGCCACCAGAGCTCCTTACTAGAGTTCCTTTTATCTGTAGCAAAAGAGGAACTCATTTTACTAGAGAATTCATTTAGGAAATATGTTGAATTTTCCCTATTTTTCAGAGATTACATTGCCCTTATCAATCTTGATTTTCTGGCCTTGTATAAAACACTACCAAACCCAAACCAAACTCACTGCCATCGAGTTGGATCCAACTCATAGTGATCCCTCCTTGGGTTTCTGGGCAGTATCAGGAAGGTTGGGCAATCCTACTTCCGTAGTGATACTGCCTCGGAAACCCAAGGAGGGGTCGCTATGAGTCGGGGCCGACTCGATGGCACATA
>NW_006921609.1:2968211-2973766 GCF_000298275.1 Orycteropus afer afer | reverse complement strand
GCACTTGACTGCTAACCAGAAGGCCAGTGGTTCAAACCCACCAGCCACTCCTCGGAAGGAAGGTTGGGCAATCTACTTCTGTAGTGATACCACCTTGGAAACCCAAGGAGGGGTCGCTATGAATTGGGGCCAACTCGATGGCACATTACAACAACAACAACACAGATTCTAATATTATCCAAGTGGAACTATTGAAATATTCTTAATCTTTAATTCAACATTCTGAAAATTATTTTTCCCAGCCTAGGAAGCTTTTGATAATCGATATCAGAATTTTAAATTTTGTCTTTTGTTGAACCAGACAATTATATAAATTGTAAGAGGAATCAATTAAAAGATTCCTTTGAGGATCTTTGGAAAGGACCATACTTAGTCCTTCTTACTAATCTCTATGCTGCTAAATAACAGGGAGTTAAGACTTGAACACATTTATCTCATCTAAAAGAAGCTAGAACCCCTTTGGACTTGCCAACCTTCTAGAGATAAGAAAATCTCTAAAACCCTGAAAAACCCATGTGGTAAAAAGCAGATGACATCTGAAGAAGACAGCTAATCCTAAAATCACAAATAAACTCCATGCAGCCTGCTGAAATCTTTGAAATTTGCTTCATAGTTTTCACTTTTCTTATATTATTAGCTGTGCTCCATATCTACACACTTTTCCCCTAGTAAAATGTTATTTTCTTATGAAGACAACTAAAGGAATTATTTTCTTGTAGATGCTTTTTATTATTATTATTTTATTTTATTGACTATTTGATTCTTCAGCTAAGACAGAAGACTAGATGTTTTATTGTGCACATGTTACACTAGCCACAACTGAGAACAGAAGTCGTCCAGAAAGTCATAGGTCCTAGACTCAAAAGGGGCTGATTTGGTATGAGCAAGGTGGGCATCTCAGAGGTGTTTTTGGTGATCAAATGGGGATGGAAGTCCTAGATCCACTGAGATGGATACTCTAGACAGTAGCATGCAGTCAACAACTTGTACCAGTGCCCCCAGCCTCTGACATTTCGTATTCCTGTTGCTGTGGTTTTTGTGGGTGTACATGCTAGAGTTTATGTGGACCTCTGCCTCATCTTTCTTCTTTTGCACTTCAGCCTGTGCATTTGCTTCGTCCTCCATTTAGCTCTCATGGTTCAGAGGCTTCTAACAAGATGGTGCTAAGGCCAAGATGTAGTTGTTTGCTTTATTATATTGCTTCTAGGTAGTCTTCCTTAATTATAAAGCTCTCAAGTTTTCTCTTACTATTTTTAATAACCCCATCAATGCTTGCAGGAAAATTGGATTTGTTATGCTAGTTCAGTCAGTACCTACTGCTGGTAACTTAACTGATTGTTGGATTTGCCACTGTTCCCCTCAGTCTATGCATGAAAATTCTGACCCTCTAGCAATTTCAGTGGCATCACTGTCAAATAAATGATATGTGTCAGATTGTGGCATCCCCCTAGAGTATCAGATCAACCTCAGATACCTTAATTTAATCTGACCAAAAAACAGTATGGAAGATCCAGACACTATACCATACCCATATTCTATACTATACCCTATTCCTCTTACATTAGTGATCTCTATCCCTATTCCTGAAGGAAACTGATGCTGTTATATGTAGGACAATTATCCATTCCTTAATGGAAAACTGACTTGAACAAACTAATCAATCCATTTCCTTCCTGTTTTGGTTACCTAGTGCCACTCTGACAGAAATATACCACAAATGGGATGGCCTTAATAAACAGGAGTTTATTTTCTTACAGTTCAGGGGGCTAGAAGTCCAAGTTCAAAGTGCCACGCTCTAGGGGCTGGGTGAAAGCCCCTCGACCTTGGGCTTCAGCTCTGCCTCTTCTTCTGGCCCACTGAAGCTAAAGGAATCTCTTCACTCAGGCAGCTACTGGCTGCTGAGGCTAACAAGCCCAAGGTCAACAAATAAAATGGCACAGTCCTGATGTTACCAAACCACACAGCAGGCCATTAATTCAAGTCCATTGTAAGTCCCAGGATCAGCAGAGCATGGCAGGCAGCTGAACAATGACATGTCTACATGCAGGGTCCAAGCATGCCATAAGCTCAAGACCATTCCCAAAGCTGCTTCTTATGTGCAGGAAGCAGACCACATACCCAAGCAGCTACTCAGCTGCTCTGATAGATTCTACCATGAAGTTAATTACCAATCTCACCATGGGGAATAAGTACCTCCAGCAGCCCAGACACTCAACCAGGCCCAGCCAAGTTGACACACAGACTTAACCACCATGCTTCCCATATGGCAATGATGAAGAGCATATGATCTGTGCCCCTTATGGGTATGTATTTTTGTGCAGAGTATCAGAGTACTCTATAGAAAATGAATAAAATCTGAATGAACCATGTGCCTGGGCACTACCTTGCGTGGATGGTTGAGAATTGTACCTTACAATGTACCTTAGGACATCTAGGAATCCTTTTAGATATTCATTGTTGTAATGAAAGCATATTGGAGAAATAATTTGGAAAACCTTGATAGTCCTAAAACTTACCACGAAAGTGAGGGAAGATCCTAGAAATCTGTTAGCAGATAGACTTGGTAGGGGATGGGTATTCTTTTAAGTCTTACCTTGGCATGGTATTCTCCACTTGAAAAAAATCGACCCAGAGTCTTTCTCTACTATGGTCCAAATTGGTGATGATATTGCTGATGGAATAGAAGCAAAACAAAAGTCTTTAGAATCCTTAGCCAATGTAGTGTTAGATAGTAGAATCATTTTGACTTCCTTCTAGCCCAAGGAAGAGTTTGTGCTACTGCCAACACCTCCTGTACTCAGATATATATCACAGAAGTAGAAGAGTGTATTTCCAAAGGTTTGCCAGAAGACTACTTAGTTATTATACTCAATGCCTCCCATGTCTGGTTCTCCCCTTTTTATATTTTTAGCTGCTTACCAGAAAGTGTTGCTTCTTGATTATCCTCACTATTATAAATTGAAATAATTATCTTAATCATTATACTATCATTATATGTAAAATCAAATTGCCATGAAATGCCTATCCAGTATATGTAACTCTACTATAATTCTCCTAGATATGCAAAAGATTGTGTATTTTGAAAAAGCCAAATTTTCGGAAGAGACTGATTTAGCACCTTGAGTTAGCCCTTTTATAAAGACAAATTTTCCCTTTAATGCAGCTCTAGTTGCAACATTAAGCCCAATGAAAATAAGTTCACCCCCAAGGTAAGACCCGATAGAATGGCAAGGTGAAGGTAAATACTTTATCAGTCATTTAACTACTTGATGACTTAGAATTCCAGAGTGCCCATCTAAATAAAGTCCTTGTGGAAGAAGGGTTACTCCTGTATGGGTAATTGTGATAAGTGCCCCCTAGTAAAGGACTGATCAAAAGAGGGGAATGTGTAAGCAAACTCTAAAACCTGTGGCGCTTGGCATGGCTGTACTCGCTGACCCAGATCCAGACTAGACTCTATTTCACTTTAGAGTCTATTTTGTTTTTCCTTTAACCTTGTTTTTGCTCTTTATCCACAGCTGGAGTCTTGTAAAACTTTACCTGCCCTTAGCAAATAAATATGGGGGTCAGGAATGTAGTTAAGATTACAGTTAATTGTTCCAGAAAAACTGCTATCCATTCCCTTCCTTGTACAACTTGTTCGTGAAAAGAATACTTATACTAGGCCATCTGCAATTTTATGCTAATTCTGCAAGCAACTTATCTATGCTGGGCCTCAAGATGTCTGCAGATTAGAGAAACAACTTATTTTGAAATGTTTTCTATCAGCTGAAACTTGTGGAATTTAGTGAAAACCTGTGACTGGTTACACAAAACTCTAAACACCCCCAATCAGAAAAATTTTCTGTTAGCTCCTGATGTTTATGTATGTAAGGTCCTCTCTCCTTCTAGCATATGATGGTTTTCCATGTATGCTGGGCAGTTTGAACTATTCTATTCCTCAATAAACCTCTTTGGTTTACTCCTAACAGAGCATCAAATTTTCTTCTACAACAGAATCTTAATACACACAAATATCCATAAGTATTGTTGTTATTGTTAGGTGCTGTTGAGTCGTCTCTGACTCATAGCAACCCGATGTACAGCAGAACAAAACACTGCCCGGCCCTGTGCCAGCTCCGTGATCCTTGCTATACCTGAGCCCATTGTTGTAGTCACTGTGTCAATCTACCTCTTCAGGGCCTTCCCCTCTGTCATTGACCTTTCACTTTATCAAGCATGATATCCTTCTCCAGGGAATAGTTCCTTCTGACAACATGACCAAAGTAGGTGAGATGAAGTCTGGCCATTCTCGCTTCCAAGGAGCATTCCAGCTGGACTTTTTCCAGGACAGATTTGTTAGTTCTTAGCAGTCCATGGTACTTTGAATATTCTTTGCCAACACCACAACTCAAAAGCATCAACTCTTCTTCAGTCTTCCTTATTCATTGTCTAGCTATCCATAAGTACATAGTTGTTATTATCTTACCAACTGATTGTAATGAATATGAAAGAAATTAATGTGTTTCTGACAAATGCCAAAATAGCATCAGAAAGAATTACTCTGTGAACAAAGAGGGAGAGCCCCCTTTCTCTGCCTGGGGAGCTGAGATAGATTTCAAGGATATGGAAAGTGTCTCCATAGGTGGTAGATGAATAATTCAGAAATGGCCTCAAACTCCTCCTGCCGAGTGAGCCAAATTGGAAGAGGCTCTAAAGTTCCTTCCAGGGCTAACATATTAGGAGACTGTTTTAAAAGAAGGTCTCAGAAATGTTTGAGAGTAGAAAAGGTTTCTTTTTTTCCTCAGTCACTTGGCTAATCTCCCATTCCAAAGAATAGCTATTCTGACTACATGGTTCTATTTGCTGTGGTGAGCAGACTGCTCTTTAATACTTTAAGGAGCATCATTTCTGTCTTCACTATCCCACATACTCTTTTCTTCCATTTTCTTTATATTTAAAAATCCTTTCTATTTAAAGATCCTTGTTCTGTGAAATGCTCTAGAGCATCAGCTAATTTGTTTTCTCCATAAAGATAAAGCCAAATCATCTTTGAAACTCACAGATCTTTACACATTTCTGAATTCTTGAATTTTTAGTAAGAATCCCTTGTCTTCTGATGAAATACTTGCTGATAGTCATTTGTAAGGCAAAGCAGCTTCCCAAGACTTCTCTCTTGGTGGAAGGGAATCAGTTTCTAAAGAGGTCATGTAACATGTAGGACTTTTATGACTATTCTAATTTCAGAGAACATTTTAATTTTCCTTTTTAGAGCTTTTTATAAGGTGTAAAATATATCCTTCCAAGTCTTCAAAGACTGAGAAGGTGTAAAAGAGAAAGATTCTCTAAGGTCCAGAGTTCCTGCAATCTTAAACTGTTGCACCTTCTCAGAAACCTGGGTTCTGTGTCTACCAAATTAAAATATTAACCCCATTCAGTTATGACCTTACTTTGATTTTATTTCTTCTTCTTTTTTTTTTTTTTTTAAATTGTGATTTGGATGAAGATTTACAGAGCAAATTCACTTTCCGTACAGCAGTTCACATACACTGTGTCTCATGACATTGACCACAGTT
>NW_006921609.1:2962138-2967545 GCF_000298275.1 Orycteropus afer afer | reverse complement strand
TTTTGTATAGTATGTTATGCCAATTGAGCTTAATGTCCCCTGCGACTATGGTCCCAAGCCCACAGGTTCAACTACTCGGTCTCTCTGGGTAGCTGTCTGTGACCAAGCAGTGACCACAAGCTTGCCCCTTGTCAGCTCTACTATACACCTGGAATTCTGATCATTCACATAAACTTATAGGACCATTGTCTATATATGTTCTTGGATACACTCCCCATTTCATAGACATACTTAATCGTACAGCTTGTCTACCCATCTATCCACCCATATACCCATGTTTGCCTTCATTGACAACACAGTACTATATGTGCAACATCTATATCTCCCATGTACCTCTCTATGTCTTTCTCATCCTCAATGCTGTCATATTGCTCACACAGGTTTGGTACATTGCCCTTCTCTTCAGCCAAATCAATATTTATCTCTATCTAACAGCATTCCCTTCCCTCCCCTCCCACCCCTGGTAACCAACAAAGAAAATTTCCTTCTATAGATAAACATTTCCTTAACTTTTATAATAACGGACTAATACAATATTTGTCCTTTTGTGACTGACTTATTTCACTCAGCATAATGTCCTCCAAGTTCATCCACGTTTATTTATTTCTTATAAATGGTTTTGAATAATGTAGGGGAAAAATACTGGAGATATGAGTTCTTACTTATTTATTTATTTTTGCTTTTATATTGCCACACATATAGGTGTTTAATAAAGACCTTTTGGTAGTTTCTGTGTCATGACTGAAGGAAGCAGGGAAGTTACTGAGGTTTGTTCTTTCCCATTTGGTACAAGGAGTACATGGGGAGGGCAAATTGTTAACATGCTTGGCTGCTAACCAAAAGACTGGAAGTTCTGAAGTCTCTCAGAAACAGCTTGGAATAAAGTCTGATGATTTACTTTTAAAAATGCATCCATTGAAAGTTTTGGAAATATACATGGGATCAACTCCACAGCAACTGGTTTATCTGATGCAAAGATGCTGTCACCTTCATCTCCCAAATTCTACTCCAGCTTTGGGGGTGGGAGTAGGTTGAAAGCACTATCTGTATAGGAAAAGGTTTGATAGGGGAGTGGGAATGCTCTTAGCCTCCTCTGCCTCCCTCCCTCCCCACAACTTTCCCCTGAAAAAATACGAACTGCACGATTGAAAGATGTTGTTGCCAACAGTCAGCAGTTTCAGGAAAGCTGAGACTATTGAAATATTTGCATTGATTCTCTCCCCTACATGTTTGTCCATGAATTTAAAAAAAAAAAAAAAAAAAAAATCCTAAGTGTCATTGAAACAGGATTTATTCGGTAACTCTTAAAAACTCCTAGTATATCAGCATTCTCTCAACTTTACATTCCCCATGTGGAAACTGTTTCAAATACTGCTTTTGTTGCTGAACTAACTAAAGAGAAAATAAAGGTGAAATATGATGACAAATCCTTAAGAAATATTACACTATTTGCTCATTTTGAATGAAGTACAGTTTCTCACTTTGAAAAAAGGAAAAGGAAAAAATCACTCTGCTCAGCAGAATTTGCTTTTGTTTTTCTCACTGTAATTTACTGCCTGGTTATGGTTTAATAACACGATATACTCTAGTTCACTGTCCCCATAAAACCTGCAGGCTAAGAAACAGCTATAGTTGGATACGTTTCAGCTCTGGATAAATAAATGAATTCCTGTAGTTTCATCTTGGTAGGAAGTGGAGCTGTGAAATGATAAGGCCAATTGAGTTTACCAGACATTTTTCTGAAAACAGGTTGCTAGACATTCAAGAGCTGCAAACTTTGTGGGGGCCTAACTCATTCAGCACATTCAATTACTCTCATTTGGTTAAATTTCTGAACATTTATTCATGTTAATTGTTAGTGTCAAATAACATAATTCTGCAAGAGTTATGATTGTGTTGAATAGTGTTTCTAGAGTTTTAATAAACCAAAATCAAACTCACTGCCATGAATCGATTTTGACTCATAGTGACCCCTCCTTGGGTTTCCAAGGCAGCATCTCTATGGAAGTAGATTGTCCAACCTTCCTTCCGAGGAGTGGCTTCCTTCCACCAGCCTTCTGGTTAGCAGTCAAATGCCTTAGGCACTACACCACCAGAGAATTTTAATAAGGAAGAGATAATACTTTTGGATACCAGAGGAGTTAAAGCTACAGTGATGTCAACATTTCTTTCTTTCTTTCTTTTTCTTTTTTTTATGAGAAGCATTTTTACTTTGTTGATATTGAAGGGAATACAGGAGGTCATGGGGTATAGAATCATTGAATTATGGAAAGCATCTGTTTATGTGCCATGACAAAAAATGGGAGTTCTTTTTTTTTAGGTTAATAGGTAGACATTTAGTTGGGCAAAAAACACCTTTTATTAATTGTTTTCTAGTTTTCAAACTAAAAGATCACCTATGATCTAGATCATTTAATTAATATAATATAGCTGTTTAATGTAAGGTACTCTGGTGGCATAGTGGATAAGGCATTTGGCTGCTAACCAGAAGGTCTTTAGTTCAAACCTACCATCTGCTCTGCAGAAGGAAGATGGGGTGATCTACTTCCATAAAGATTTACAGTCTCAGAAACCCAATGGGGGTCACTATGAGTCAGAATCTACTTGATGGCATGACTTTTTTTTTTTTTTGGTTTTATGTATAATTTCTCCTTTCATATACATATTCTTTGTCATAAGGGCTGCTTGCAAGGCAAATCTACTGATATCTAAAAACCCAAACAAAGAGGAAAAATTATAAGAGGTGATACTGTTTTAAGTAAAGTTCCGAAATAAGGACTAGAAATCAGCTGTAGCTTAGAGAGAAATTTAAGATATGAACCTTGCAAGGTGGAGACACATGGGGCCAGAGGCATTGCCATATGTGTCTCCCCAAGCCTTACATGCTAGGGGTTTTTATAGTAGTTTTATGGCCACGTTGTACATCATTTCAAAAGACCTTAGGCAGGCAGGTTACTCATAAAATCCTGATCCTTTTGCAAAAGTCAGGAAGCAGAACAAGGCTGTGATAAATTTCTAACAATAAATCTCAATTTCCTTCAGGCTAGGTGCATGCGCAGTCTCTAAGATGGAGTCTTTGTGTTTCAACATGGATGCTGCAACTTCTTCTATGCATGTATTTTGTTGCTTGCTCTTGGTTAGAGTCTTGGTCTCATCTTCGATTGTCCATGTTAGTTCATCAGATGGTCAAGGAGGGCAGGGGTGCACAGGCTCCAAAACTGATTAACATTGACCATGGGTAGTGGGCTAGAAAAGACCTCAAGAATGGCCTGTTACCATGGTCTCAGGGGACATCAAGCTCAATTGGCATAACATACTACACAAAAACATTGTTCCACATCGTACTTTGGTGAGTAGCGACTGGGATCTTAGAAGCTTGCAAGCAGCCAAGCTTCTAAGATGCAATGATGGGTCTCTAGTCCAGAGCAAAGAAGAATGAAGAAAACCAAAGACACATTGTTGTTGTTGTTGTTATGTGCCATCGAGTCAGACTTGACTCATAATGATCCCTCCTTGGGTTTCACAGTATCACTACGGAAGTATATTGCCCCATCTTCCTTCCGAGGATTGGCTGGTGGGGTTTGAACCGCCAGCCTTCTGGTTAGCAGTTAAGTGCCTTACCAGAGACATGGAAACGATTATTCCAAGGGACTGATAGATGATGCTATCCTCAGCCTATATCACCATGGGACCAGGAGACCTAGATGGTGCCCAGCCACTATTGTCAACTACTTGGAGGGAGTTCTGCGTAGGAGATCCTGGATAGAGTGGAAGAACCATGTGGAACAAAACTCAAAATCATAAAAAAAAAAAGGGGGGATAGGTTTGCTGGTCTGATAGATCCCAGTCGAACCCCTGAGGCTATGGCCCCTGGTACTCTTCATGTCTGAAATTGAACCCACCCCTGTGGCTTCCAGCCAAACAAAAGACAGGTATATGAGCTGAACATTTACATTAGGTAGATACACTCCTTGGAGAGAGCAATCATGGGACAATAGAAGAGCTGTGTATACACAGGGAGACAGTTCAAGGGGCAGGAGTACATGGGAGGGAGGGACACAAGGAAGAGGTAACTATGGGAAGGAAGGGAAAGAGGAGCTGTTGCATTGTGGGAAATTGCAGCCAATGTCATGAGACAAGGTGTATGTGAACTGCTGTATGGAAAATGAATTTGCTCTAAACTTTCAAATTTCATAATAAAAAGTAAAAAAAAGAAAGTAAAGAAAAGATTGTGAAAGAATGGCCTTTTATTGGGGAACACCACCTAAGCAGTAAATTTACATTTGTGTTATTTCTCTTGCAGTATCCCTTCCTTGGTCTCACGATGTGAGGAGTCTGGTAGCCCTATTCTGTGAACTATTTTTGTCTTGGTTTTACCATCTTAGGAATGTGATTGCAGGGACAGGATTCTTATGTGATTGTGGCTACAAGTAGTAGAATAATGCAATGTTTAATTGAAAAAGATTAATATGGAGCTTTAGGTTATGAAGTTAGAATACACATTAATCTCCCAGAAATTCTAATCTATCTATACTATTTACAATATGAATGTCCAAATAAATATTAGAATTACTGAATGTTGGAGCTGGAGGTTAAGAGCCCAAACCCTGTGAACCAAAAACACCAGGTGTCAAATCCCAGCTCTATCTTTTACAACCACATGACATAGTTAACTCAATCTAATTGTGCCTCAGACTTCTATCTACAAATAGTACCCACCTCTCAGGCTTGTTAAAAGTATTATCTCCCTTAATTCATGTAGAGTATTAGAACAACTCAGAACACAGGGTGATTGTTGTATAATTTATTATTATTTGTTTTTCATTTTTCCTAACTTCTCTGGTCAGTTGTTCTTTTTATCCAGTGCTCTTATATACTAGTATTACCCAGAAGAGAAGGAATCTAATAATTGGTAGCTTCAATTATGCTATGTTATGTTAGCAAATAGAGACTGACAGTGTATGAGTGTGTGTATGTGTGTGTATGTATATGTATATGTGTGTGTGTAATATATAAGGAGCTCTGGCAGTATAGTGCCTAAGGCACTTGATGGCTAATCAGAAGGCTGGTGGTTCAAACCCACCAGCCACTCCTCAGAAGGAAAGTTGGGCAGTCTACTTCCGTAGCGATACTGCCTCGGAAACCCAAGGAGGGGTCACTGTGAGTCGGATCTGACTAGACAACACATAACAAAAACAACAACATATAATATGTATATATATACTGTTGTACCCAGGCTGTAAAGGAGAATTTCGGAAGAGAAGAAGACGCCAACCCACACCAATGCAAATGCAATAGGACAGTTTATTAGCTAACTTAAGTCAGGGTCTTTGCCCTTACCAGGTCAGTGGCTTAAGCAAAAGACCCCATACCCCGTTTCTTTCTCCAATTTATGGAACAATATGGG
>NW_006921609.1:2957567-2961698 GCF_000298275.1 Orycteropus afer afer | reverse complement strand
TACGGAAGTAGATTGCCCAACCTTCCTTCTGAGGAGTGGCTGGTGGGCTTGAACCACCAGTCTTCTGGTTGGCAGTCAAGTGCCTTAGAAGAAAGACCTGGTGAAAACCCTATGGAATCCATCTATTCTGAAACACATGAACTCACCATAAATTAGAATTGACTGGATGACAACTGATTATACTATAAAGATTACTACAGTAGGGTACGATAGAGAAATATCTCAGTCTCCTTCTACTGAAGAAAATGTTATAGGACCAAACACAGGTCCCTGCCTGGTGTGCAGTCAGGCCAAAACAGTTTACACACCTAGATTGAGAGGAGAGAAAATTATTTATTGCAAAGCAGCAATGCAAGGAGTAGGGGTAGTTCATTTCCCAGATCTGACTCCCCAAGATGCCATTGAAATACAGTTTTTGTAGATTTCAGGAGAGGGGGTTGTGCATATTCACCAAAGTTTGAAGAATTTGGGTGTGAAGTGGATGATGATAGGAGGCAGATGAGTCACACCAGTTTCCTGTTATCATGTTATCAGCTGATAGGGGCTTGGGCAGAAGGGAGAGGGTTAGTTCCCATTAACTCTTGTTCCTTTCTGCCCTATTGTGCATGTCCCAGGCCAGAGTTAATTTACAAGTTGTTTCTAAGATACTCTTAGCAGTCTATCACCTGCAGGAAACAATGTTTTCCATTTGGTTCTTTAAGGAACTGAATACTCATCTGTCCGGGGTGGAAAAATAGTTGGGGATAATTTAGTTTACTTATCTATTCCCATCCGGGTACCAGAGTGGCAGAAATAGTTTTTACTTTACTCGCTTTCAGTTCCCTCTTAGAAGAGATACTATTCTACATTCTTGGGGAACACTACTCGGTTTCCATAGGTCATCAAGACTATGTAGGTGGTTCCTAAGTAACCTGTCCTTAGCCATTACTTTCACTACCCTGCTACAGAGCAACATTTCATGCAAATGTTGGAACATTTTCTACTAGTTGCTAGCCACATGGTTAGCAGTTAAAAACCCTTTCAAAGAAACATCTTGGAAGGATAGCTTATTATAGGCTGTATTTGCACAAGTCAACTGTGTAGAGGACTTTGGAGTTTTCCTGGTGATAATGGTCACAAACATCAGACCCAGGACCAAGGACACACCTCCAGAAGCTGTACTGTTCTGTAGTGAAACTAGGTTTTTATCACTGACCACAATCAGCATTGGTTTTATTGTTTTAGTTTTCAAGAATCTTCCTCTGTACTGAAAACAAGAAAGCGATTTTACCTAAGGCCAAAATGTAAATGTGTGACATGTACTTTCCCCTAGGCAAGTGACTCACAGAAGATGCAGTGACAATCTATCCTTCAGTTTGATAGGTGATCAGTGAACTGGATGTAAAACTGCAGGAAAACAGCCATGTCAGGAAATTAGATAAGCAAGAATTTCTGAAATAAACTTCCACATTTTAAAATTATCTTTCACTCTGTTCAAAGTTAATGGCTATCTAGATTAACAATAATTAATAGATCCAATTCATTCACTCATCATTAATTTAATGAGCATCTATTAACTACTGGTCACTGTACAAAGAATCAGGATCCAAAGATATGTCCTTGCCCTTAACAGCATTCTCAGATAATGACCTTAAATAAATGTTTGGTAAAATAGAGCTATAAACAAAGTGTTATAGGAACACAGACATTTGGGGGAAAGCTTTTCAGAGGACTGGACACTTAAAATTAGTCTTAAAAGATTAAAAATAAGACTTTCTGGAGAAAGTAGTGGCAGGCACAACATTCCAGAAAGAGATTAGAGAGGATTTATAGGCAGTGAAGAGGGGCTGTATAAGATGTGAACCAGGAATTCGAGAATCTTGGGAAGTGGTTCATTGGCAGAATTCTCCGCCTCCATGCTGGTGACTTCAGTTTAATTCCTGGCCAATGAACTCATGTGCCACCACCATGCATGTGTCAGTGGAAGGTTGCATGTTGCTGTGATGCTGAACAGGTTTCAGTGAATCCAGACTAAAATGAGCTGGGAGGAAAGGACTGGTGATCTACTTCTAAAAATCAGCATTCTGGAAATCAGCCAGTGAAAACCCAAGGGATTATACCAGTGCTATTCTCAACCAATCATAGGGGTGCAGGACTGAGTAGCCTTTAATTCAGGTTTATTTCCTTGTGCTTGGGGTCACTTGGAGTGAGGTGACTGGAGGGCAGCTAACAACAACAGTGGGGAGGCTGGAAGGAACAATTAATAGAAAAGTGTGGTAAGAGATAACAACAATAACAACTCACTACCAGTGAATCGATTCTGACTCATAGTGACCCCCATTGGTTTTCTGGAGGTGTTAAATCTTTACCGAAGTAGATTGCTCCGTGTTCCTCCTGCAGAGTGGCTGGTGAGTTTGAACTGCCAACCTTCTGGTTAGTGGTTGAATGCCTTAGGCACTACGACACCTGAATGATGCAGAGCCTTGGATATCTTCTTGAGAGACATGTGAACCCTACCCATCACATTATCATTATTTTTTTTAAGTAGGAGCTTATAGTAGATAAATTTGTCTTTGAAAGCCCCTTGGGAGACAGCTTGGATTATGGATCAGTGAGAGGAGGGTCTGGACACAGGGAGAGGCATTAGGAGGCTCCTGAATAGCCAATGCATTACATGGTAGTGTTTGAATTCAGTCAAGAGGGCAGAAATAGGTCCCAGAGATGTTTTGGGGGTAACTAGGAGCTCTGCCAGGAGCTCTGGTAGCATAGTGCCTAAGGCACCTGACTGCTAACCAGAAGGCTGGTGGTTCAAACCCACCAGCCACTCCCTGGAAGGAAGGTTGGGCAATCTACTTCCGTAGTGATACTGCCTGGGAAACCCAAGGAGGGGTCTCTATGAATCAGATCCAACTCGACTGCAGTGCGTTGTGGTTGTGCAATGTTGGATTACCCACTAAACAAGGTAGGCACAGGTTTACATGTATTTACTTACTAATCTGTAGTGAACAATTTCACATTTTTTCACCACATCAAAGATTTTGCTTCTAGGTATGGCTGGCATCTGTCTCTCTCCCAATCCCACGGGAGCTTCCACAGAATAAAAGTCTCTTTCAAATTTACAATTCCTGGCAGGGATGGAGTATCCAGTAAGCACATTAAACACAGGTTTACTTGTACTTATTTAGTAATCTGTAGTGAACAATTTCACTTGGGTTTTACAGCTTGATCTGCTCCAGATAACATTAACAGATCTTACATGACTGATTAAATTTGAAGAAGATATAACTAAGGCTTAGAATAAAGGATTAAACTATTGTTACAGGGGTCCCTGGGACCCTGAGGAGGGGTCCTTGCCTTCTACTGACAAAGAATTTACCAGGAGAGGCAAAATGTCCACAGCAACTAAAGTTTATTAAGGAGAATGGATGGGGAAGGAGGAGCAGCTTCTGCCTACTTTAGCCTCCAGTGTCTCACCTCCAGTCTCTTGCTTCCTCCTATGCTAGCCTTGAGTCTCTCACTGAACAAAGGATTTCCTAGGGTTTATAAAGGGTTTTTTTTTGGGGGGACGCGGGGGGGGAGGCATCATCTTTATTCATAAAACAGGTGGAGGGTTCAAGGAAAAAGGTGGAGCTATGAAAATCAGTTGTGCATGCAGGAAACAGCAATGATGGATTCTGCCAAAAAGGCTGTTGGAACAAAGATGGAACCCATCATGAAGGCTGATGGAATGCATGCTATGACTTATTCTGGGGTGGTGTGCATGTGTGATGTCTCTGGACCCTAGCTGGAGTCCCGGAAAAGGATTCCTATTTTTGACTGCCTCTGGAAGGACATTTTGTTGATCAAGTTGAATTTTACTGCACACGCTCTGCACCTGGTGAGGTACTTGAAGGACAACTCAGGTTTGTCAGCACTTTATAAGTGGTCAAGCTTGTGGGGCTTTTGAAATGTAACTTATTTTGCCTAAGGGCCTGGTTTGTTAATGGCCCAGTAATTCTCTGTCTCCAGCAGCAGGAATACTAGGTCAGAGGCTGATTGATTGAGCCAGCCCTACTTGTCTCACTAGCACTTTAAACATATACACAACATATACATAAACATATACACAAGAATTAAGCTACCTCCTTTACTGTGTGATATTGGCCTGTTGTT
>NW_006921609.1:2948722-2956612 GCF_000298275.1 Orycteropus afer afer | reverse complement strand
GCAATGATGGCAGGGATTGTGGGGCTGGCGCGGGATCAGGCAGTGTTTCGTTCTGCTGTGCATGGGGTCGCTATGAGTCAGAAACGACTCGACAGCACTTAACAACAACACAACAACAATCACTATGGAAGTAGATAAGTAGATTGCCCAACCTTCCTTCTGAGGAGTGGCTGGTGGCTTTGAACCACCAGCTTTCTAGTTAGCAGTCAAATGCCTTAGGCATTATGCTACCAGAGCTCCTAGGTTCTTAAATTCTCTGTGCCTCAATTTTCTCATCTAGAGTGCAGATAATAATTGTATCTACTTTATAGAAAAATTATAAAAATTAAATCATTAAGGACATACCCAGACAGTTCTTTGTGTAAAGACGTCTCAGCAAGTTCCCTGGTTCTTTGTGTAAGCAATTTTCTGCATACTAATCTACTTTCAACCACATTCTTCCTGAGGGCAAGCAGCCCTTTCTTGGGCTTGCCTGGACTTGTCCAAGCATAGATACATTGTTCATTTAATAGTCAACAAACATTGGGGGAGTTACATAAATAACTCGAACTTATGACTAAGGGCTCTAACTGTAGACAGCAGCCTTCCACAAACCAAGTACTTAAAGATTTTTGGCTTTCATACTTAACAATAATAATTCACTAACTTTTAGAATTGCTTCTTTCCAATTGTTAGCTTTTGCAAGTCTAAAGATCAAGGATTTGTATTGAAAGCCATTATATAATTTTATTTTCTTAGGAAAAATATTTTCAGTTATTTTTGTTGTTGTTGTTTCAGAACTGCAAATAGCAGTAAGGCACTTGACTGCTAACCAGAAGGCTGGCGGTTCAAACCCACCAACCACTCCTCGGAAGGAAGATCTACTTCTGTAGTGATACTGCCTCGGAAACCCAAGGATGGGTCACTATGAGTCGGGGTTCTGACTCGAAGGCACATAACAAAAACAACAAGCCTCTTCCCACCACCATCCTCATCCTCACTCCCAGACACAACTTTGATCTGATGATGGCCTTTCTAATTATAAAATTGTTGTTGTGTGCCGTCGAGTCGGCCCCAACTCATAGCGACCCCTCCTTGGGTTTCCGAGGCAGTATCACTACGGAAGTAGACTGCCCAACCTTCCTTCCGAGGAGTGGCTGGTGGGTTTGAACCGCCAGCCTTCTGGTTAGCAGTCAAGTGCTTTAGCCACTACGCTACCAGAGCTCCTATTATAAAATTAGTCTTTGTAATTCATAATTGGGAGCTCTGGTGGGTAGTGCCTGAAGCATTTGATTGCTAACCAGAAGGCTGGCAGTTTAAACCCACCAGCCACTCGTTCAAAGGAAGGTTGGGCAATCTACTTCTGTAGTGATACCACCTCAGAAACCCCAGGAAGGGTCACTATGTGTCAGATCTCACTTGATGGCAGTGAGAGAGAGAATCTATCAAAAATCACGAATTTACCCCAATACTTTAAATTTTAATCCATTACCACAAAATTGATTCTAGTTCTCTCACTTTCCCTATTTGTAACTCCTTTAAGAATGAGAAGCCAGCTTCCCACTATCTTTAATACATTTACTTACTTATTTGACCAGATCTTCTGTATTAACCAATCCTGTCACCATTCCTCCTACAGATAATCTCTCCAACTCACTGAGGCTGTGACACACCATGCCAGTCTCTTGTCTTCCCTCCAATCCCATAGTTGTCTTCCTCACCCACTCAGGATCTGACATTTTGTACCAGGTCACTCCACCCACTGCCATTCGACACCCTCCTTGCCCTGTTCCAGCACTTACTCTTGTCACCAGCAGCCCCGTTTCTCTGGTGGGGCACATACCTCATTTCATCTCATTTACCTTGGACAGGTTATCAGAAGGAATAACTTCCTGGGGAAGGGCATAATGCTTGGTAAAGTGGAGGGTGAGCGAAAAAGAGAAAGACAGCAAGATGGACTGACACTGTGGCTCAAACCTAGACAACTGTAAGGATGGCTCAGGACTGAGTAGTGTTTTGTTGTGCTGTACATAGAGTTGCTATGAGTTGGAACTGGTTCAACAGCACTTAAGAGCAACAACAACGGCTGTTGAACTTGACAAAAGAGT
The DNA here is from genome assembly GCF_000298275.1 of Orycteropus afer afer. Taxonomy (NCBI): domain Eukaryota; kingdom Metazoa; phylum Chordata; class Mammalia; order Tubulidentata; family Orycteropodidae; genus Orycteropus; species Orycteropus afer. Next base: position 2,954,525 of record NW_006921609.1, on the reverse strand, counting down.
TATAATTCTGAAATCCAGAATTCTGGCTTTCACGGAAGTTTGAGTAACCTATATAGGTCATTGCCCTTAGATGTATTTTTGTACTTTGAGCCTTGAAAAAACTGGTTCCTAAAAAACATCTTGGAGTCAAACAATGGTCCAGAATTACCAGTAAGACCATTTTGCTTTGGGCATTTTGCTCTTTTGAAAAGTTTGGTCAGTTTCCAGAAAGAGACCCCAAAGATGAGACTGGGAGCTATGTGTCAGGTAAATCAGTAATTATTTTAATTGCACTTCAAGATGATGCTATATAAAAGTCCTTCCTGACCACAGGTTTATAATTTTTTTCCCACCTTTTTTTCAATAGCAATTCTGGTAAGATTTGGTGTAAGAATTGTGGAAGTTCTTCTCATATTTGGAACATTTCTGACACTAGAGTTGAAATGTTACCCAAATTTGGGAAAACGTTTTTGGTTTTCTTAGGTCATTTTCACAGTGCTATTTCTGGTATCTCTACTAATAAGATTTTACCTAAACTGGGCGATCAAAACAACTCCGCATACTCAGGCACGTGGCTGAGCTGCAAATTGTATTCAGACATGGCCTCTTGTTCAGCAGCAGTTTCAGTTTCTCTTCTTGCCCATTAGCACAGCAGAAAACCAAGCCTAGGTCCTTCTTTTACTTCTAATGAGCATTAAATCAGTGGTAATGATTAAGAAGGTTGTTGCTTAACTAACAGGTTCAGGTCTTATTCCAAAGCTCTTTGTAGCTAACTAAGTTTTCATTTCAAATTCATTTAAGGTATGAGATTGGAATTTGGTTTCTTATTAAGCTTCTTTGTTGTTTCAGCTACTCTAGTCTTATCACTGGTTCTAGGGTTTTGGTACAAAAATCTATTTCTGTACAACATATGATAATAGAGACTTTGTATACATTGTTGTGATATCATTTGTTGATATAGGAACCCCCCCCCCCACACACACACCACCCTCCACTGCTGTTGATTCCAACTCATAGTAACCTCATAGTACAGGGTAGAACTATCCCATATTTTCCAAGGCTGTAAATCTTTACGGAAGCAGACTGCTAGATCTTTCTCCTGTGGAGTGATGGCTGGTGGGCTCTAATCGCTGACCTTAAGGTTAGTAGTCAAATGTTTAAGCACTGTGTTACTAGGGCTCCTGAACCATCCACAGTCTCTCAAAAATACTACTGTAATAATATATTTCTTTAGCTCTTTTACGTTGAAGAACCAGTCAGGAGCAAGAGGGTATTGTTTTCTAGGTAAAAGCAAAGAGCATTTATAAGCTCTGAAGAGAAATTTCCTAGGAATGATTTTACTGAAGCTGGCTTTCTGATAGTGTAAGGAAGCCACTTGCTTTGTTCAGGTTCTATTGATAGAGACTGTTCCCATAGCCTATCCTGGTTACCTTCCAGAATGAGGACATTAAGATTGCTTCTGGATTCACTAGTAATTATCCTGGTTCTGACAAAACTTTGCTTAACAAGGAAATCTTGCCTTACCTTTTCTTTTTCTGGTGTTGTCTTCTCCTGGCTCTTTTGTGGTCCACCAGTGTGTGGAGAAATAGCTTAGAATTCCATTAGACAGAAAACCTTGTGTGATTAAAAACAGAAGCTTCAGTTGGAGGTTGCTAAAAGGGCATGGGGGCAGCATCTTTTCACTTTCTCTAACTTCACATAGAGGAGAGAGAATGGTCAAACAGCATCAGCCCTAAGCTAATTGTTATGAGACAGAAGTTGGACATGATGCTATCCTCCAAACTCCTTGCCAATTCTGATACCAGCCCTCCCTTCCACAGCACTCACTACTCTGTGGGTTCAGTAATTTGTTGCAATGGTCACACAGAACTCACAGACAATAGTCATTATTATGGGGTTTATTAGGGAAGCAATAGGTTACAATTCAGATTCAGAAATGCTCAGGAAACAAGTCTTCGATCAGAACAGCCTCCCCTCAGCCATGCCCTCAGGCTCACCTCTTTTTGGCCCTTAGCCTCTTGGCCTGGCTTCTGTCCTGCTCAGGCAACTCTTTAAGCTTTGGTGATAGGTGCACTCCACTTCACCAGCAACCCTCCTCCTCAAAGGCACTCAGTTTCTTGCTCTGTGGGTGGCCCACCACTCTGTCTCATGTTGGTCTCTTGGTTATGCTGTCGCCATCTCTCTGCTGGTTTGTCTGCCAGTCATCTCAGCCAATCTCTCAGCCTGTCTCTCTGCCGAGGAAGTCCAGCGCAGAGATTCAGGCCCAAGAATGCGCTCCATTCCATTTCTCATTCTTCTCTCTTGATAGCAGAGATCCCCCCACTTCTGCCTCTGGAAGTGCTCATTGTAAGCCTAATGGGATTATAAAATTGACCGATCTCCACATCAGAGTTATATACACCTTATTTGCATGATCCCACTCCCACCAGGGCACCATATACCCTATTTACATTACTAACAAGCTATCCAATCCTCTTGGTAGACCACAAGCACTTCACATTTGCATAGTTCCACCCAGTCATCTGGTAGGCTTCAAAAAGATCATGGCTAGAAGAGCCATACTAAGTAATTCCCTGCATTGCAGAGGTGATATCTTATCATGGGGGCACTGGACATGGAATCAGATTTTAGATTTGGCTCTGAAGCTAACAAGATTTCTTAAGTTCTGGAAATTTCTTAAATGATTTAGGTCATCTGAGGGGAATTAGACTAGTTTTTTTTTTTTTTTTTAAATATGCTTTGTAGGTACAATGGGCCCTATAGGCCCCTCAGAGCTGTCTCACTGGCAAACAGTGACAGGTTCAGGGAACTGGGCTGGAGGGGTCACTGAGAAAGATGTTGAAGGGGACTTAGTACTCTACTGTTGTTCAAGAAGAGTAATAGCAACTCTAGTTTTAAAGATTTTACATTTTAGGATTTCTTTTCCTATTTTTTTTTTAAGTTTTCTTTTTTTAAATGCATTTTATTGAAATATAATTTATGTACAGTAAAATACACAAAACTAAAGTGACATGAGTCAATGCATTTTTTTTTTTTTTTTTGCAGTGTTCCCTCCCCTTCCCTCCCACACATGGTAACCAACAAGGAAAGTTCCCTTCCATATATAAACCTTTCCTTGACTTTTTACAATAATAAACTAATACTATATTTGCCCTTCTGTGATTGATTTATTTCACTCAGCATAATGTCCTCCAACTTCATCCATGTTATGTGGTGTTTTGCAGATTCTGCATTATTTAGGGTTGCATAGTATTCCATTGTGTGTATGTACCACAGTTTGGTTATTCATTCTTCTGTTGATGTGCAAGTATTTTGTTTCCATATTTGGACTATTGTAATTAGTGTTGCAATGAACATGGGTGTGCATATATCTGTTCTTGTCCTGGCTCTCACTTCTTTAGGATATATAACTAGTAATGGGATTGCTGCATCAAATGGTATTTCTAATTACAGTTTTTTAAGGAATATCCATCCTGTTTTCCACAGTGGTTGTTTCATTTGACAGTCCCACCAGCAGTGCATTAGTGCAATCTCTCCACACCCTCACCAGTATCCACCATTTTCTGTCTTGTTGAACTTTGCCATTAGTGCTGGGGTGAGATGGTATTTCATTGTTGTTTTGATTTGCATTTCTCTGATGGCTAATGATCATGAAAATTTCTTCATATATTTGATGGCTGCCTGAATATCCTCTTTGGTGAAGTGTCCATTCATGTCTTCTGCCCATTTTTTAATTGGATTGTTAATCTTTATGTTGTTGAAGTGTTGGAGTTTTCTATAAATTTTAGAGATAAGTCACTTGTCAGATAATGTAATTATTGAGAAATATGAATTTGTTGCTGTCATTTTATTATGTGCTCTCTCATGGTGTTGATTTCTTTGTTCCCTACAATTGTCTGTGCTGAGCTCATTTTGTTTATGAATTGTGTTATTACTTCCTTAGTTGCTACTGTTTTAGTATTTGCCAAATATTTGTGCTGGTCCTCTTTTTCATTCTGATGTGAAGGTTTATCATTTTTCTTAGATGTTATCCTGTGATTTATATTTCTTACCAAGTTTAGAACAGTCTGTTCTATATTGTAGTTGTCTTGACTTCCCTACCATTTAAAAGTTCTGTAACTACACAGTTTTTTCCCTCTTTTTGGTTTGTAGTTGTCTTCACTTGTCAATTGATGTCACTGGTTCCCTGTTTATAATCTTGTAGGCTTATTTACTTTGGATACTTCCATTACTGGGTTGGTTTCTGGCTTATGTCATCATGTGTGTTAATGGTCAGTTGTTGTTTGCTGTTGGTTCTCTGTCCAAAGCACTCCCTTTAGCAGCTCTTGTAACGTTGGTCTGGTTTTAACAAATTCCTCTAATTTTTGCTTATCTGGAAATCTCCTAATTTCATCATCATATTTGAGGGACAATTTTGCTGGGTATATAATTCTTGGTTGGAAATTTTTCTCTTTCAGGACTTTATATATACCATCCCATTGTCTTCTTGCCTGCTGAGAAATCTGAGCTTAGTCTTATTGGTTGCCCCTTGTAGGTAATTTTTCATTTTTCCTGTGCTGCGTTCAGGATTCTTTCTTTGTCTTTGGTTTTGGTGAGTTTGATGATATGTCTTGGTTATTTTCTTTTGGTGTCTATCCTGTTTGGGGTTCATTGGACTCCTTGAATCAGTATATTCTCATCTTTCATCATACCAGGAAAATTCTCTTCCAACAAATCGACAATTTTCTCTGTAGTTTTGTCTCTTCCTGTTTTGGAATTCTGATGACACGTAAGTTATTCTTTTGATGGTATCCCACATGAACCTGAGGTTTTCTTCATTTTGTTTTGATCTTTTTTTCTGATTGATCCCTTTCCAGAGAAGTATTGAAGTAATTGCCTTCAATCTCACTAATTCTGTCTTCCATTGATTCAATTCTACTCCTTTGCCCATTGACTGTCTTATCTATTTCTGAAAATTTAGTGTTAATCTTCTGGATTTCTATCTGTAGATTTTATATCATTTCTAGTTATTTATTTATTTTTTCATTTTTTGTATTGTTTTTCAAAATTGTTATAGGGTTTTCTCTGTGTTTTTCTCAATTTTGTCAGTGTTTTCCTTGATCTGTCTCTCAATTCATTAAAGGTATCTAAATATAATTCTTTTGAATTCCTTATCAGGGAGTTCCAATGCTGCATCTTCCTCAGGGATGTGTTTTGGGTCTATATCCTGGTTCCTTGTTTCTCCTGCTTTAACTTACTTTTTTTGTGTGGACTGTGATGTTCTGTTTTCTCTGAGGCATTATGATGTTTTTGTGTTTATAATTAATTGATGATTTTATGTTGGTGTGACTTGCCCACAATTTTCATTTTCTTTGCATGTTATCTATATAAGCAGGGTACTGTGTTGTGGTTCTTTATTGGCTAGTTGGCAGCACTTATACACTCACCACCTGTCTCTATTCCTGTTGTCTGCCTCCCGTATGTCCTTGGCAAACGGAGCCTATTCTTAGATCCCTGGAATCCGAATGAGAATGCCGTCACTTTAAAATCCAAAATGGCCACCGCTTGTAAACATTCAAAATGGGTGCACCCTCAGTCACTTTCAATATCCAAAATGGCTGTCGCTTGTAAACATTCAAAATGGCTGCACCCTTGGTCAATTTAAATATCCAAAATGGCCACTACTTGTAAACATTCAAAATGGCTGCACCCTTGGTCACTTTAAATATCCAAATGACCACTGCATGTAAGCAATCAAAATAGCTGTGCCCTCCAGACAGCTGAAAGTCCACAGCTCAGGTGTCTCTCTCCTTGCTGTTTCCCTTCTTAGTCATAGGCCACCAGA
>NW_006921609.1:2945907-2948422 GCF_000298275.1 Orycteropus afer afer | reverse complement strand
TGGTTTCTATTTTCTTTGTTGAAGAGGGTCTGTGGAGCTTGTCGGCCTATTCTGCCATCTTACCAGAAGTCTCCCATATTAGGATTTCTTGATTATTTGTTTTGAAGGAAGGGCTTAGCATAAAAAAAAAAAAAAAAAGTGTAAGACTCTTAGGGCTGGTCCAGCTATATGTATTTAGCGATTTCCTACAATATGTAAATATCTCAAATGATGGTTAACTTTGTTTTCTAAGATGAGACCAATCTGTGTCAATTGGTCTAGAGAAATTCAGTCTATACTTTTGTGAAAAGCAGTGTGGCCCTGCAGGACATAGAAGTCCTTTGTCCTCTACTTTATTCACACAAGTATAAAGTTGTGAAGAAATGGAAAAGAAGAAAAGGAAATATAGTTTTGCAGGTCACTAGTTCTTCTGTCCTTTTTTCTGTTAATGGGCAAAGCACTCCCCATTTCTTTCTATACGACTGCAGTGCCCAGGCTCCCCACATTTTTTTCTGGTGCTTTTGTGAGAAACAGTATGACAGCAACAGAGGAGATAATCTTAGCAGAGGGCTCAGATGCTGCCTTTTCTAGTTCCAAAGCTATTTGATCAGGACAAAAAGGAACAACCTTACCCACAGTGAAATTGCTAACAATTTAGTTGTTTACTCATTTAGTCTTGGGATGTTCTAGAGCTCTTTTCTAACATCCAGGACTGTAAATTTGTTTCAAGAACTAGTGCTGTGGGCTGGTGGCAGTTGGAACTGAGTGATATCTTTCTCTGATACAAAATAACTTTCCAGATAGGTATTTCTGTGGTAACAGGGAACTACGACAATAGAGAGGAACAACCAAACATTCAATATTCTAACAACCTTCAATAATTTATCTAAAATTATTATCTGTTGAAATTACAAAACCCAAACCACAACTGCCATTGAGTCAATTCCAACTTATAGTGACCCTATAAGACAGACTAGAACTGCCCCATAGGATTTTCTAAGTCTTTAAATCTTCACAGAACTAAACTACTTCATTTTATTTCTGCAGAGAAGTTGGTGAGTTCAAACCCCTAACCTTTTGCTGAGCAGCTGAATGCCTTAACCACTGTGTCACGAGGGACTATATATGTTTTACTTTTTGTAAACTCACTCTTCACAAAATAATATAAGATTAAACACCAGATTAAGAGAAAGGAAAACAGCTGTTCATCTAGGCCCACTTAGACAATATGGAAAAATTCAGATAATGTAACATGGGTGCATGTTCTTCTCTGGAGATTATGAAGAGATAGAGTTTAGGGAAGTTCTGCAGAGGCAGCAGTCAGTCAGAGGTAACTATAAGTCTATAGTTTGCAGAATTATTGAATTCATGGAGCATTAATATAAATCTGAAAATTGAAACTAATATAGAATTTTAGTTTTAATTTTTCTAAGTGTCTTAGCCTGGGTTCTCCAGAGAAGCTAAACCAGTGAAGCATATATATATAGACCCTAAAACCAAACTCAATGCCATTGAGTTGATTCTGACTCATAATGACCCCACTGGGTTTCCAAGTCAGTAAATCTTTACAGAAGTAGATTGACCCAACATCCTTCTGCAGAGCAGCTGGTGGGTTAGAACCACCAACCTTCTGGTTAGCAATCAAATGCCTCAGGGACTGTGTCACCAGTGCTCTCTCTCTCTTCCTCTCTCTCTCTCGCTAAACACACACACACATACAGAGAGAGAGACAGAGAGAAAGAGAAATTTATCTCAAGGAAACGGCTCATGCAGTTGTAGAGGCTGGCAGGTCCAAAGTTTGTGGATCAAATATTAGGCTGGAGGATTCTCCTGAATCATGTAGCTGCAAAGGCTGATGAACCCAAGATTGGCAGGTAATACAGCCAGCTGCTAGCTTCAAAGGCTGGCAGATCCAAGATAGGGAGCTGTGATGGCAATCCTAAGATTGGCTGGAAATACTGAAGGCCACTTGTTCAAGTCCAGAAGCAGAGATATTGATAAGCTAGATGCAGGATCCATATGGAACAAAAAGCCAGAGAGCTTTGCCAGGATGTTCATATATATTAGAAACAGGCCATACCCTTGAGGAAATTCCCTTTCAACTGATTGCCTGGTCATAGTAGATCTCATCATGGAAATGATTATAATTTATCAGATCTCATCACAGGGGATGACTACATCGTAACTGTGAAACCACTAAGAATGTTGGCCCAGCCAAGAGGACACACAACCATAACTATTACATTCCACCCTTTGTCAACTTGGCACTTGTACACATCTCCTTAAACCATACAAAATCTCTAAACAAAGAACAATTATAAAGTCATACTTGTGCCTAACATGATACAACTAACAGGCATACAAGTAAAAATGCAAGTCCTCATTTACATCTTATATTTTGAAGAAAATAAAAATAAAAATATTTGATGCATACATACAAAGATGAAATACTCATAACAATCACAGTCCTTATTTCTCCAACTGGTCACATTTTTTGTAGCTGGTATTTAAGAACTACCTTCTTTTTTTTTTTTTT
>NW_006921609.1:2909310-2941972 GCF_000298275.1 Orycteropus afer afer | reverse complement strand
TTTGTTGAAGAGCGTCTGTGCAGTCCTCCTGCCTAGTCCACCATCTTGCTGGAACTCCAAGAACTACCTTCTTACACTACATATTCTGTATTCCCATTGTCTTCAGCAAGCAGCTCTCTACTGGTCATAGTTCTTTGCCTGGTGGGGTGACCCAAACCTTCATTTCTAAAGTTTCTGGGCGATTAGTAGTCATATCAGAATTGGGTTGTTGTAGTTTTTCTTGTTTTTAATCACAGGGCATGGCAATACTAAGAAATCTCTCAAGGAATCAGCTGTATTCTAGACATACTCTTTACCTCCAGTATATAATATCAATCAGATTTACACTTGGTAGTCAGGATCAATCATACCAGACATTATTACAATAAGTCCCTTTTTTTGCCTGTTGATCCAAAGACATAAGGAGACCAAAATGGATGAGTGGTATTCTTAACTTCAGTTTCAGTGGAATAAGTATTATGTCTCCAAATGGGAGGATTTCTCCCTTTGAGACTAAATCCTCCAGACCCACAGAACATAGGGTCACAGGGATAGGAAGCAGAAATTTTGTAAGTGTGTCACTGGGAGTAATAGTGAGGGGTGCCACTCCTATTTCCATCCCTTTGTTCCTGGACTCAAGAATTCTGGCTACTGGGGAAACAGCACTATTTATTGGACATTGATTTAGAGCATATACATCCTCCTGGAGAACACTACCCCAACCATGCAAGGCATTTTCACCTACCTGGTGCTGTATTGTGACTTTAGAAGGCCATTCTCTCATCCTATCAAGAGAGCTGCTGCAGGATGAGGAGAACATGGGAAGAACAGTATATTTCATGAACATGGGACCACTGCCACACTTCTATGAAGTGAATCCCTTGATCTGAGTGACTGTGTGGGATATCATGATAATGGATGTGTTAGACTGGGTTCTCTAGAGAAACAAAACCAGTAAGGCTTATATATATAGACAAAGAGAAATTTATCTTAGGAAAATGGCTCACACACTTATAGGCAAGTCCCAAGTTCATGGATCAAATGTCAAGCTGGAGGCTTTTCCTGACTCACACAGCAGCAGGTGCTGAGGAGCTCAAGGTTGGGAGGCAGTATACTGGTTGTTGACTCCAATGAATGACAAATCCAAGATCTCTAGGCCGAATGGTGGATTGTCCACTCACGGACAGTTGTAGGCAGAATCCCGATCCACAGAAGAGTGTCTCTTTTCCCAGGATGTCCATAAATATACTGAAAGCAGGCCACACACCCCTAAGGAAACTCCCTTTCAATGGATTGGCTGCTCAACACATATATATCTGATTGGCTGATCAACATATATACATCTGATCCCATCACTGGAACAACCCACATCACAATTGCTTAAACCACACAGAATTGTGGTCCAGTCAAGTTGACACACAGCTCCAACTATCACAGTCCACCCCTTGTCAACTTGGCAGTTGTACACATCTTCTTAATCATATATAATCTCTAAATAAGGACAATTATAAAGTCATATTTGCACCTAACACATGTACAAGCGAAACACATTAACCTTATTTACATTTCACAGTTCATAACAGAAGGAAACAAAAATATTTGATGCACATATACAATGAGGGGTAATCTACTTCTGTAATGATACTGCCTTGGAAACCCAAGGAGGGGTCGCTATGAGTTGGGTCTGACTCGATGGCACATAACAACAACAACAACAATATACAATGAAGAAATATAATAATCACAGTTCTTGTTTCTGCAACTGGTCATGTGGTCATAGCTGATACTCAGAACTACCTTCTTCCACTATCCATTCTGTATTTCCCTTGCCCTTAGCAAGCACCTCAGCTGGTCGTGTTTCTTTGCCTGGTGGGGTGACTCAAACCTTCATTCATGAAGGGTCTGGGCCATTAGCAGTCATATCAGAATTGGGTTGCTATAATTTTCTATTGACTTTAATCACAGAGCATGACAATATGAAGAGATGTCCTAAAGAATCTCCTGTATTCCAGACATATTCTTCTTTACCTCCATTATGTAATGTCAATCCATTTTCCCCTTGGTAATCAGGATCTATCACATCAGATAGTATAGTAATGCCCTTCTTTGTCTGTTGATCCAGAGTCATGTGGAAGCCAAAATGGCCAGGTGGCATTCTTAATTTCCAGTTCAAAGCAATCAGTATTGTGTCTCCAGGTGGGAGTGTTCCTCCCTTTGGGACTAAGATCTCCAGACCCACAGAGCATGGGGTAGCAGGGACAGGAAGCAAAAATTTTTTGAGTGGGTCACTAGGGGTATTATTGACTGGTATCACTCCCGTTTGCACCCTTGGTTCCTGGACCTGTGCATCCTGGCTATTGGAGAAACAGAACCATATATTGGATGCTGATTTAGAGCATATACAGCCTCCTTGAGAACATTGCCCCAACCCTTCAAGGTATTGCCACCTAGCTGGCACTGTAATTGTGTTTTCAGTAGGCCATTCCATTGTTTTATCAAGCCAGATGCTTCAGGATGATGGGGAACGATAAGACTATTGAATTCCATGAGCACAGGCCCATTGCCGCACTTCATTTGCTGTGAAATGAGTCCCTTGATCTGAAGCAATGCTGTGTAGGATACTATGACAGTGGATAAGGCATTCTGTAAGTCCACGGATGGTAGTTTGGGCAGAAGCATTGTGTGCAGGGAAGGTGAATTCATATCCAGAATATCTATTCCAGTAAGAACAAAATGCTGTCCTTTCCATGATGGAAGTGGTCCAACGTCATCAACCTGCCACCACGCTGCTGGCTGATCACCCCAAGGCATTCCTTATTGTGGACTCAGTGTTGGTCTCTGCTGCTGGCAGATTGGGCACTCAGCAGTGGCGGTAGCCAAATCAGCCTTGGTAAGTGGGAGTCCATGTTGCTGAGCCCATGCATAACCTCCATCCCTGCCACCATGGCCACTTTTTCCATGAGCCCACTGAGGAATGACAGGAGTAGCTGGGGAAAGAAGGATGGCTGGTTCCCACTGAATGTGTCATCCTATCCACCTGATTGTTGAAGTCCTCCTCTGCCGAGGTCACCTTTTTGTAGGCATTCACATGAAACACAAATATCTTTACTCCTATGGCCCACTCAGCGAGCTCTATCCACATACCTCTTCCCCATGCCTCCTTGTCATCAGTATTCCAATCATGCTCCTTCCAAGTCCCAGACCATCTAGCCAAGACATTAGCACAGCCCATGAATCCATATACAATTGCACATCTGGTCATTTCTATTCCATGCAAAGTGAACAGCCATATGCATGGCTTGAAGTTCTGCCCATTGGGAGGAATTCCCTTCACTACTGTCCTTCAAAGAAGTTCCAGAAAGGGGCTTCAGTGCTGCTGGTATCCACTTTTGAGTGGTGCCTGCATATCGTGCAGAACCATCTGTAAACCAGGCATGACTTTTCTCTTCCTTGGTCAATTGATCATAAGCAACTCCCCATGAAGCTATAGGTGGAGACTGGGAGATGGAAGGTAATGTGACTGGAGTGGAGACCATAGGCATTTGGGCTACTTCCTCATGCAACTTACTTGTGCCTTCAGGTCCTGCTTGAGCCCGATCTCTGATATGCCACTTCCATTTAATGGAGTGCTGCTGTGCACGTCCAACTTTATGACTCTATTTTAGAGTCATAAAGTTCATGATGGGCAGCTCAGGCCTCATGGTGACTTGGTGGCCCATGATTCAGTTCTCTACTAAAAAACACACAATTGTGGTCCAGCCAAGTTGACACACAGCTCCAACTATCACAGTGGATAAGGCATTCTGTATGTTCATGGATAGCAGTTTTGGCAGAAGCATTTCATGCAGGGAAGGCACATCTGTATCCAGAACATCTGCTCCAGTAAGAACAAAATGCTGTCCTTTCCATCATGGAAGTGTTCCAATGTAATCAACCTGTCACCAGGTTGCTGACTGATCACCTTGAAGAATGGTTCCACATTTAAGGCTTATTTTTGATCTCTGCTGTTGGCAGACAGACCGGGCACTGTAATGCTGTAGTCAACCCAGACTTGGTGAGTGAAAGTCCATGTTGCTGAGCCCATGTATTACCTCTGTCCTTGCCATCACAGACACTTTGTTCATGAGCCCATTGGGCAATGACAGGAGTGGCAGGAGAAAGAAGATAACTAGTTTCCACAGAACGTGCCATCCTATCCTATTGATTATTAAAATACTCCTCTGCTGAGATCACCCTTTGGTGAGCATTCACATAAGACACAAATATCTTCTCTTTGGCCCATTCAGAAAGGTCTGTCTACATATCTTGTCCCCATACTTCTTCATCACCAATTTTCCAATTGTTTTTTCCATACTCCTGACCATCCAGCTAAATCATTGGCCATAGCTCATGAATCAGTATACAATCACACATCCGGGAATGTGCATCACACATCCAGATGCACTTCATGAATTTCTGCCCAAGAGTTGCAGGCAAGATGGCGGACTAGGCAGAAAGACTGCACAGACTCTCTTCAACAAAGAAAAAGGGAAACCAATTAACACAGACACAGAAGATAATCCTGGACCCCTGAGCCTTAAAGAGAAGGATATAGAAGTGGACTAAACCCCAACCAGCAGAAAAATTTGCGTGAAAATACCAAAAAAGGAGACAGACGGAGCTGCGGTCTGGCAGCGATCCTGACAGCACAGACAGCTTGAAGATTCCCTGAGTTCTGGTAGGACCTAAGAATTAACCTAAAAATCAGCCCTGCTAGCCAGGGACTGCATGGAGGACTGTGCACGGTGGCTGGGGACTAAATGGAGAAGGTGAAGAGAAAGGCAGGCTGAGCTGTGTACTTTTGCTGGACCGGAGGGTGCCGCCATTTTGAAGGTTTTAAAGTGGCTTGACTATTTTGGATATTTAAAAAGACAGTGCTCTCACAGATTCCTGGTGCTTAAGAACAAGTTCTGCTTTCCAGCAACCCCAAGGTCACTCCGGACCTGAAAAGGTACGACATTCCTCTCATTACTCTTATACCCAACACCCGCTTGGTGAACAGAGGTGTGGGCATCCCCACTACCACCTACCTTCTGGGCCCACAGGAACTCCATCACAGTCTGTGTACTCAGAGCCTGGGTGCCCTGCCCTGTCCTCCACCAATTCTTTTTCTTTTTTGCTTTCTTTTTTTCTGAGGATTAGTTTGCTTGTATTTGTCTGTTTTAAAACAACTATTATTAATACTTTTTGTCCTTTTTATTATTATTCTTAATCTTCCCCGCCCAGGTCCTAGTTTTCAGCATTTTTTCTTTACCTGTTCCTGGTTGAATTTTTTTTTTTTTTAAATCCCCCCCCTCCTTTTTTCTCGTGGTTAACCCCGTTCCTCGTTTTTCTTTTTGCATTTATCCCATTTTTGTTTTTCCTTCATTACTCTCCTTCTCTACTTTTTTCTTTTAGTGCCCTATCCTCAGATATTGCAGGTTTTCTTGGTTTTTCTTCTTTCTCTCTTTTTTTGGCTTCTGCTCCTGTGTGGTTACATGGTGTTTTCTGCCCATGTACTTATAGTTTTTTGATGGTTATTCAATTGTAATTTGTGTTTAACTGAGTGGGACATCAACAGTCCCCATAAGACACAGCTACACCCACACCTCCTGCAACTTCACTTACTGAGCGAGAGCCACTACCTCCTTCTCCACCAATGGACCAATGGTAAAAAACAACCAAGAAAAGCCTGAATCACCCTTGGTGGCTCTCCACAAACAGTTAACATAGATCTAAATACAACAACAACACGATGCCTTGGAGACAACAGACCATCACAGTCCACACAAAGAAGCAGGATAAAGTGGTAGAAACCAGGGAGCAGGATACAGACCCAGAACACATCCCTAAGGAAGAAGCAGCATTGGAACTCTCTGATAAGGAATTCAAAAGAATTATCTTTAGGTATCTTCAAAGGATTGAGAGACAGACCAAAGAAAACACAGAAAAAACCTTAGAAGAATTTTGGAAGAAAATACAGGAACAAAATGACAAAATAAGTGATAATTAGAAATGATTCTGAATCTACAGATAAAAATACAGAAGATTAATACTAAATTGTCAGAAATAGAGAACACATTGGAAGGGCAAAGGAGTAGAATTGATGCAATGGAAGACAGAATTAATGAGACTGAAGACCAATACCTGAATACTTCTTTGGAAAGGGATCAATCAGAAAAAAATTCAAAACAAAATGAAGAAAGCCTAAGGTTCATGTGGGATACCATCAAAAGGAATAACTAACATATCATTGCAATTCCAGCACAGGAAGAGAAAACAAAACCACTGAGAAAATTGTCCAAGATTTGCTGGAGGAGAACTTCCTTGATATGATGAATTTCTGCCCATTGGGAAGACTTCCCTTCACCACTGTCCTTCAGGGAAGTCTAAGTGCTGCTGCTGTTTACTTTCAAGTGGTGCCTGCATATTGCATAGGACCATTTATAAACCAGTCATAAGTTTTCTCTTTCTCAGTCAACTGATCAGACAATATCCAGTTCATAATATGCAACTCAGGGTGTATCTGCATGGTTACTTGGTGGCCATGGTTAGGCATTTAGCCTCTAAGGCACAGTACCTAAGGCATTTGATGCTAACCAGAAGGCTGGCAGTTCAAACCCACCAGCCACTCCTCAGAAGACTGTGCAAATCTATTTGTGTAGATATCATCTCAGAAACCCAAGGAGAGGTCGTTGTGAGTCAGATTTGACTTGACAGCAGTGAGTTTCTTTTTTTTTTGAAGGCCCAGTAACAAGCCCAAAGCTGTTTCTCAAAAGAAGTACTTATCTGCAGAGGATGGCAGGGCTTTGCTCCAAAATCCTAAGGGTCTACACTGTGATTCACCAAAAGGGGCATGCCCAAAGGCTCCAAACAGTATCTTTATATGCCTGTGACCCTTCAAGCACCATTGAATCAGTCAGATCGTATGGCCCAAGTGGCAGAGAGGCTTGTACAGCAGCCTGAACTTCTTGTTGTTCTGGACTCCATTCAAAACTAGTGCCTTTTTGAGTTACTTGATAAATTGGCTAAATTGGTACACCCAAATGAGGGATATGTTGCCTCCAAAACTCAGAGGCCTACCAGGTATTGTGCCTTCTTTTCAGTTGTGGTTGTTGTTGTTGTTGTTATGTGCCGTCGAGTCGGCCCCGACTCATAGCGACCCCTCCTTGGGTTTCTGAGGCAGTATCACTACGGAAGTAGGATTGCCCAACCTGTTGTGATAGGGGCCAGAATAATAACTCAGCCTTCACTTTAGTAAGAATATCTTTGTATGCTCACATTACTGGACTCCTAGAAGTTTCAATTAGGTGGAAGGTGCCTGAATTTTTGTTGGGTAAATGTAACAGACCAGGGTGACGTCTTGTGGAATGGAAAGGTGACCAAGGTCCCTGCAGACTAAATTTTGACAGAGTGTTGGAGAATTGATATACCCCTGAGGTAGGATCATGAACGTGTTCTGCTGGCCTTGCTAGCTGAAGGCAAACTGCTTCTGGTGATCCTTTGAAACTGGAACTGAGGAAAAAGCATTGGCCAGCTCAATAGCTGCATACCAGATGCCAGATACATTAATTTTTTCAAGCAATGAAACCACATTTTGAAAATCAGCTGCAATTGGAGTCATAACCTGGATTAAGTTTACAATAATCCACTGTCATTCCCCAAAATCAATGTTTTTTTTCTTCCTATTTTTTTTTTTTAAAAATTGTGATTTGGGTGAAAGTTTCAGCACAGATGTTTTCCATACAATAGTTCATACACATTTTATTTTGTGACATTGATTGCAGTCTGTACAAAATAACAGCTGTCTCAAAGCTTCAGGTCATCCTAAACCTTTTCAAAGACAAATCATTCTAGGTGTGATATCTTGTTCCATCTCATTAGGACTTTACTCCTTTCATTGTTGTTACCTTCCCATCTTTAGTCTCCCCATTGGATTTATCTTCCCACTATTTATCCATGATCAAGTCCTTCCCAATTTAAATAAAAAATACTGTTTCAATCTCACTTCATGGTCATACCTCTTAGAGATCACACCCCAGTTCCACTATCCTACTTCCTACCTGCACTTCAGTCCATTGTGTTCTTGTTATAGGAAAAACAGAGTCCTGCCTAATGCGTGAATGAGCCAATCCATTTGGGAACAGGGTTTCGGTGAAAGAAAAATGATTGAGGTGAAAAACATCAAGGAGCCAGAGGAACTTGCCCAGATATGGCTCCCTGAGCCAAAGCTTGCATGGTAATTTATAGAGTTCAAAAATAAGGAAATTATACATATTCAATAATTTTCTGGGCAACCTAACACATATTCAAAGCAAGGTGGGGGACTTTTCTTTTTTTAAATTGTGATTTGGGTGAAAGTTTACAGAGCAAATTCATTTTCCATACAGCAGTTCATATACATTGTCTCAGGACTTTTGACTGCAATTCCTCACAAGGTAATCTCTCTCTTCCCACTTACTCCTTGTAGTTACATCTTCCCTTCCATGCACTCTTGCTCCCTGAGCTATCTCCCCATGCAAACACTGCCCTTCTGTTCTCCTATGATTGATTACTCCAAGGAGTGTATCTACCGATGTAAATATTCACCCTATATCCCTGTGCATTGTTTGGCTGGAAGCCACAGGTTTGTTGTTGTGTTTGCCATAGAGTTGGATCCAACTCAGTGACCCCTCGGGTTTCCAAGGTGGTATCACTATGGAACTAGATTGGCCAACCTTCCTTCCAAGTGGCTGGTGGGTTTAAACCACCAGCCTTCTGGTTAGCAGTCAGATGCCTTAGGCACAATGCCACCAGAGCTCCCCATAGGAGTGAGTTCAATTCCAGACCTGAAGGCTGGCTAGGGGCCACAGTCTCAGGGGTTTCACCAGGCTCTATCAGACCAGCAAACCTGTTTTTTTTTTTTTTAAATGAGTTTTATTCCATATTGTTCTTCCACTCTTATCCAGGATCTCCTGCCCTGACCCCCTGAGTGGTTGATAGTGGTAGCTGGGAACTATCTAGTTCTTCTGGTCTCATGGGCATATAGGCTGAAGACTGCATGGTTTACCAGTTCCTTAGACTAATTGTTTCCATGTGTCTGTCTTTCCTCATTCTTCTTTGCTCTAGGTGAGAAGAGAACCATCAGTGCATCTAGATGGCCGCTTGCAAACTTTTAAGATCCCACTCAGCTATTCACCAATGTAGGATGTGGAACAATGTTTTTGCATAGTATGTTATGCTAATTTAGCTTGATGTCCCTTGCAATCATAACCCTGAGCCTACAGGTCCAACTACTTGCTCCCTCCTGGTAGCTGGCTGTGGCCAAGATGTCACCACAACCTTACCTCTTTTCAGCTCTACTATATACCTGGACATTCTTACAGCACATACAAATACACATGTAGGAATATTGTCTGCTAACTCTATACATATATGGTTATGGGTATACTACCAAGTTGAGGGACTTCTTTTGGATAGGACAGGCCTTCACACCCTTCACTTATTATTTTCCCTTGCTTTCATTCTTTCCAGTCTTCCGGCAGCTTTAAGTAGGAGCTGTGGTGGTGTAGTGAAGGCATTTTACTGCTAACCAAAAGGTTTATATTTTGAACCCACTCAGCAGAATAAAGATGAGGCAGCCTATTTCTATAAAGATTTATAGACTTGGAAACTCCATAGGGGTCACTGTGGTTAGTACTGACTCAATGGCACTAAGTTGGTTTGATTTGGCAGCACTTATGTTCTGGTAAGGTCATCCACAAGACAAAGCTACTCTTTATCATTAAGCTTGCTGGGCCCAATCTGGTTAAAACTAGTTTTTGTCTTTTCCTTAGCCTATCTTTCTGGTTCCTGCAGCATACGCTGACACAATGATGAAGCACAAGCTGGCACAATGGTTAAGAAGAAAGAGGTTTGGAAACTCTGCCTTCATAGTTCGTCTACTTGTGCTCCTACTAACATTAAAACTGTTCTCATTGATTTCCTGATTCCAAAACCCAATGGACACCTTCCAATCCTTATTATTTTGTAAATCTCCTGACAGAATCATTTTCAGTTGACCAACAGCCTTGTTGGCTTTTGTATCCCCAAGGTCAAAGCCTACAGAGATACAAAATCAAAATCTCAATTTGATAAAATGAAAAATAGGTGGGAGTCAAATGATGAAACTTTAAATGCTGAGCTGTGATTGGTCTTTATTCTATAATTTAAAAAGGTTTTTGAGTAGGGAAGTGGCATTATCACATATTTTGGGACGTGAACTCTGAAGCAGTGGATGGCATTGAGTAGTTCTCAAAATGCAGTGCATATCAGCAGCATTATGATCTGCGAATTTGATGACAGAAATTACTGGGATCCACCCCCAGTTGATAGTTCTAGAAGCTCTGGGTGTGGGTCTCAGGAATGTATGTATATCTGATGAGATAAAAAGTTACAGAACCACTGGTTTGGAAAAAATGGAGACAAGAACAAGTGTGAGTTATCAGAGGCAGGAAGAAGTCATGGGAGTTGAATGGAGAGGGGTATGTGGAAAGGGACTAAGTGGGTGAGGGACTCAGGCATTTTTGGGTGTAACTACTCTTAAAGGTACTCTTGGTGCTGCCTCTGAAGTCTCTGTTCATTCATCTGGTGTGACTCTTACTTGGCTGGGTGTTAATTAGTATTACCAGGGGAAACACAGACCAGAGGTAGTCAAGGTCATCACTTTTTCAATTAGATGGCCTCAGCCCCCACAATCTTATTAGATACAAAGTGAGTACTTTCTGTAATAAGTGTCAGACCATGAGAAATTCCCAAAAGTCACCTTTTCTGTGAATAACTTAACACTTTTAATAGTAACACATCTGCATTACCAGGAGTTTTAATTTCTCTTCAAAATCTTCCCATCAGTTTCAGCTGACCCAGAATGCAGTAAGCGGTCTATGTAATCCTAAGGACAGCTGAGAGATGTGGTGACCTTTCATAGCTCATTTTTAGGAATTAATTTTATAAGATCTCAGAATGGAAGAGCATTGGGATGTAGTTCTCAATGACCGAGGTTGGGTGTAATTCTCAGTTGCAAGGCAGAGAAGTAACTACTTTTAGCTGAAAAGGAATTAACTCAACAGATAAGTTGCCCAGAAGGCTTGGAAATGGGACAGGGACAAAAGCAATTAAGTTAGTTAAGTTTGTGGCCAAATTCACACACACACTAATGGTGACTCAACATCAGATGCCAGAAGCTTTACCTGTTGCCCCCACTGGAACATGGGATGACACCAGATGGTGACCTGCTGTAACACACTGCTACTGTTAACATGCCTCTTGATCATTTCTTTGATTAACTAGTGCTCCAGATACAAGGAAGGTTGATAAAAAGAAAAATAGGTGGGAGTCAAATGGTGAAACTTTAAATGTTGAGCTGTGATTGGTCTTTATTCTGTAATTTAAAAAGGTCTTTTTCTAAAACCTTTGGCTTTTAGAAATGAAAGTGGCCTGTGACACCGAAACACTGGAAGGACATTCAGATGTAGAGCAAAAAAAAAAAAAAAAAAAAAAATCCGATGTAATCTAGATCTGGAAATTTCAAAAGTAAAATCTTTCAAAAAGCTCTGTATGAATAATTTTTAAATACCAGTAACTCTAACTCACTCACTGCCATCAAGTTGGATCAGACTCATA
The DNA here is from genome assembly GCF_000298275.1 of Orycteropus afer afer. Lineage (NCBI taxonomy): Eukaryota > Metazoa > Chordata > Mammalia > Tubulidentata > Orycteropodidae > Orycteropus > Orycteropus afer. The sequence continues at coordinate 2,930,335 of NW_006921609.1, read as the reverse complement.
TAGCGACCCCTCCTTGGGTTTCCGAAGCAGTATCTCTATGGAGGTATATTGCCCAACCTTCTTTCTGAGGAGTGGCTGGTGGGTTTGAACCACCAGCCTTCTGGTTAGCAGTCAAATGCCTTAGGCATTATGCCACCAGAGCCCCCAAAGTACCAATAAGTAAATTATATAAAAGAGTTGTTTTGCCTGTACTACCTTTCTGTGGTAGTTAAGTTTGTGTGTCCACCTAGGGGGGGCCTGGTTGAGTGGCTGGGCAGCTGGATATAGAACTCCCCATGATGAGACTGGTAACCACCTCTACGGTGGACTCTACTGTGAGCAGCTGAGTAGCTGCCTTAGGGAATGGTCTCTAGCTTATGGCATGCATGAACCTTGCACGTAGTCAAGTTGTCCTTCAGCAGACTGCCATGCTCTGCCGATCTTGGGGCAAAGAGACTTGAATTAATGGCCTGCCATGTGGTTTGGTAACATCGGGACTGTGCCTTGTTACTTGTCAATCTTGGGCTTGTCAGCCTCAGCAGCTGAGAGAAAAAAGGCCTCCAGCTTTAGTAGGCCAGAAGCAGGAGGCAGAGCTGAAGCCCAAGGTTGAGAGGTTTTTACCCAGCCCCTAGAGCCTGGCACTTTGAACTCAGACTTAAAGCCTCCAAACTGTAACAGAATACATTCCTGTTTCTTCAAGCTATTCCATTTGTGGTGTATTCTTGTCAGAGTGGTACTAGGTAACCAGAACACTTTTTATCCAACATACACTGACACCCAAGCTGCTCCTAAGGGACTTGCAAAGGACTCCAAGTCCTATGACATTAAAAAGTAGTTCAAAAACCCCAAGACAACTTGGAAACTAGGCAGGAACAAAGGTATTGGCAGTCGTATGCTTACATTTTACCACTTGTGTGTTGTTGGTGAATTCAGGCTTAGAGTAAGTCACAAACCAGTTAATGCTAACCAGAAGAACAACTTCATTTGTGGTCTGCTACTCTTTCCCAATAATTTCCCCAAACCACACTGAGTTGGTCTATTTCCTGTTCTGAAAAGTCTGACTTAGACTGTTAGTTTGATAAGCCCTTTAAGGACTAAGATTCTTATTTCAGTACCCCACTAAAGGTCTGAATTCTCAAGGTTTCCTTATTCTGTAATGTGCTTCTGTTTTTTTGTACAATTGTTTGTTTCCTAGTTTTACATTATTTATTACTGAAAACACATATTTTAAAAATTTGTGGGGAAAAATGGCAATTTATAAAATATTGAGATTCAAACTGCCAACAAGACCTTAAAAAATTTGGCATATTCTTATTTTTAATACTTTTAAAAGCCAATTTAAAAAGATTCATAAGAGCTGTATTCACAATAATTCCAAATGTCCACCATCAGTAGGCAAATGGATAAACTTTAAGACACTCATACAATAGACTACTACTCAGCAAAACAATGTACTGATCCTTGCACCAACATGGAGAAATTGCAAAAGCATTCAGTTGAGCACAAAAAAACAAGTCAGAGGCAAATACATACATCCCCGAGCAATAACCAATCAGTGGATAATAGAGAAGAACCTGAAGTCCTGATTTCCTTGACCCCATAGATACCCCCTAGCAACAACCAATCAGTAAATATCAGGAAAATACTTGAAATTCCTATACCTAAAATAGTTAGAAACGGCAGCTGCGGCAGTTGCAGCCTCGGCCCACGGGACAGGGCCAATCAAGTAGGGACAACACGCAATTAGAAAAATGATAACCAATCCTGTAATTTTCTGATTGAAACTTCCCCGTTCCTGCTCCATCCCCAATAAAAGACCCCCTTCCCCTTTGTTTGGGGCTCTCATTCCTGAACCGCTGTGTCAGTGACGGTTGAGGGTCTGAGCTTGAGCTTGAATAAACAACCCCTATGCTTTTGCAGTGGAATCGGCTCCTTGGTGGTTTTTGGGGATTCGAGAACTGGGCACAACAGTATAAAAACGTGCACAGCAGGCAAAAGCAAATTACAGTGATAGAGATCAGTACAGATGGTAGAAGGGAAATGAGGAGTCAATAATGAGATTAAAAAGAGGCACAAAAAAGGGATGGTTATAAAGCTGCGTTATATTTGTTGAAACTCAAGCAGTAAACTTAATCTCTGTGTATCACCCCAATTATAAAAAATGCATAGATACCCAGTAAGTCACAGATTTATTTTCTGGACACATAAGATAGAATATTAAGCATTAACGATTAGGTTTCAAACTAAGATTCTCACAAGAAATTATTAGCATATATTGGAAAAATATGTGACAATTTTAAGTATAGATTTCCTAAGCCTACATAACATAACTCTTCATACAGGTCAACCATGTAAAAATTTGTTAATTACAATGGAAGTGTTTTCACCTGTGTTGCGACCTTTCAGAAGATCAGGTCTTTCTTCCAAGGTGTCTCTGGGTAGGTTCAAGTTACCAACCTTTTGACTACCAGTTAAGTGCTGTCTGGCCACCTCCTGCTTAAAAAATAAATGCTCTAAAAACATTCACGGGACGCTAGTAGATAATAAAATAATTATTTTATTGTAAAATTAAAAACAGACAAGCAAATGCAGAGGAATACAAATGTATAAATTATTACAGCTTTAAAAGAAAAGTTAACAGCCAAATAATGCCTAAATAAAGTTTTTTGAAACAAACTTGGTACTACTACTGTAGTTCCATTTTCTTTTTCTAAATGTCTTAGAACAAATCTGTAAAATAAATTTCTAACATTAAAGAGATCAGGCTTGATGATCTTAAATCTGCTACTCAGACTTAAATCAAGGCTAACACAGAGATATACAGAAGTAGTGAAATAAAAGTAGGAATCAGAAGTCACTAATGTACACTTTTAAAATTACCTCATTCTGAAGTAGTGGGATGAAAATAAATATTCTAGACATGTTGAAAAAATACATATTTGCTAAAATTCCCTTTGCTTTACAGGTAGCCTGGCAGTTAAACCTTTTTTTGAAGGGAGTGTTTGGGGGTAGAAGACACTACTCATTCATGATTTTTTTTTTGATTGACTTTCGTAAACTTAAAATTCTAGGTAATTTATTATTACTAAAACACATTAATCTGTAATCAAAAACTTAAAATAGGAAAAGTTTATCTTACAAACCAGATGTTAAAAAAGAAAAAAAAAATCTTAATGCTAGTGACTTGCTGTGATATGGTTCATATCACACTCACAAGATGCTTAATAGGTTAGACTGCATTACATGGGCAATAAAGAAAGATGAAGTAATGAAAATACCAAGATGTATGGCAGAGCCCTGTTATTCCAAAAGGCATTACAGTCTTCCTCCAAGATATCTTTACTTTGTGCATGACAAGGTGCCACTATTATGCTAGAGACCTAATACTTTATTATTCTGGTAAGTAAGCATCTCTCTACTCCCCCACCTCACTCCCACACACCTTAGCATTAATAACTCCTTGAGAGTTATATCTTTTAGTGATTTTCACCACAAATTTCCTCAAATAATTATTCCCATCAACTGAAAGTTAAAAATGCAATTAAATACAGAAATGAAAAGTCAATTACCTTTGTTTTATAGCTGTATCTGAACAAAAGATACTTGAAAAAAATTTTAGAGTACTAAACTTGTTTGTTCATAAGTACTTTAAAATATTTAAATATCTTACTTTAGCATAAGCAGTGATAAATAACATCTATCAGTAAACTAACTGGCATAAATCAGTAACACTGTAAGAACATTATATGGTACCATTTAATAGTTTTCATGTACATGTAACCTAATTTTATGGTCACTAATCTGAACTTCCCAACAAGCCACATGTGTAATTTGTTCTTTAAAAGTTCCTATTTAAGTTTAGTGCATATACATTAGTATTATAACTTAGGTTGTTAACAAAAGCATATTTCTTCTAAAATAAAACCAAAACTGGTAAATTATAACACATGAATAGATTTTAAACAAAGAAAACTTTTTAAGAATCTAGCAAAAATTGATAGAAAAACCTCAACAGCATCAACATCAAGGTAAATAATACAGAAACAAACAAAAGCAAGCACTTTAAACCATATTTAGTGACAAAGTATATGGTAAAATAAAAAGCCAAAAAATCGCAATATATCTGTCAAGATGGTACCAGTAAAATAGAATATATTTTGACTTTATTTCTGAAATCACTTTCCAAACATGAACTTTAAAAATAATTCTTAAATGTATATAAAAATGGGCACTTTGTGGTGAAATGAACATATGATTCTAAGAAGAACATTTCTTTGCTCCAATACTGTTCATAAGAAAACTACATAATGGAACAAAATACTATTTTTCAGCCTGAATCATTTATTATTGATATTACAGTGTCTTAAGTGCATGCCTTTTTTTTTTTTTTTTTACATTAAATTCAGGTATTAAATACTACAGTTGAAAGATAACAGGATCATCTCAAAATTAAAAGAAAAAAAATTTTTAGCTCTATTTTAAGGCTTTAGAGATTTTAAAACTTAATTTTTACAAAAACCAAACTTGTGTGGTCAAAATCATTTTTGACTTCTAACTTTTTAACTCAATCCAATTTGTCTAGTTATGAAATCTAACTTGGAAAATTACATTAGCATTAATTTCACTGCTCTTTAATCATTTAAGTCCTGGCTGGCAGCTCTTCTTTTGACAGTTCTGAAACTGAAGCTTTAGATTATGAGATTTTCTTCTACATTTCCCTAATAATAGAGACACCTATCAAAACCATTATTTGTGGTATTACATGTTCTCTTAAGTAAGAACTCAACTCTGGCCCTTGTCCTTATACTTGCATATACAATGATTGCATATTTAATCAAGAAAATAAATGTAACGTAAGTATATGTATATTTACCAAATACTTGGAAAAACTGCTGTGCAAAACACTTCAACAACAAAAAACAGTTCATCCGAATAAAATACTAATATGAGTACCAGCACCACAAGTATTTTTAAAGAGCACCTTTCCTTTGAAGAGCTTCAGTAGAAATATCTAAATGGAACAAATCAGAATCCCCAATAAAGCCCTAATACATGCATAATCCCATCCAAGTGCTCCAAACTCATTAGTAAAGCGATATATTTGCCAGAAACTCATTAGGAGATAAACAAACACTTTCTTTGGATAATACTGTTGTAGTCAGGACTGTAATATATGGCTCAAAATCTGGAAATATGCTACTATACTGACTTCAAGTGCCAACACACCCTCAACTTTTCCGACTATCCCTAAGTGATCTAAATAGAACCCTAAATATGTATGAATATACTGGCTGGCAATAATTATGACAAACAAGAGTAAAGTCAAATTTGAAAATGTGACCATAACTAACTATTAAGATACTGGCATAATCAGGAAGTCACTTTACGCAACTTGAAAATTTATAGAGAACTTGGTATTGCACATATTAAATTTAAAGCTTATCAAAACTAAAGCAATGCATTTTAATATCCTGGATTTTAAATTCATTTTGGATTACCCAAAGAATTGAGAAAAACTGAACACATCCTTTAAAGCTCCCACTGAAGAGCAGTTACATCATATTAAAGGGGAGGAGGCCTCAAACATATAAAATCGATGGATTATCAATACTACCCTCAGGTATATTTAACACATTTTAGCATTAGAAAAAGTTGTTTTCTACCTGATTGAGGTGTGCACTTGCTTAGTGAAATACTGCTTGTGTTCAAGATGAACATGTGACCCAAGCCAGAGCAGGCTGCCAAATAAAAGGTAGAAGTCATTCACATATTTATTTATGAAGCTAAGTTAATGGGCTCTTCTGTACATTTTTTCAAGCAAAGGATCTCTCTCATATATATACATTTTAAGCACCAGCTGTAAATAGTATTTACAGCCCAATTCAACTCTGCACTGGTTATAGTTTTTACTGTAATACATTACTGAACAACTTAGCTGGCTGGTTGAGACAATGTATTAGATAAGAAAACTCTTTGGAAACATCATATACAACTTAAAGAATATTCTTTTAAAAACAGGTTTATGTTTTTGAATTAGAAGTTCTACTTTTCTTATTGTCAAGCAATACTCTCTTCCTTTAGATTACATATTTTGGAAAAATAACCCACGCAATGCTTTCATGGGGCACTAATTTCAGTGACGATAAGGAATTTGTACAGTTTAAGGAATTTGGACAGTGTAATAAGGAATTCTTGAACCTTTACCCAAAGTGGCAAACTGAATAGTTTTTAATGTTTTTCAAAGACAAGACAACAATTCCACAGCATATTTAATTCGAGGAAAGTTGGATACTACATCTGACCTAGAAAGAGACCTGACTTAGCCTGTCTAAATTCTAAAACATCAATGCAATGAAGAATCAAATTAATAATGAAGTAGAAGAGGCTTTTTTCTCTATGGAAACAAGTTGACATATAAAAAGTATTAGTATTTTCTTCCTGAACTTAGAATAGCTTTTGTAAGAAAAAAATAATATATTCTATTTACTTGGATACTTGCTTTAAAAAGTTATTAATTCCCCTTTCATGAGTTACTAGAAGTTAAAACAATTCAAATAGATAAATTTCTACTCCAAAATACATTTTTTTTTCTTTGGAAAACAAGATAATAGTTGTAAAAACATTATATTAAGAGAATAAAATGCAGTGATCTGAAATATGGGTGAGCATATTCACACATCAAAGTGTAAATATCATATACAGAGCAATTCAAATACACATTTATAAAGAGAATGGAAAGGTACCTAAAATAGCATTTATATATAAAATTTTCATATTAAAATATTGCTCATAATAAATAAGAGGTGAATATTATGAATTCTATTTCCCTCTTAAAAATTACTTTCAGTAGTTCAGACTAATCTAAGGAGCTTGCTAACCTTCTACTGTTCTGACTGATGAATTATATTAAAATATGTTTAATAAAACCACATTTGTAACAGTATATTTAAGTGGTCACATGTGGTAAGAGTTAGAGAGGGGGCATTTAGCAATTACAGAAGAAAGATTCCCAAAATGATTAACCCTAGATTAGAGTATAATGGTCTACTCTGTTTGATGAAGATGTTAAGTATTGCCTTAAGCACTGCAAATTTAATGACTATAAAAGAATGAACTGTAACTTTCTTCAAACTTGCATGCCTGGCACAGCAATAAACCATAGCACATAAGAAGTAAGTATAAGTTTACTTCAATTGTTTATGGGCAGGTGTGACTTCAGTCCTGTTCGCCCCACTTGCAGACATGGTAACTTGGAATAGTTCTTGAGAAGCTGCTCAATAGCAATGTGGCGGACATGGAGCTCTGAGGCCAAAGAATCTTTTTCTTGTACTTGTTGTGTTAACTCTTCAAAAACTTCTGTAAAGATTTAAAAAGCAGTTTCATTTTTTCATATAAAAAAGCTAACCCTATGGGTTTATTTCAAGTACTCTAACAAAATAGTACATTAGGGAAATTTACTCAATGAAACTGATTCGACACAGAGGAAATAGTTGTGTTCTCCTCAAAGTCTCATCAGTTCTGATTATCCTGTAAGTCTATATATTTTACAAAGTCTAACACACTGGGAAGAAGCCCTAGTAGCGCAATGGTTAAATGCTTGGTTGCTAACCAAAAGGTTGGAGGTTCAAACCCACCTAGCAGTTCCACAGAAGAAAGACACGGCAACCTGCTTCAGCCTAGAAAACCCTATGGGGCAGTTCTACTCTGTCATATGGGATCATGGGTCAGAACTGACTCAATGGCACACAACAAGCCAAGTGGGATACTATAATCCTTTTCTCCATCAAGTGAATGACTACAGATTATGAATAGCAGAGCTGGGGGCTATGACCATATCTGAACCACTTCTCTAAATTAGAATCTATAAATAGTTGCCCTTAATATCTAGCATGAGTTATGGACAGAAAGTGCCCATTATTACCCAGGTTTGAAACCTCCTGGAAGAGGCTTTGGAATCAGAGTACTTGCATTTTTGAATATCTGTTCCTGCTCTTATGAGCAATGGGCAAGTAACAAACTTTCAATTTCTCCTACAGGTCAGTAAACATCTCACAGGATCACTATGAGAATGAATTAAGATTATATTTGTCTAGTACTTACAACAAAGAAAGTACCTGACAAATGTAAGTTGCTATTAGTGTTTATCTTATTATTCTGAGAGGGTGTATGGTCAAGAAAGACCACTAACTTTGGACAAGCCTGGTGATCTACAACTTTTGAAAGGTCAGCCACTGAAAACCCTACAGAGAATAGTTCTACTCTGGATACAAAGGGTTGTTTTAAATCAGAATAGACTTGAGGGTAAATACTTAGAATCCTTAATCTGCTACTGACTTTATGCATGATCTTTTGTAAGCAATTTAACACCTCTAAAGTAGTTCCTTCAGTTAAAAGGGAATAAACTGTTAAGACTGTAACTGTAAAAGAAGGAGCTCTGGTAGCATAGTGCCTAAGGCATCTGACTGCTAACCAGAAGGCTGGCAGTTCTAATCCATCAGCCACTCCTTGGAAGGAAGGTTGGGCAATCTACTTCTGTAGTGATACTGCCTCAGCAACCCAAGGAGGGGTCGCTATGAGTTGGGCCCGACTTGACGGCACATAAGAACAACAACAACAAACTGTAAAAGAAAGAAGACAAGACAACTGGGGAAATCTGAACCCTATTAACTGTTAGTGTTAGTATCACACTGTATTTGATGTTTTAAAAGATTACTAGTTTGTTTTTTAAGGTGTCCACCATATTAGGCTCACTACTCTTACATATATTTCCAGTTGTTCATAATTAAAAAAAATTGGTAAACAAAACAAATAATAAACAAAACAGGATTAATACCACCTGCTTAAAGAGCTATAAGGAAGCACACCTGCACCCTGCCTGGCACATGAGTAGGTAGTTAATAAAATATTAATATAGGTGAGGATATGGTGTAGTTTCCATTTTCACTTAAAATAGGAAAAAAACATCTCTCCTGCCACTCAAAAATAACTTATTTTCTTCTTAGTCATTTTGCTCAGGAAAGTATTGCAGTTTCAAATGTTATTTCCATATTCAAATGCAGGCAAAGCTAATGAAGCCATCCATCATACAGGATTTTCTGTATCAAAAGTTTCATACAACAAGCACTGATTCATTACCCTGGATTTGCTGTCGGAGCTTTGCATTCAATTGCTGTACCTCACGAAGAGTCATTGAATTCACTGAAACATAAAAACACATTATTGACAAAACCTAGGGAAAGTAAGCTGCCTACATCATTAATACTATTTTAAAAAATTATCTGTCAACATAACATTTAGCAGCACCCCAGGAGTCATTCATGAACTTTTGCAGTTTGTAGTAATTTTCAAATTCTGACCACAACCCAGAGTTATGAAACGTTTTTCCATCACTGCCAGTACATAACCATCCTTCACATGAAACAAGTTTCAATGAGAAATACTAAGTATTAAGTGTGGTGTATTCTGGCATTTTACAGTTTCAGTTTTTAAGAAATGGTAGTAATTATAAAACTAATTTTGATTAAGCACTATATAGTTCATGACTTAAAGTTTGAAAAAGCACCATTTTAGCTTATTGTCAAAATAGTTTTAAAAAATCAATTTGTTTATTGAGTTAGATATATATAGACAATTCATACACAGAATTGAAAAGCTGTACAAAAGATGCCTGGTCCCACGCCATCCTTAAAATCTAGTGCAATGATGGGCTCAAGCAGAGCAAGGATTGTGAGGATGGCGTGAGACTGGGCAGTGTTTCATTCTGTTGTACATAAGGTCACTGAGTCAGAGACGACTTGACAGTCCCTGATGATAACAACAAAAGATACCATGGTCCCTTCTAGATCTAAAACTACCTTAATTTTAAGTTAGTTAAAATCACCTCAGTTTCTGTGAGTTTTTGTAAGAATAGACGCAGACTGAGTAAGTCACTTTTTCCAACTTTATAATAAAGGCCTATAGTTAAATGTGTAAAATTTTGCTTTTGAGGTACCAACCCCAATCAGTCTCATAGGGATGAGCAACTTATGAGTGTCAGCCAAAGGTCGAGGCTGTACTTCTAAAATCATATAAATCCTGAACTTTATGATTTAGTTTGTTGATACTATCCAGTTTAATCATTTTGAGACATTTCAATGTTTAGGACATACTCATGAATATTCTAGGGAACTGAATTTTTTTTTTTTTTTAATATTTTATTGTTAAAGTTTACAGAGCAAATTCATCTTCCGTACAGTAGTTCACATACACTTTGTCTCATGACATTGTCTACAATCTCCCACAATGCAACAGCTTTCCTCACTTCCCCCCATAGCTACCTCCTCCCTGTGTCCTTCACTCCCATGTACTCCTGCCCCCTGAGCTGTCTCCCTATGCATACACAGCCCTTCTATGATTGATCTAAGGAGTGTAACTACTTAATGTATATTCACCTCATATGCTTGTCTTTTGTTTGGCTGGAAGGCACAGGAGTGGGTTCAATTCCAGACCTGAAGGGCAGCTAGGGGCCATAACCTCAGGGGTTCCACCAGGCTCCATCAGACCAGCAAAACCCTCCCCACCCTTTTTTATTTTATAATTTTGAGTTTTGTTTCACATTGTTCTCCTCTATCCAGGATTCCAGGATCTCCTACATAGATCCTCTTCCAAGTGGTTGACGCTGGTAGCCAAGCACTATCCATTCTTCTGGTCTCATAGTTGTATAGGCTAAGGATCGCACAGTGTACCAGTCCCCTGGACTAATTTTTTCCATGCATCTTTGATTTTCTTCATTCTTCTTTGCTCTTGATGAGGACAGACTCATCATTGCATCTAGATGGCCAACTGCAAGCTTTTAAGATCCCAGTCGCTACTCACCAAAGTAGGATGTGGAACAGTGTTTTCGTGTAGTATGTTATGCCAATTGCGCTTGACATATCCTGCGACCATGGTCCTGAGCCCACAGGCTGATGGAGAGTTTTAAGATATCTCATTTTTGCTATGGTGAACCTGTCACTTTAAATACTGTAATTATCAAATCTATGATTCCATTTTTAAATTACTGACACATCACACACATAAAATAATGTAAAAAAACCCAAACCAACCCCCAATCTTTACCTTTATTCGCATTTTACTTACATTCCTCTCTGCTGTAATGTTGATGCTGGGTTTGGACATTAGCCTCTGGATTAGAGATTGTCTCTTCTTTTTTCTGTGACTGGCTAAGATTATGAGGCCACAATATATTATTAGGGCATAAATTGGAACCTGAATCTTGTAATATAGTAAGCCCAAAGTCTGTATTTTCTCTCTGCTCCAAGATTCTTTGTGTACAGTTTGAGAGGCCACCTGTAGTTCCATCTATCCATTTTGCAGAATACTTTGGTACTTGGGAGTCAAACTGTGGAAGTACCTTTTTATCTGGTTTATGCCTGAAATTAAATAGGTGATGTTCAGGATTTTTAGAACATTCAGAATCTGCATCCAGATCCTTATTTTGTGCATACTGTACAATCCAGTTTATCTTTTTACTCAAAATGGTTTTAACTTCTTCGTAAGTGCTTTTTGAAAGCTTAGATCGAGGACAATCCTGGTTTGCAATCAAATGGTATTTTTCAAAGCAGTCTTTATGGCCCCTTAATGATCTAGTGTGCAAGAGATTAGATTTTGGTATTCCTGTAGGAAAAAAAGAAAAAGTTGAGAAAATTTTGTTTTTTTATAAATGGCTTTAAGAATATACAAATCTTAGTAAAATATGGAGTAAGTCAGAAAAATGCTACAGAATACTGGCATTAAAAATATAGAAGACCACCACTCATCTGTCAGTTTGTCATAGTGTGGTGGCTTGCCTGTTGCTGTGAGGTTGGACGTTATCCGCCGGTATTTCAAGTACTGGCAGGGACACCCATGGTGGACAGGTTTCAGCAGAGCTTATAAATAAGACAGAGTGGGAAGAAGGATGGGACCATCCATTTATGAAAAAACTAGCCACTGAAATTCTTATGATTAGCAGTTGTGGTAGTTAAGCTGTATGTCAACTTGGCTGGGCCTGGTTTTGAGTGGCTGGGCAGCTGGATGTACTTATTCCCCATGATGAGACTGGTAATCAACTCCATGGTGGAATCTGCTGGAGCAGCTGAGTAGTTGCCTTAGGAATATGGTCTGGAGCTTCTTGGCATGCTTGGACACTGCATGTGGCTGACTCTTCACTTCAATGGCCTATCCGACTGTCTGCAAATCTTGGGACTGTTAATGGACTCGAATTAGAGGCCTGCTGTATTGCCTGATAATTTTGGGATTGTGCCATTTCACTTATTGACCTTGGGTTTGTCAGCCTCAGCAGCCAGCAGTTGTCTGTGTTGAGAAGCCTCAAGCTTTAGTGGGCTATGACCAAGAGACAAAGCTGAAGTTTAAGGTCAAGGGGCCTTCACCTAGCCCCTAGAGCTGGCACTTTAAACCGAGACTCCTAGCCCCCAAAACTGTGAGAATAAATCTCTATTTCTAAAACCACCCATTTGTGTTTTTTTTCTGTTCAAGTGGTACTAGAGGACCAGAAGAACAGTGAAACACTGTCTGATGTGCCAGAAGATGAGCCCCTTAGGTTGGAAAGCACTCAAAATATGACTGAGAAAGAGCTGCCTCATCAAACTAGAGTCAATCTTAATGACGTGGATGGAGTAAAGCTTTCGGAACCTTCATTTGCTAATGGGGCATGACTCAAAATGGGAAGAAAAAGGTGCAAACATTCATTAATAATCGGAATGTGGAACATAAAAAGTATGAATCTAGGAAAATTGGAAGTTGTCAAAAATAAAATGGAATGTATAAACATTGATATCCTGCATACTAGTGAGCTGAAATGGACTGGTATTGGCTATTCTGAATCATAAAATCATATTGTCTACTATGCTGAGAATGACAAATTGAAGATGAATGGCATGACATTCATTGTTAAAAAAACATTTCAAGATCTAGCCTGAAATACAGTGCTGTCACAATAGGGTAATGTCCATATTCCTACAAGGAAGACAAGATAATACCACTAATACTCAAATTTACACACCAACCACTAAAGCCAAAGATGAAGAAACTGAAGATTTTTACCAACTTCTGCAGTCTGAAAATTGACCAAACATGCAATCAAGATGTACTGATAATTACTGGTGATAGGAATGGAAAAGTTGGGGGTGGTGAGAGCAGCTTTGGCGGTTGGAAAATATGGTGTTAGTAACAGAAATGATGCTGGAGATCACATGATAAAATTTTGTAAGACCGATGGCTTATTCACTGCAAGTATTTCAACAACATAAATCATGGCTATAGATGTGGACCTCGCCAGATGGAATACACAGGAATGAAATCAACTACATCAGTGGAAAGAGGCAAGAGAGAAGAAGCTCCTCAGTAAAACAAAGACCAGGAGCTGACTGTGGCCTAGTCCATAACCACTCATATGCAAGTTAAAATTGAAGATGAAGAAAATAAAAACAAGTCCATAAGAGCCAAAATGCAACCTAGGGTATATATACCACCTGAATCCTCCTACTCTATCGAAGATCTCCAATTCTGACCCCTTTCCAGTGGTTAGCATTGGTAGCCGGGCACCATCTAGTTCTTCTGGTCTCAAGGTCATAAAGGCTGAGTTTCCCTTGGACTAAATGTTTCCATATGTCTTTGATTTTCTTCATTGTTCTTTGCTCCATCCGCAAAGAGACCAATAGTTGCATCTGAGACCCTGGTTGGTACTCACAAAGTAGGATGCAGAACAGTATTTTTAAACAATATATTGTGCCAATTGAGCTTGATGTCCCTTGAGACCATGGTACTGACTGAGCCCACAGGACTGGCAACTCACTCCCTCAAGGTGCGTGGCTATGGCTAAGATAAAGGAATGGCATGATATAATCTGATACTCTGCAGGTTAGAGAAAATATAATATAATCAGCTATTGTGATGTGCTATTAACTGACTTAAAGCAACACTACATGACAGAGAATTGTCTCAAAAGGGTTTCCCAGGCTATAACCCTTATGGGTACAAATCGCCAAGTCTTTTCTCCTGCTAAGTGGCTGGTGACCTGTTTGGTTAGCAGCAGAGCAAATGTTTATCTATTATACCACCAGGGGTCCTATACAACCAGTATACCCACTCCTTATTTATCAACATGGTTAGATTCCAAATACCATGCCCTTATGTGAAAACCAGTGTTCCAAGGTGACACATTATCTTAACCATCACAACCAGCATTACTCTCATCTTGAGCCTCAGGGTTCATTACTTCTAGAAGCATATTAATGCACAAAATAGTTGGAGAGACTTGGGTGCAATTTTACAAAGTATTCATGTTCAACAGTTCATATAAATTTTGCAGTGTAACAGCTCTCTTCCCACTTTCTCCCTGTGGTTACCCTTCCCTTGTGTCTTTCTAGCCTTTGCATTGCTGCCTCCCCACCTTTCTCCCTGAGCAAATGCTGCCCTTCTGATCTCCCATATAGATTGTTCTAAGGAGTGTATCTCCTGGTATAGGTGTTCAACTCATAGGCCTATCTATCGTTTGGCTGAGGGCTAAGCTACAGAACTGAGTTCAAGTCTAGGTCAGAAGGGTGACTTGGGGCCACTGTCTCGGGGGTTTCACCAGTCTCTAACAGACCAATAAGTATGGTCTTTTTTTTTATTCTTAATGATTTTGAGTTTTGTTCCACTTTTTTCTCTCATTCTATCCAGGATCTCCAATTTTGATCCCTAAGTGCTTGGCACTGGCAGCTGGGGCACCATCTAGTTCTTCTGGTCTCACAGTCATACAGGCTGAGGTTCTCATGATCCATTAGTCCTTTGGACTATTTGCATGCATCATTTTTTTTTTTTTTTTTCATTCTTCTCTGCTCTAGACAAGGAGAGACTAACAGCTGCCACACAGATGGCCACTCACAAGCTTTTAAGACCTCACTTGCTATTCACCAAAGAAAGATGTAGAACAGTATTTCTGTATACCATATTGTGCCAATTGAGCTTGATATTTCGTGTGACCAAGGTCCCCTGCCCTGGGTTGAGACTCCCTCCCCTCAAGGTGCTTAGTTGTGGCAAAGAAGTTATCTTAACATTGCTTCTTGTTAGGTTTAAACTGCATATGGACATCTTTATAACACATACAAATATATATGCAGGAATATCGCCTGTGAAAACTATGTATAACCAAATCCAACCCAACTCACTGCCATCGAATCACTTGCGACTTATAGTGACTACCTTTGGGTTTCTAAGGCAGTAAATCTTTCTGGAAGTAGATTGCCCAGTCTTCCTCCCATGGAGTTGGAACTGCCAGCCTCTGGTTAGCAGTCAAATGCCTTAGGCACTATGCCACCAGAGCTCCTTAAAGCTATGTATGATCGTGATATAGACCTATTCACCTATCCATACTTGATCTTCTTGTCTGTTTAATCTGTGTATCCACCTGCAGATTAGTGTTTGCTATTACTGATAATCACCAGCCATTCCTTGGAAGGAAAGTTGGGCAATCTACTTCTGTAATGATACTGCCTTGGGAATCCAAGGAGGGGTCACTATGAGTCGGATCCAACTTGACAGCAGTAGAGTATTTGCCTTCACTGTTTGTACCTCCTGTGCACCTCTCCGTGTCTTACTTTTCCTTAGTGATATTGTGCTACGTCCATGATTCTGTTATACTGCTTTCCCCTTCACACATAAGAAATCTGTCTGTTAACTATCCATCTGTTTTCCCTTCCCCAATAACCAACAAGAAAATTCCCTTCCCTGTGTAAACCTTTCCTTGGCTTTTTTATAATAATGGACTTATACAATATCTGTCCTTCTGTGATTAACTTCTTTCACTCAGCATAAAGTCCCCTAAGTTCATCCACATTATGAGTTGATTTGCTGTTTCTTAATACTTCAGTATTGCATAGTATTCTATTGTGTATATGTACCACAGTTTAATTATCCATTCCTCTGTTGATGGGCACTTGGGCTGTTTCCATCTCTTTGCTATTGTAAATAGTGCTGCAATGAACATCCATGGGCACATACCTATTTGTGTCCTGGATCTTGCTTCTTAAGGATATATTCCTAGTATATTCAAATAGTACTTCTATTTCTAACTTAAGGAAGCACCATATCCTTTTCCACAGTGGTTGTATCATTTTACAGTCCCATCAGCAATGTATGAGAGTTCCAATCTCTTCACAACCTTGCCAGCAATTGTTTTCTGTCTTGTTGAACTTTGCTATTATTGCTGGGATGAGATGATATCTCATTCTAATAGTGGATATGGCACTTGGCTTCTAACTAGAAAGTCAGTGATTCAAGCCCACCATTTGCTTCATGGAAGAAAGGTAAGGCAATCGACTTCTGTGAAGACTTATAGCCTCAGAAACCCAATAGGAGTCACTAAACACCTTCATCTCATATCTTTAGTTGGAATAGACTTGATGGCAGTGAGTTATTTTTTAATGGCTAATGACCATGAGCACTTCTTCATGTGTTTGTTGGCTCCTTGAATATCTTTAGTGAATTGTCTGTTCATGTTCTTTGCCCATTTTTGAAGTAGCCTGTCTTTTTGATGTTGAGGTGGAGTTTTCTATAAATTTTAGAGATAAGTCCTTTGTGAGTTATGTCATTGCTAAGTATTTTTTTCCCAATCTGTAGGCTCTCTTTTCACTTTTCTGGAGAAGTCTTTTAATGCACGTAAGAATTTTTAGCAGGTCCCAGTCATATAGTTCCTCTTCTGTTTGTCCAGTTTGGGTTATGCTAGATTTTTAACTTCTGTCATTAATGTGAAATGTTGTTTAACAAGACAGTATGTGAGAAGGAGGTGTTGGATATAAAGCTGTAATATGCATATATCACACACCAGCAGATTAGAAAGCAAAAAGAGAGCAAGCACTCCTAAGTTTTACCTGAAGCTAAAAGGAGAATCAGAGAACTGGTGTAAGTTTTCCAAATGGTAGGTTTGTGTGATCTATTTAATGTTTAGAGACAGCAATAAAATTTAACTACGATTCAGTTTCAAGTTATTAACATGCTGTGAAAATTTTTTTTAAGGATATTGCCTTCAAAGATGACAAATATTTCTGCAAGAGATCATGAATTACTGCTTCAAAGCCATTTTTCTGGAGGCTTACATTTTGTCCTGCTTAAAGAATTTTCCAAGAGCTAAGGTCTACAATCAACACCAATGGAAGCAGCAGTCAAGACATCAGATGACATATTACATTGGGCAAATGTGCTGCAGAAGCACTCTTTCAAGTACTGAAGAGTAAAGATGTCTCCTTGAAGACTAACGTGTACCATGGTATGCCTCTTATGCATGTGAGAGCTGCACAATAAATAAGGAAGACCAAAGAAGAGTTGATGCTTTTGAGTTGTGATGTTGGTGAAGAATGTGGAGAGTACCAAGGGCTGGTAAAAGAACTAACAAATCTATCCCAGAAGAAATGCAGCCAGAATGATCCTCGGAAGTGAGAATGGCCAGACTTCATCTCACCTACTTTGGTCATGCTGTCAGTAGGAACCATTCCAGGGAGAAGGACATCATGCTTGGTAAAGTGGCAGGTTAAGGAAAAAGCAGAAGGCCCTCAACAAGATGGACTGACATAGTTGCTGTTATAACAATGGGCTCATGTATAGCAAGGATTGTGAGGATGGCACAGGACTGGGCAGTATTTTGTTCTGTTGTACATAAGGTCGCTATGAGTTGGAGACAAGTCAATGGCACCTAACAACAACAAAGGTCTTTATCTTTTTCTTAGGATTTTACCTTCATTGCTAAGGTAAGAGAGAACAAGCACTTGCATGTTTAAATGGTGCTCATTTTAATTTAATAAAAAGTAAACTTGTGCTCCTGTAATCAAGTTTTATTTGCAAAATGTGAGGATGGCTAAACCCTGCTGTAGTAAGAAAGAGTGGAAGAACTGAGATATAAAATGTTACTTCCTTGTTTTTGAGATTTCCACTTCTGATAAAAGTAGAGAAAAATCTCTGTAAGTACAGAGATGACATACCTACAAGCCTGAAGCCTGGATCTGTACTGAAGACATGTTTTAACTTAAAACTGTTTTGAAATTAAAAAAAAAAGAAAAGAAAAAAAACACACATATATAATTTTCAATTTCTTAGTTCTCATAAAAAACAAAGTCAGGCAGTAACTGGCTAGTACCAAGAAGCAACTATCTAAAAATAGTGTGCTCTTCAGTTCAAAATAGTTCTACACTCCCTTAATGATTACACATGTATCTATGAATCAGCAGGCTGCCAGCAATGTCAATTAGTGACACCTACACCTGTAGAGGGAAGTCTGGCAGCATAGTGGCTAAGGCACTTGAATGCTAACCAGAAGGCTGGTGGTTCAAACCCACCAGCCACTCCTTGGAAGGAAGATGGGGCAATCTACTTCCGTAGAGATACTGCCTCGGAAACCCAAGGAGGGGTCGCCATGAGTCGGGTCCAACTCGACGGCACATAACACCACCATCACCACCACCTGTAGAAGACTCCACCTTGGTATAGGTTTAGCAAAGCTGCAATGTAAATAGTGCTCGATCCAATGTGTTGACACCCACTTAGAGTAGACTTCTCTGTCTGATGAACACGCAACTGTAGCCAAGCCAGGTTTCCAGAAGCATCATTACACCTATTCCCAACTACAGCCACTTAATGAGGGAATACTCAAGATTGTCTATCCTGCCATGAGGCTAATGTGAAAGATTAGACTAAAAGTGGGAAGGGGAGGATGGACAGTTGGAGCCACTACTGCCTTCCTGAAATCACAACAGATATAGGTTTTTGCCTCTAAGAAACTATGACCAGTTGTCCTATGTCAGTGCCTTAGTGAGTACTATGTTAAACACCTTCATCTCCTGTCTTTAGCTAACACAGGAACCACTTACATGACTAAAAAGTTTCTCATGTTTAGTACCCACCAAAAAACCAAATCCAAACTCACTGCCATAGAGTTGATTTTGACTCATAGTGACCCCTCCCCTTGGGTATCTGAAGCGGTATCTCTACTGAAGTAGATTGCCCAATCTTCCTTCCCAAGAGTGGCTGGTGGGTTTGAACCGCCAGCCTTCTGGTTAGCAGTCAAATGCCTTAGGCACTGTGCCACCAGAGCTCCCAAGTACCCACACCATGCTGTTGAAAAGTAATAGGTAATTGCTTCTTATCTCTGCACTGGGAACATATGGGATTATTGGCAACCACAGTAAGTACACAGATGGGCTCAGTAGCTTGCTTTTCCATTTTGAGAATCACTGCCCTAAAGAAAGATATACCAACAGTTGGCCTTTAAACAGATTTCAGCTTATAGATGTTTATACCATTAAAGTTTTTGTGTGCTAAAAGAGAGATTAAGCTGTTAATCAAAGCACGTTAATTCAATAAATTAAATAAAAGCACAAATTTCAGTGAGTTATGTCATTGCCAAATATCATATGTTGTTGTTGTTATGTGCCATGGAGTCGGACCCGACTCATAGCGACCCCTCCTTGGGTTTCCAAGGCAGTATCACTACGAAAGTAGATTGTCCCATCTTCCTTCCGAGGAGTGGCTGGCGGATTTGAACCGCCAGCCTTCTAGTTAGCAGTCAAGTGTCTTAGGCACTGTATTACCAGAGCTCCCAAATATAGATAATGTTAAAACAAAAAAAAAAACCCTCAACCTAAAATAACCATGAAACCAGGGATAAGAGGGGAAGGAAAACTGCTAGACAGACAAGTATTGATTTGGGTGAAGGAAAGGGGCAATGTACCAAATGTGAGTGATCAACACAGTGACACTGAGGAAGAGGAAGGTACATAGGGAAGTACAGGCAACAAAGATGGACCCTTTTCCATGTACAGTACTGAGTTGTAGGTGATGGCAAGCATTGATCTACGGGTGGATACATGGATGGACAGACTGAATGATCAGGATGTCTAGGCAGGTGGGAGTGTGCCCATGACCATATATATAGGTTGGCAGATGATGTTTCTACAAGCGTATTTGTATGTGCTGTAAGAATTTCTGGATGTATCGTACAGCTGACAAGGGACAAGGTTGTGGTGCCTTCTTGGCCACAGCCAGCTAACCTAAGGGAGTGAATAGTTGGCCGTGGGCTCAGGACCATGGTCAAAGGGGATATCAAGCTCAATTAGCATAACATATGTTCTGGTTACCTAATACCGTTCTGACAAGAATATACCACAAATGGAATAGCCTTAACAAACAAAGAGTTTTTTCTTTTACAGTTTGGAGGCTTTAAGTCCGAGTTCAAAGTACCAGGCTCTAGGGGCTGGGTGAAAGCCCTTTAACCTTGGTGTCCAGCTCTGCTTCCTGCTCCCAGCCCACTGGCACTAGAGGCATTTCTTTACTCAGACAGCTGCTAGCTATTGAGGGTGACAAGCCCAAGGTTGATAAGTAAAAAGGCACAGTCCGGATGTTACCAAACCACATGGCGGGCCATTAATTTAAGTCCATTGTAAGTCCCAAGGTCAGCAGAGCATGGCAGGCTGTTGAACAATGACATGGCTACATGCAGGGTCCAAGTGTGCCATAAGCTCGAGACTATCCTCAAGGCTCCTACTTATATACAGGAAGCAGACCACATCCCAAAGGCAGCTACTCAGCTGCTTGTGGTAGATCCTACCATGGAGATGATTGCCAGTGTCATCATAGGGAATAACTACCACCAGCTGCCCAGCCACTCAATCAGGCCCAGCCAAGTTGACATACAAATTTAACTACCACAACATACACAAAAATATTGTCCTAGAGCCTACTTTGGTGAATAGAAACTGGGGTTTTAAAAGCCTAACAAGCAGCTATCTAGATGCAATGATGGGTCTCTCCTCATCCAGAGCACAGAAGAATGATGAAAACCAAAGACGTATGGAAACTATTAGTCCAAGGCACTGACAGACCATGTGATCCTCATCCTGTAAGAACATGAGACCAGAAGAACTAGATGGTGCCTGGCTAACACTAACACTGTCAACCACTCAGAGGGGGACCAGTGCAGGAGATCCTGATAGAGTGGGAAAACAATGTGGAACAAAATTCAAAATTACATATATAT
>NW_006921609.1:2883161-2909093 GCF_000298275.1 Orycteropus afer afer | reverse complement strand
ACTCCTTGGAGCTATCAATCGTGGGAGAACAGAAGGGCAGTGTTCGCACAGGGAGATAGTTTGGGGGGCAGGAGTGCATGGGAGGGAAGGACACAGGGAAGAGGGAACTATAGGGAGGAAACGGGAGGAGAGCTGCTACTCTGTGGGGCATTGCAGTCAGTGCCATGAAACAAAATGTGTATGAACTACTGTATGGAAAATGAATTTTGTTCTGTAAACTTTCAAAGCACAATAAAAAATAAGTACAATGGCAAAAATAAAATAACCAAGAAAACTAAAGTAGAACTGGATTCCTGTTCTGATAGGATGTACAAATTACAAATGACTAGTTAAAACAACTTTCAGTGAATCCTACTTTTTCATTTTAACAGTTGGAAAACTTGAGAAGTACACCTACATAACAACTGTTTATTGCTAAAAAGGTACAAAAAATAATCCACACTCAGTCTACTCCCTAATTTAGCTACCTGTTTTCCTACCTGCACTATTTAATACAACTTTCTGTGATGATGGACATGTTCTGTATCTGCACTATCCAATACAGTTGCCACTAGTCACATGTGGCTAATGAGCATTTGAAATGTGAGGAACTTAAGTATTAATTTTATTAATTTAAACTTAAACAGAAACATTGTAGCTAGGCTATCATATTAGATGGACAACTTGTCCACCGGTAAAATGATTAAGCAAAAGGGTACTTGGAAAGAGAACATGAATGGAGGCTACTACCATTTCTTTTAAAATCTTACTGATGGTATAAAATGGGATACTAAGCTCATAGCAGCACAGAATATAAAAGCTAAAATATATAAAATGTAGACTACAATTTTTAAGTGGCACAATCAATTAAAACAAATTATGTTATAAAAGTGCTAAGCAATAATCCCAAGTAACTATTTGCTCCATTACGCCTTACATTGCTGTAATCAAATGTACTAACATTTACTCTAAAAATCATTTTTGTATGAAGTTGTCAAAACAAACTCTTAATAATCAGATGAGTGGAGCAAACCATTATGACAAAGTAAATCTATAGGCTCAAAAGCAAGAAATGTGATAACTGCTTGAGCTATTTGCCCTCCATCTCCTGAACTGCACTCTGTCTAGCTAAGGTTCTGATTGAGAAACTCTTTTCCTTTACAAATAAGAAAAACAAACTAAAAAGCTGTCCTGCAGCTATTTATAAAATACTAATTTTAAATTTCAACTTCTCTGCATACATTTGAATTACTGTTCCTAAAAATTCTAGTTGACTAGTCCTTAAATAATTATGTTTTATAAAAACATGTAATAAGTAGCGATATACTTCCTAGTTGAAGTTCAAATCCACCCAAAGGCACGTTGGAAGAAAACCCTGGCTATCTACTTCCTAAAGGTCACAGTCATTGAAAATTCTGAAACACATAAGGGTGCCATGAGTTGGAATCATCTTGACAGCAATTGGATGGTTGGTTATAGTGCAATTACTACATTCAGTAGTCAGTAGTTAAAAAAATTAAGCCTGATGGAAAACTTCCACTATAATTCATCACCAACCATTAAGTAAGAAACTAAAGATACAATACATAAATAAACAAATGCAATGATAATGACTTATAATGCAAAATGCTTTAACAGAAAAAAGGACATTTCAGACAATGTGAGCTCATAAATGTAGTGTTATACCAACATGTTCTAGCTAATCTGCATTTCAATCACATTCTTTAAATGATGCTATTATACATAGAAGGAACACTGGTGGCACAGTGGTTGACACACACAGCTGCGAACTTAAAGGTTGGAGGTTCAAACCCACCAGCCACTCTGCTGGAGAAAGATGTGGAAATTTATTTCTATAAAGATTTCCTACCTGGTGGGGCAGTTCTACTGTGTCCTACAGGGTTCACTATGAATGGAAATCATTTTGTGGGCAATTGGCTTGGATGTTTTATTGTATACAGAGACTAGGATAGGAAGATACCGTTATGGCAGCAACATAATGGCTTATACCTAGAAGCCGTATTTTGTTTCAAACTGGGTTTAATAGCCTCTGGTGGCATAGTGCCTAAGGCATTTGACTGCTACCCAGAAGGTTGGTGGTTCAAACCCACCAGCCACTCCCCAGAAGGAAGGTTGGGCAATGTACTTCTGTAGTGATACCACCTCAGAAACCCAAGGAGGGGTTGCTATGGATCGGATCCCACTTGACAGCAGTGAATTTGGTCTTAGGTTTATTGTCACTTTGTTGTAATTGCACCATTGCAATTTTAGGGTAAAAAGAATTTTAACCTGAACAAAGAGGTTACAGAACTATAATGTACAATAAAATTTAATATAAGGAAAGAAACAGCTTGTTGGTATCAATTTACAGTAATAAAGACAATAAAATAAATGACAGGACTACAACTTGAGACATGAGTTTAAGCTATAGTTTAATGGGGATTAAATCAGACATGCAAAATGATGTATGTTTTAGCAACCACCAGTTGCCATCCAGTCAACTGTGATTCATGGCAACACCAGGTGTGTTAGAGTAAAACTGCTTTGTAAGGTTTTCAATGGCTAATTTTTCAGTAGATTGCCAGGACTGATTTTTTCTAAGGTACCTTCAGGTGGACTCAAACCTCCAACTTTTTGGTTAGCAGACGAGCACATTATCCATGTGTATCACCAAGGGACTCCCGAGAATGTTTTGGTACTGGTAAATTAGAAATGGGCTAAACACAGATCAACAGGATACTGGTTAAATAAGTTATGGTACAACAGATGCAACCTTTGAAAAGAATCAGTGTGGCAGAGTTTTATTTATAGACATGGAAGAGATGTTCCCAATATATTCAATGAAAAGGCTAGTTGTAAAGTCATATTTTTGGTCATGCTGTCAGAAGGGACCAGTCCCTAGAGAAGGATATCATGCTGGGTAAAGGAGAGGGTCAGCAAAAAAGGGCAAGACCCTCAATAAGATGGACTGACACAGTGGCCGCATTGCAGGGCTCAAGTATAGCAATGATTGTGAGAATGGTGCAGGACTGCCAGTGTTTCATTCTGTTGTACACGGGGTTGCTATGCGTCAGTACCAACTCGACAGACTTATTAATTAAGTGGTGTACAGATAGTCTGATTTTATTTTTGTAAACAATTTATGCCATACATACATGCAAAAACGGCAAGGAGGCCACATGTTCTGACCTCCTCTAATCCCACAAGAGGAAGACAGGGTTACCAGCAGTAACCCAAGGCCTATTACTGCCAGGCCAGATATGTTGCCTCCCTCCAGCCCTTTCTCCAACCATTCCTCCTAGAGCACCCACCACCTCTCTCCTGGGTTCGATAATTCGCTGCAGTGGCCACACAGAACTCACGGATTATGGGGTTTATTAGGGAAGCACCAGGCTACAACTCAAGTTCAGGAAGAATGCTCAGTCTCTCTCCCAGACCACCACGTCTCAGCCAAGTCTCTCACTCTCCCCCAGCAATGCATGTGCCTCGGTGTCTTACTCAGCAACGTGTGTCTCTTGAGTCTCTTTCCCAGCAGCACGTGTCTCAGGAGCGCTTGTCCCTTTCAGCAACACATCTTCCTCAACCAGCAGTCAGAGAGAGTTCTGCCTCTAGGAGGCTTCCTTTTGAGCCTGGCAGAGTGGCCAAACTAGCCAATTATAGCATCAGAACTCTAAGCACCTGAGAGAGAGTGAGCACTCCCAGAACATTGTTTTGTGCCACTCCCAATAGAAATACTCCAGGTGGATACCTTTAGCAATCAGGAGCTCCTCAGTTGCTCATAGCAAATCCCACCTTGGAGTTTACAAAGACTTATGGGTAGGGTAGAAAAGCCACACTAAGTAATTTACTACACTGCAATACACCATTGCAGAAAATAATTAGGGAGAGTAACACACCAAAAATATCAGATGATATGAATATCAAATTATGAATTTCAGTATTTTGCTTCCTGTATTTTGATGTTTGTATAATAGGAATTATTTTGCTTTTGCAATAAAGAAAGGATCCTTTATTATGGAAGAAACTAAATATCATATTAAGTAGTGGAAATTTAAAACATTAAAAAAATATATGTGAAGAAATGTTATTTTGGTTTGGGAAAGAATATTCCTTAGTTCAAATTATTAGGCATTAAGCATTATACTCAAATTTCCAACAAGTAAAGTGGCAAACAAACAAAACAACAAAAAGATTAAGATACCAAAAAGGCTAAAGGCACACAAGTGCACCTAAAATCTATTCTTAACTATACATCATAAAGGCAAATATTATCATCTAATATATTACACAAAACTCCCAAAGCCCAAACCCACTGCCATCAAGTTAGCTCCAACTCATAGTGACCCTTTAAGGCCAGAGTAGTACTGCCCCA
Source organism: Orycteropus afer afer (assembly GCF_000298275.1). Taxonomy (NCBI): domain Eukaryota; kingdom Metazoa; phylum Chordata; class Mammalia; order Tubulidentata; family Orycteropodidae; genus Orycteropus; species Orycteropus afer. Next base: position 2,904,742 of record NW_006921609.1, on the reverse strand, counting down.
TAGGGTTCCAAAGCTGTAAATCTTTACAGTAGCAGACTGTCTTATCTTTCTCCTGCAGAATGCCTGGTGCATTCCAACCACTCACCTTTTGGTTAGAGCTAAGTGCTTAACCATTCTATCAAAAGGGCTCCTTTCCAACATACCATATAACTTATTTAATCTAATGTCTTTTCCCTCCTCTCATACACACTTCACCATGGCAGGGATTTATGTTTGTTATGTTCACTGCCATATCCCCAGCTACTACAATAGTTTCTGGCCCAGAGCCGTTGGTCAAATATTATTTACTGAATGAACTCAATGCTTAAAAACTGCTATGAACTCAACCATATAAATTTAATTCTGGGCTTTAGCTTTTGGTAGGTATATACAAATCTTTTTTTTTTTTTTTTGCCTTACTGTTCATACAGTTGAGGCAGTAATGGTAAGAGCTAACATTAATAGATACTTTAGTCTGAAATTATTTGTAAATAAGCAGCCACTTTTCTAACCTATAAATCAAAGTTTAATGGATTTCTCTCTCTTATCGAACTCCTAACAGATAGTGTACCAACTTGGATTGGTAGAATTTAAATTCATTCTAATTACAACTATAGTTGACAACATTTTGATAATCTTGCAATGTTGCTTAGATATGCTGATTTTAATCACACATACATTTCTCAGCTATTACTTTATTTTATTTTAAACTCATACTAAATGTTCATTTCCTGTATGTGGAGATTAAATGTAATTAAAAGTAAACACAACTTCCAACCTTTAAAGTGCTTTACAAACATAAAATTGTATTTTCTCTGTATTATATTTAGCATAAATGTTGGAAAATCTTTTGTTTTATTGGAGTAGTCACAGAGGGACAGAAATGTTTAAACAGTACCAAAATGTTTTCCCAGCGATATAGGGGAGTTAAAGCTTACAATCTTATAAAATTCACTTTATACACCACCTGCTTGTTCTTTTTCTACAAACTTGCTCACAAGTGGTGAGCAAAAGCAGAGATGGTGTTCAATCCTAGGGCTGGTGCTGCCATTTTCACTGGTTTTTGCAATGTCCGCCTCCACTCATTTATAACCCTAGTCCATTTTTTGAAAGAAACAGTAATCAAGTTAAGTATGTTAGCTTTTATTACCTGAATGGCTGAAGGACAAAGAGCCATGTTAAAACCATTCCTTTGTTACCAGCTGGCACCTGTATGGTTCTGTAACAAATGCCAGTCCATAGATTCCCTGTCCCTTCTGGGTCACAACTGGCAACAAAGCTATCTTGTGGGTATTCCTTATCTTCCAGGTTCCTCCAAACTCTGATTATCACTAATCTAAAATCTGTATTATTTTGGTAGATTATTATTTATTTAGGTTATAATCTATATGTAAGGAGCTCTGGTGGTGCAGTTGTCAAGGCATTTGGCTGCTAACCCAAAGGTCAGTGGTTGGAACCCACCAGCTGTTCCATGGAAGAAAATGGGGCAATCTGCTTCTGTAAACATTTATGGCTTTGGAAACTCAATGGGGGGTCACTATGAGTCGGAATCGACACAATGACAGTGATTTTTTTTTTCCTCTTCACTCTATATGGAGACTGTGTCACCTCATTGTCTTAGGTCCTCAGGAATGTATAGTTTTGGATATTGCATCAAATGTGTGTAACAAAATCCTATCACGGGTTGTCATCAGGTGTTGTCAAGGTGATTTTCAACTCATATCAATTCCATGTGACAAAACAGAACTTCCCTGTAGGGTTTTCTTTAGGTTGTAATCTTCATTGGCACTGATTGCCAGGTTTTCCTTCCACAGAGTTTCTGAGTGGGTTCCAACTTCTAACCTTTTGGTTAGCAGCTGAATGATTAAATCACTGTGCCAACAGCCTCCTTTATATCATTGGTTAAACATATTTAATTAAAACAAACAAACAAACAAACAAAAGCTTCTTATTGGACCCAAATTGTTTCTTGCTTGAATAGTCACATTTATATAATTCATCTCCACCTGTGTCTACAGTTTACTTATTATCTCCTCTATTCTAATAAATCCTATTTAGAATTGCACTGTTCTATCATTAAGATATACTAGGCTGTGCATTCTGCTTATGTTTTCAACTTTAAATACACCATATCCAGAACATACTTTAATCACTGACTTAAGAGCACCACAATCATCAAAATGCCTCAGGATCACCATTATGAACACACATCACTACACTGTGGTGTCCAGAAAAGGCAGTTAGTAGAGTTGCAGTGAATAAAGCCAATCAAGAAACTTCCATTCTAAATATAGCCCTGTCAAAATTTCTTGCCCAGTCTGGGGCAAAATGCTATGATTTTTTGGCTGCTAACTAGAAGGCTGGGGATTTGAACCAACCAATGATTCAAAAGGAGAAAAATCAGGCAGCCTGCTTCTGTAAAGATTTACAGCTTTGGAAACCCCATGGGGCAGTTCTGTCCTAAAAGGTTGCTGTAAGTCAGAAATGACTGGATGGCAAATTGATTAATGGGTTATTACTATGTTTCTATGTTGAATATGGGGAGCTCTGGTAGCATAGTGCCTAAGGCACTTGACTGCTAACCAGAAGGCTAGCGGTTCAAACTCACCAGCCACTCCTCGGAAGGAAGGTTGGGCATTCCTACTTCCGTAGTTGACAGTGCCTCGGCAACCCAAGGAGGGGTCGCTATGAGTCGGGACCGACTTGATGGCAAATAACAACAACAACAATATTGAATATGATACAAAGCTTTTCTGACATGAAAGTTCATGAAAGTTTGAGTAGACTCTAGAAAGATCTCATGACATAGGCAGTAAAGTAGCTGAAGAGTTTCACTGTGGGCAAGTTAAGGGAAAATATTTAAAGACAAGACTTTTGTTGTTGTTGTTGTTTGCTGTCGAGTCGGCCCCGACTCATAGCGACCCCTCCTTTGGGTGTCCAAGGCAGTATCACTACAGAAGTAGGATTGCCCAACCTTCCTTCTGAGGAGTGGCTGGTGGGTTTGAACCGCCAGCCTTCTGGTTAGCAGTCAAGTGCCTTAGGCATTATGCTACCAGAGCTCTCTATTAATTTACTCATCAAACAAACATTTATTCATTACTCTTTGTCACTCCTTCCACTAATGCTCGTTACACTGTTGTTAGTTGCCGCTGAGTTGATTCCCACTCAAGGTGAGCCCATTTGTGAGAGCAGAACCACTCCACAGGGTTTTCAAGGCTAAGACCCTTTGAAAGCAGACTGCCAGGCCTGTCTTTCAAGGTGCCTGGGGTAGAGGGATGGGTAAGAAAAAGATTTTAGCTTTAGATGTGTAGTAGTTTGAGGTACTCATAGACTACACAAGTAACCAAAATCTCAACTCATAGTTTACCCTGAAAGGGTTTCCAAGGCTATAAGTCTTCATGGAAGTAGACTCCCACAGAACTTGTGGTGGGTTTAAACTGTCAACCTTTTGGTTAGTAGCCCAATGCTTTAAGCACAGCACCAACAAAGCTCCTTGTATATAAGCAAAGAAGTCTAAAAATTAGTTGCATATATACTTGTATAGTATAGTTAGGGTGTGGGAGAGAAATAAGAAGTCTGCTATCACCATGTAAAAAGTCATGAAAGTCATTAAGACTGATGGTACCACCAAGAGAGAGTGAGGCCAGAAGGCCTAAGAAACACAGTGCCAACAGTTTAAAAAAAAAAAAAGGTAAAAGGAGATCATCAAGAATTAGGAAGACCAACCAAGTGGAAGTAGATACGAACACAGATGGAGTGGCCTAAAATTTCAACAGGGTAAAATTTGGGAAAGGTAAAACAGAGAAATGTATTTTCAGTTACACAATTGTTAAAAGAATTAACAGCCAGGGTCTGTGGCATTACAGAAACCTAGAAGTATTTTTTCTAAGGGTGTAAAATTAATATTGCTTAATCACACAAATTACTAACAACAACAAAAAAAATCCAGGACCACATCTACATGAGTAGACACGCAATTAGGCTTATAAGATGACTAAATGTGGGAAGATAAATTGGAGTACACCCATGATTATATATGTTTGGCAGGGATGTTTTTTACATGTGTATTTATAAGTATATATAATGATATATTTGTGCAGTAAATATATACAAGGATAGTGTTAAGTGTATGGGGGGCAAAGTTCTGAAAACTTCTTAACTATAACCAAACATCTTGAGGGAATGACTCTCTGGGCTTGGGGACTTAACCACAACAGTCTTGTGGGACAACTAGGTCAACTGGTATAACATAGTCCACAAAGACAATGTTCTCTATCTTTCTTCGTTGAGTAATGACTGGGGTCTTGAAAGCTTGTGAGTGACAATCTAAGATGCAACTATTGGTCTCTTTTGGTAAAGGAGCAAAGAGCAAAGAAAGTCAAAACTCAAGGAAACAATTAGGTCAAAAGACTAATGAAACACACAAACTACAGTCTCCACTATTTGGAAACCAGAAGAATTATATGGTGCCTAGCTACCACTGCTAAATACTCTGATGAGGCTCACATAATAAAGTCTTAGGCAGAAAAAACAGTAGAATAAAATGGAAAAACATAAAGAAAAGACCGGACTAACCAGTCTACTATAGATTATTGAAACCTGTGAGATTATGGCCCTTAGACACCTTCAAGCCTAGAAATGAACCCATTCCCAGGGATCAATGTTCAGCCAAACAATAAAGGGAATAATAACACCAGAGAGGAATGTACACCACAATAAAATCAACCTTACCAGACCAAAATGGCAGCATTTGGACAAAAACAAAGCTCAGAAGGCAGGAAAGACTGTAAGTGAAAATGCGGAACCCAGGGAGGAAGGGGAAAAGTGCTGTTACAGTGAGGGGACTGGAATTAATGCCATGAAACAAAGTATATAAACTGTTGAATGGAAAAGGAATATGGTCTGTAAACTTCCACCCATACTGTTGTTGTTGTTACTTGCCATCGAGTCGGCCCCGACTTACAGCGACCCCTCCTTGGGTTTCTGAGGCAGTATCACTACGGAAGTAGGAATGCCCAACCTTTCTTTGTTGAGTGGCTGGTGGGTTTGAACCACCAGCCTTCTGGTTAGCAGTCCAGTGCCTTAGGCACTATGCTACCAGAGCTCCTTCCACCCATGTTGTTGTTGTTATGTGCCGTCGAGTCGGCCCCGACTCATAGCGACCCCTCCTTGGGTTTCCGATGCAGTATCACTACAGAAGTAGATTGCCCCATCTTCCTTCCGAGGAGTGGCTGGTGGGTTTGAACCGCTAGCCTTATAGTTAGCAGTCAAGTGTCATATGGGGTGTTAATTAATTCACAAGTCTTGACCAGTTATGGTTAGCACAATTTCAATTATTTTTCTCTTAAAATATTCCATAGCTTAAATTTAGCACCAATTAAGTCAACTTTCCACTCCAATTCCTCCCCACTCTTGTTCAACAAGTATTATTATTAAGAGTCATTTTAAAAGAGTTACATTTATTTAAAGTGACATTAAAAGGCAATTAAGGAAAAAGAGAAGCTGATCTTATGCTTAATGTACAACCAAACATCTCGTGTGTTCCTTAGTTTGGATGTTTAGGGTCATGGTGTTATTATCCCAGTTATTGGCCTATTAAAATGTTTTGTAATTCTGTTCTACTTCTTAGTTCATCGCGTAGTACCTCAAGTTTTAAAAGCTTGCAAGCAGCCATCCAAGGTACAACAGCCAGTGTCTATCTGCCTAGAGCAACAGACGAAGAAGGGGAGCCAGGAATAAAAGGAAATGGAACTTCTGTATAGTGCTCTGCTACCATTACTGAATATTCTGATCAAAGATTCTATAGAAGAATCTTAATCAAAAGGGAGAAAATACAAAATAGGATTTCAAATTCCCATGGAATCCATACTCTCTGGAGCCATGGAGGCTGGATGAATGCCTGAAACTATTATTATGTTATGATAATCTTTAAACCTTAAGCCAAAAATATCCCCCAAAGTCTTCTAAAAACCAAACAGTTCAGCTTAATTAGTAGAGAATGTCTGCCTTGAGCATTGTGCTCTTTTAAGATCTATCTATGTAGGATCACATGGAGAACAGCAACTCAAAGGATTAGAAAGGATTCTTAGCCACAGTGTGAGTTTATGTTAATGGGTGAGGAATAACTCAGAAGAGGGTGAGAATGGTTATACAACTAAGTGTCACTGAATTGTACTTGTAGAGACTGTTGAATTGGCATATGTTCTGCTATGTATTATTTTTACTAAGCCTCTTTTAACAAAAAGGAAAAATAGAATGCTTCAGAGAAAATATAACAATTTGTAAACTAAGACTCAGGTAACATATTACCATATTACAAAGAAAATTACACCAAACTAGTGAAGTTCAATGTTGTATTTTTAAAGTTCCTCTTTCATTCTAACCTTAAGTGAGTGGCACAATGCTGAAGACTTGTGGGAGAAAGAAAACTTCAAAGAATACCTACAAAGGGTTACTGACACAGGCAATCAAAGAATCTACTTGTTTATTTTTCTGGTGATAGAGCGATAAAAGCACTCAGCTAATTACCAGAAAGGTCGGTGGTTTGACTTTACCAGCTGCTCTGTGGAAAGAAAGATGTGATAGTCTGCTTCTGTAAAGATTAAGTCAACAAAAAAAGGCAACGAAGAAAAAAAAAATCTTGAATACTTCCAGTATACCAATGGTCACCAAGCTAAAGCGTTATATTCAAAAGTAGTACTTTTAGTTAATACTAATACAATGTTTGCTACTGTGGGAAAGAAAATAGAAAGAGACTAATTAACAGTATGCTGAATTAGCTATACACAGCCTCCCTATTGCAATGGTGGGTCCTGTAAGTAGATGGTATGTTGGAAGCAGGACACAGAGAAAAAGTTGAGACACATCTTGAGTAGTAAATTTACAGTTTTGACTCCTACATTAAATCAAGAGTTTAATAATGAGATTCCAACTGTTCCCTGACTACTGATCATGACCACTGTTAAGATCAAAGACACAGAATAAAGGACGAATGAGATTAAAAGTAAGCATTAGGTTTATAAGTGCCTTCGCCAAGAAAATATACCTCCAGATTTTCCCCACTGGAAAGACAGATTACTCACAATCTACATTTGGATCTGTTCACAGAAAGGTTCCCGGGAAGATCAACAAATTAGGACAAAGACGACTGAGATGGACCACACAGAAAACATACGAGTTCGATACATGCTTACTCATCAACTAGCTAGGTCACCTTATACTGAAAACTTTGGCATAGAATTGGCCTAATTTTAGGAAAAGTTTATCAAAGCATTCCAATTACTTAGAAAGTAAAGATGCTCTAAAAGTTATTTGCATAGTATTTTGCCATAAAATGAAAACACACAGTATGAAGTAATAGCATCATCCAAGAATCAAAGGCCTAGATTTCTTATTCTTTTTTTACTCACCTTTGACTTTATTACATTACAGTTCAGGTAATTTACTAGCTCCTGATTACCATGGGCTATCTTCCAGCCTCAGTAACTTAAACAATGATTGCAATTTGGTCATTAAATGAACTTCAGAGATTTTAGCACAAAAGACCATGATATATATTGGGGTATTTGACCAGTGACTCATATGAAACAATTTTACACTATCTTGTGGCTAAGGACAGGTCCTAAGTATTAGGATGCTGTGGTGTAATAAATTACATACTGTGGCTTTTCTAGCCATAAAGTCTTTGTAAACTCCGTGGTGGAATTTGCCATGAACAACTGAGTAGCTCCTGATTTGTTAAAGTTATCCACCTGGGGTATTTCTGTTGAGAGTGGCACAAAGTAATCTTCTGGGAAGTTCATTCTCTCTCAGGTGTATAGAATTCTGATGTTGGGATTGGTTAGTTTGGCCACCCTGCCAGCTTCAAAAGGAGCCCTCCTAAAGGCAGGAGTCGTCTCTCTGCTGGCTGAGAAAGACCTGCTGCTGAGAGAAACAGGCTCCTGAGAGGGAGATGCGAGAGTCATGTGTGGCTGAGAGAGAGAATGCTGGCTGCTAAGTGAGATGGCTGGGTGTGAGAGACTGAGTGTATTTCTGAACTTGAATTGTAGCCTGTTACTTCCTAATAAACCCCATAATCTGTGGCTGCTGCAGTGAATTATCGAACCTAGCAGAGAGGTGGTGGGTGCCACGGGAGGAATGGTTGGTGTCAGGGATGGTGAAAGGCCTGGAGGGAGGCAGCATGTCTGGCCTCGCAGGAATTAGGTCTTGGGCTACTGATGGTGATTCTCTCTTCCTCTTGTGGGGTTAGAGGAGGTCAGAAGATGCAGCCTTCCTGCCCCTTTGGCAAAAGCTTACACTGTTTTCTAATTCAAAAAATAGAGATGCTATCCTAGTAATAGTGAATTAAAAAGATACAGGAAAAAAATTTAATCTTGTAAACATTTTGATTTGAGACCTTAAACTGCATTTATATATATATTTTTATATATTTAAATATATTTAGGTCCTTAAAATATATTACCTATGGCTTGGAAGTATATGAAACTTAGGTACTTTTTCTTTTAATTACTTTAAGTCACAGAATAAAGACAATTTAGGGCTATGCCTGGAATCCAGAATCTCTCCAACAAGATTAGACTATCTTTTGATATTCTTCTTTCCTTTGTCTTCATTTTACAAATATATGCATGAACACAGCTTTTAAACAAGAGGCTAGTTGATTACACTAGTTTTGGTTTGATATAAGCAACGATTCAAAAAGTGTAAAACATTATTTTTAATTACTACAAATGTGTGGACTCAAAACTAGCAAATTATTACTATTTATCAATTATAATAAATTTTGTTTTACTAAGCCTTTTTAAAGAAAAAATAAAACTAGGAATGTTCTTTGGGACAAAGAGGTAATAGTCTTCTGTGAAGATTACTGCCTTGGAAACCCTATGGGACATCTCTACTCTGTCCCCTAGGGTTACTATGATTTGGAATTGACTTGATGCCAGTGGTTTAAAAAAAAAAAATTATTATCTCATTTCTTTCATTGGTTTTAAAACAATCTGTATTCTGATATGATATAACAATTGAAAATTTGTGGAATTTAGGGTTCTCACTTATCTATTTTCTACAATAATCTTACGAAATTAAATTAAATGGTTATAATGCATTAGTTTGTTACTGCAGTAAATACAAAAACTATCATACATGGCAGAGTATCTGGCTGACACTTGATAAAGTAAGAAGAAAATTTTACTTCAAAATACTTATATTCACTAAGATTAAACTGGCATTATGAATTTATGTTGTTGTTATGTGCCATTGAGTCAGACCCGACTCATAGCGACCCCTCCTTGGGTTTCCGAGGCAGTATCACTACGGAAGTAGATTGCCCCATCTTCCTTCCGAGGAGTGGCTGGTGGGTTTGAACTGCCAGCCTTCTGGTTAGCAGTCAAGTGCCTTAGGCACTATGCTACCAGAGCTCCCTTATGAATTTATATGCAGTACTAAAAGAAATAGTTCTAATTCAAACTGAAAATTGTTTTTGTCTTTTAAATGGAAGACAGCTATTATTTCAACAACGCAAGAATGGTGTCATGCATCTATATTGAGATAGGTGTTAGCAACGCTGAAATACTTATAAAGATAACACCAAAGAATATGTATTTTCCACATAATGATTAAAAAACACTTAAAAGGCTAGAAAAGTACTCACAAAACTTTAGATTTGGTGGAAAAATTCTATTACAGTATGAACCCCATTAATGATTTAGCAGAAAGCACTAGTTAAAGAAAAGTTGGCTGACAGAATAGCTAAAATAGGCAATTAGGATTCACGAGGAGACGTTTTTAATATGTCTTATCAATTAAAATAACTATGAACAGATCAATGGAATTAAGATCACATATACTATAATCACACTGGCAGGTGGCCAAGCCCAGTGCTGTCCAATTATTAGGCATGGGACCTCAAAGAGCATTTTTTAGGTCGCTAAGTTTCAGTTCCTTCACTTTCAAAATGGGGATAACAACAGCTATATTAAAACTATTTTGAATTAAATAAGATAATCCATATATAGTGCTTAGTACAGTGCCTGACACAAGAACTCTGACAGTAAATGCCTATACCAGGCACCTAAGAACAGCCTGCTGTCACCACTATAGCAGCTTTTTGCAGTCCAACTATCCCACCCAGTTTCCTTAAATATAGTAAATATACAGAGGTTGGGCTGGATAATTTCTAATTCCTTTGCTCATCTAAAATGAAAACTCTACAACTTATCAAAATGTATATGGCCAACTTTATTTCCAAAAAAACAAATTTAAATCTTTCACTCCAGGATGATTAAGGATCTGGTAATATAAAGAATACAAAAGAAACATATTTTTCAGCCATCTCTTTGAAACTAGTTATGATTACTATCTTCATTAAAGCTAAAGTTAGATGTATTTATGTAATGCACAGGAAATCCACAAGTTTCTGTTAATTATCATATCCTGTTCAGCAACTACAAATATTCTATAGTAGTGAAACTGTCACAGTCAGTAAGATTTTAAATAGAAGATGAATGTCACATAATTTGATTACACAAATGTCACTATGTATTTTAGTAGTCTACTTATAGTTGTAATTTTGACTTTTCCTATAGAATATCTAAACATTAATTTGGTGACCTCAACAATTTCTGAATAACAAGTCCTAGCAGGAATGTAAGGTAGCTAATCCTACTGATTTTTTTTTTTTTAAAATACAAACACTTCCTATCTTTTACTTATTAAATAGAAAAAAGTGAGAAATAATTTTAAAAAATCTAATATGTAATTCAGGAAAAAGAATGAAATGCTGTTTTAAAACTGCCCAAAATCTAAACCTTTGTTAGTCTCTCTACTGATAATGTTACAATTTAAAAATGCCCATGATAAGCAAATCTTTTTATTGGGGAAATATTAAGTATTTATTTTTTGAGGGGGTAACTTATAAACACTTGAACCAGAATTTTAACATGACAACATCAAGATTAAAAGAACACATCCTGTTTATGAGAAGCAAACTAAAGACACATTAACTACACATCAAACAAATACTTCGAACAGCAGAGATCTTTTCCTAATATTTGAAGCATGTTTTTTCATATACTTTCAGAGATATCATTAAGAAATTAAAAAGCTATTCAGTTTTAAAAATATATTAAAAACCCATGTGATCACTTAAAAGAGATAATATAAAATTTTAAAAACGTTTTTCCAGGTAAGACTGGGGGATGGGAGACGTTCATGTTCAATTAAGGTGCATCCCACAGTTTTCAAATTAGAAATGCGAGATGCATACTTAGCTGGCTTATTAAATAAATAAAATATACTAGCATAGTGAGCCCACAGGAATAAAAGTACATCTGCACACTAACATAAATGTTTAGTTATGTTGTGCCTAACCTTAAAACATCTTAAAATCTAACAACCTAATAAGCTCTCAAACCAGAAAACACGTTTTAAGTCAATACTCATGCCTTAGTTTTATATTATAAAAAGGTTAGTATAGTAGGTGTTAAAAAAAGATTCTCTTAAATACCTAATAATCGTGATAAAGGATCATTTCCAGAAACCCTTGTCAACAGACCTCTACACTTCATACTTAGAACAAATTCCCACTATTCAAGGAGTTTTAGTGTTACCTTATAAGTAGTTCAGCATAAAGGGGCTGTGAAAAGGTCATGACATTACATTATGTGTTCTTACCTTCAATATTTAGTTCAAAACATATATGGCAAAAGGAGAGTGTTTCTTTGTCTGTTCCCAGTTTACAAACACTGCAAATGTTGTCATCATTCAAGTCAATGTTTACAAACTGCTCCTCTTCGTTCATAATGCCCCTAAAAACAGACAAAGAAGTTACGCAATTTCAAGAACTTGTTATTACCGCACTATTTAGGAACTTCTAGGAAACCAGGAGGATGTTAAATGAGGCAAGAGCCCCATCAAATAAACACTGCCGTATTTCGATCACACTTGCATTTTGAAAAGGCAAAAAGCCAGTAAAACTTAGAGCGTGGTCACATGTAACATTATGCCTAAGTGCTTTTTGACCTATGATTTATTTAGTTACGGAAATCGGAAGGAAAACAGTTTGCAGGTATTCTGCCCTCCCACTCCCGACCTCGAATAATCAAGCATAAAAAGACCTCAGCAGCGAAGTCGTCTTCTGCCGCCTTCTGTGAACCAACTTGATGCTGTTAATGCAGTAAAAATGACCCGCTTGAGACTCTGTTTGGCTAACTTCACTGTGTGACCCTAAGAAGCGTTACGCCAACTTTGGCTGTGCCAAGCTTCCTATCGGAGGTCGGCGGCAGAAAAACGCACGTGGAAACACTAACACCCAGGAAGAGCAACCAGACCGCTTCCAAGGTACCCCCGGAGTAGCGGCTCTGCGGCCCAGGTTGGGTAATGTCGGAGGCGGGATGGCCACGCCGGGCCGGAGTAAGCCACGGGGCGCCGAGCCTGGCCGGCGGGAGCGCCGCATCCCCTTGTCCCGGGCTTCCTTCTACAGAAAAAATCCGAGACCACGGTAGCCGGTGCACCTCGCCTCAGCGCTTTAGGAAGCCAGGTACCCGCCCGTCCTCTGGTGCTGGGGGCACGCGCCCATCTCCCAGGGCGCCCCAGACCAGCGTCAGTCTCTCCGTCCGTCCGTCGGGGTGCCCTGCGCGCAGCAGCGCAAGAAACTGCAGGTCTCGGAGCGGGACAGTCGCGAGACTGATGGCGGGGAAGCAAGGGTAACAAAGGCCGGGGCAGAAGACCAAGGTTTTTACCGTCCGGCTGCGCTCGCCGCAGCACCCGTTCCGCGCGGCTCCGGATCATCCACTATTGTTTCCGGCCGCTGCGGAGGCGGACGCCTTGAGCATAGCTCCGCCCCCTTCCGCCCGCGCCATCCGGCGTAGTGGCTGGGGAGGATGGCGCTCCTGAGGACGAAGCTGTGCACTCGCACACCGACTACAGGCCTGACTCGCTCGTCTTGCACCGACACTGCTTCTCAGATTCAGGTTTCCTTAATATTGCTCAAGTCTGGTCCAGGTCTCTTACCGTTGCCTGGAATGTGGCTCCTTATACCCCCCTCGGGGCGAGTAGATAGTCCGGTCCGTTACCGCCTCCCGTTTCAGCGTAGTGAAAATTACTGCCTTGGGGCGGGGACTGAAGAGGGCGGGGGCAGGAAAGAAACTGGAGGATGGGGGGAAAGGAGAGATGCGTGGGTCGAATTTTCTTTTAAAACGGGAAACTGACATAAAATAGGATCAGTAACGTAGATTAGGTTCCAGCTGAGTTATTCAATGAGGGAAAAGTTCATATTTCAGGTATCATGATTTAAGGATAATTTTAAAAACGGAAACTCCCTTTTTTCAGATTACTTTTAAAAACTGGGTACTCCTTTTAACCGTGGTACATTCCATATACGCCCAAGAGGATAAACCTGGAGATCCCCCTCGTATCTTTAACTACCACCTCTTTTAAAACTGAGTAGTGAAGATTTTCCTTTGGCCATTTTAAACCTTTTTTTTTTTTTTTTTAAAGTCTACAGTTGAAGCAATACTTTCACTTCCATTTTCTATTGTTAATTCTTCCAACAGCCTAGGGAAGAGGAAATGAGAGCTGTCCTCTTGCAGTCTAGGAGTGAAATACCTAGGTTATAAAGCAGAACAGAGACTTGAATCTGTTGCTGATGTAATGTTACTGTATTTTCCATAGCGTCATTAGCATCTTTTGTGGTCAACTTACAAATTAAAAGGAGATTGGCTTGCTAGTGTACATGCAAGTATTCAAAACTTTTGGTAGGTATGAATTACGTAGATCTTGAGAACTGTCAGATTAAATCGGCACTCACTCCATCAATACCTCAGAAAAGTGATCAAGTTCTTAGTACTCAGTGTATGGTATGTGAATCAACCTCATCAGCATTTTGTTAGAATTGCAGAATCTCAGGTCCCACCCAATACCTCCTGAATCAGAAGCTGACTTTTAAGAAGACACCCTGGTTCTGTGTCCAAGATGGCCTGATTAGGCAGACATGTTATCCAACATTTCTATAGCAAAGACTGGAAAAAACAAGGGAAACGGTTATAGATGACAATGTTGGATCCAGAGCTTTAAAGGAAAGGATGAAGAAGTAGATCAAATACCAAAGTGAGGAAGAGACTGAAGGTAAACAGAAAACAGCCACTGGCACAGCATGGCCATTTTGAATTATTGCAAGTAGTGTTGGAGCAGTATATTGACAGAGAGCATCCAGAAATGCAAGCTGGGTTCAGAAGGGGATGTGGAACAAGGGATGTCATTGCTGATGTCAGACGGATCTTTACTGAAAGCAAACAATACCAGAGAGATGTTTACTTGTGTTTTATTGACTATGGAAAAGCATTCGACTCTGTTGATCATAACAAATTATGGACAACATTGAGAAGTGTGGGAATTCCAGAGCACTTTACTGCTCATGAGGAACCTGTATGCAGACCAAGAGATGGGTTTGAACAGAACAAGGGGCCACTGCATGATTTAAAATCAGGAAGGGAGTGTGTCAGGGTTGTGTCCTTTCACCGTACTTACTCAATCTGTGTGCTGAGGAAATAATCCAAGAAGCTGGACTATATGAAAAGTGTGGCATTAGTATTGGAGGGAGACTCATTAAAAACCTCTGGTATGCAGATGACAAATCTTTGCTTGTTGAAAGTGAAAATGACTTGAAGCACTTGCTGATGAAGATTAAAGATTACAGTCTGATTACTGCTGCAGGTGCCAGTGTAGTCCTGGACAAGTGGAGCCAGTTACCTGGTTTCTGCTCAGATTAAAACACTGTTGTTGTTAGGTGCCACTGAGTCGGCTCTGACTCATAGTGACCATAAGTACAACAGAACAAAACACTGTCCAGTCCTGGGCCAGCCTCATAGTCCTTGCTATAATTGATTCACCTCAACAATAGGATGGGGGAAAGGAGAATTATAATGGATTACACCTCAACATAAGAAAACAACAATCCTCACAACTGAATGAATGAGCAGCGTCACAATAAATGGAGAAAAGATTGAAGTTGTCAAAGATTTCATATTACTTGGTTCTACAATAAACACTAATAGAAGCAACAGTCAAGAAATCAAATGATGTATTGCTGTGGGCAAATCTGCTGCAAGAGACCTCTTTAAAGTACTGAAGAGCAAAGATGTCTCTTTGAAGACTAAGATATGCCTAACCCAAGCCATAAAGCACTTGACTGCTAATCAGAAGACTGGCGGTTCAAACCCACCAGCTACTCCTCAGAGGGAAGGTTGAGCAATCTACTTCGTAGTGATACCACCTCGGGAACCCAAGGAGGGGTTGCTCTGAGTTGGGTCTGACTCGACTGCACATAACAACAACAACCCAAGCCAGGGTGTTTTCAGTTGCCTCATATGCATGTGAAAGGTGGACAATGAGAAGAGTTGATGCTTTTGAGTTGTGGTGTTGGCAAAGAATACTCAAAGTACCATGGACTGCCAGAAGAACCAACAGATCTGTCCTGGAAGAAGTGCAGTCGGAATGCTTCTTGGAAGTAAGAATGGCCAGACTTCATCTCACCTACTTTGGGGGAAGGCCCTCCACAAGATGGATTGTCACAGTGGCGGCAGCCATGGGCTGAATTATAGCAAGGACTATGAGGCTGGCCCAGGACTGGACAGTGTTTTGTTCTGTTGTACTTATGGTCACTATGAGTCAGAGCCGACTCAGTGGCACCTAACAACAACAGTGTTTTAATCTGAGCAGAAACCAGGTAACTGGCTCCACTTGTCCAGGACTACACTGGCACCTGCAGCAGTAATCAGGCGACCAGAGAGATGTGCCCTACCCACTTACCTTGTACAACGTCCCATGACAAGAAACGTGTAGCTCTGCACACCACCAACCACTCTGCGGCTGGTTAAATTCCCCCCACTGCCAGTGCTTGGCCACCTATTAAAAAAAACAATCTTTCTGCTTAGTTCTTCTATCCTTCCATCCTCCCTGAAGAGTAGGAGGCTCTCCCACACTGTCCCTGCCGCTCCCTGGTCAGAAGTGCACACTCTGGTGCACAGTTGTTTTGTGGCTGGCACTTTTAACAGTACTGTGCTGCTTTTGTTCTTTCTTCCTTTTTCTATTTTCCTTCTTAATTCCTCCCTTGGGAGCTCTGGTAGCATAGTGCCTAAGGCACTTGACTGCTAACCAGAAGCCTGGTGGTTCAAACCCACCAGCCACTCCTCGGAAGGAAGATGGGGCAATCTACTTCCGTACTGATACTGCCTTGGAAACCCAAGGAGGGGTTGCTATGAGTCGGGTCCTACTCAACGGTATATAACAACAACAACAACAATTCCTCCCTCTCCTCCTCCTTGTTTTCTTTTTCTTTTGTTTCTTCCTCTTCACCCTTTTTCTTTCTTGTCATCTTCTTTTTTCTTTTTGTTCCCACCTCCGTCTCTAAGGTCAGCAGGACCTACTGCCACCCCTCCATTGATAGCAGTGTGAGATCTCCAGGAGTGTGCTCCACATTTCTGCTGCAGCTGTGCTTGGCAACTAACACTTGTACCAGTTTTTTTTTTTTCCTTCCTCTCTCTTCTCTTTTTTCTTCTCTTCCTCTCAGTCCTTACTTACCTCTACCCACTTTCCTTTTTTCATTTTTCTCCAACTACCTCATACCATTATTTATTTTCTTTTCTTTGTTTCTTATTTTTTGATCCCTCTGATAGAGTACCTTGCCTCCTACCACCTCCTCGTTCAGTAATGCTGAACCTGACCCTCCACACTCAGTGGTGTGTGCTTCTGCAGAGGAACAACCACATTTCCACTGCAGCCACATTTGGTGGCTAGCATTTGCTGCTCATTTCCTGTTTTTTGTTGTTTGTTTTTCTTCCTTTTCTCTTTTCCTTTTTCCTCATTTTCTTTCTTCTTTGGTCTCTCTTCTCACCCCCTGTATTTGTTCTTTTCCTTTTCATATCCCCTCCTACATCCCCTTACTTTTTTTTCTTTGTATCGTTACCTAGCAGTTGGGAGCCAGTAACTATCCAAGCATACCTGTCCCCACCCACTGGGTGAATGACTCTAACCACTCCAGCACTACTGGATCAATGACAGACAGTGGCCAACACCCATGTAGCCTGCCCTCAGCCACTCTGCATGATCAGTGACCAGAGACTTACATCCATACTCCCACCTGTTACCAAATCTGCACAGAGATAGGTGGTTAGTTCCCCAGTGCTGCTGAACTAGAGACCAGAGTAACCAACACCCTGTTCCCTGGATATATTAAAACAGAACAAAACAAAAAATCAGACTGAAGCAAACCAACAAATTAATATTATAACGCTACAAAGTCTCAGAGACAACAAACCAAAAAAACCAAATTCACTGCTGTTGAGTCGGATCCGACTCATAGTGACCCCTCCATGGGTTTCTGAGGCAGTATCACTATGGAAATAGATTGTCCCATCTTTCTTCCGAGGAGTAGCTTGTGGGTTTGAACCACCAGCCTTCTGGTTAGCAGTCAAATGCCTTAGGCACTATGCAACCAGAGACAACTTCAATCACACACTCAAAAAAAAAAAAAAAACCAGGACATGATGGTTTAAACAAGTGACAAATTACAGGCCCAGAAAATCTTCCAGAGGAAGAAATGCTATGGAATTACCTGATAAAGAAATTCAAAAAAATTATATTTAGGTACCATTGAGAAAAAGTTCGAGGAGACCACAGGCAAAGGAAAGCACAGAAAAAACTCTAGAAGAATAAATAAATAAATAAATAGACAAAATAAATGGGAAATTAGAAACCATATAAAAACAGCAAATAGAAAAGATTAATACTAAAATTTCAGAAATGGATAATGAAATTTCAGCAGGACAAAGGAGCAGAATTGAATTAATGGTACACAGAATTACTAGATTGAAGACAAATCTTTCAACCCCAATCTGTTGTTGGAACAATCAGAAAAAAATAATTCAACAAAATGAAGAAAGCTTAAGATTCATTTAGGACACCATGAATAGGATTAATTTGTGTCTGACTGGAATTCTAGAACAGGAAGTGGCAAAAAAAGCAATGGGAAAATTGTCAAACATTTGTTGGAAGAAAACTTTCCAAATACCATGCATTCAAGAAACTCAATGAACCTCAAATAGGATGGACCCCAAAAGAAAGTCACCAACACATATCATAATCAGACTTTCCAAAATTAGAGACAAAGAATCTTAAAAGCAGCATAGGAAAAATGAAAAGTCACCTGCTAAGGAGAACCAAAAAGACTAACCTCTGATTTCTTGGCAGAAACCACACAGGCAAGAAGGCAATGGGATGACATACACAAAAGACTGAAAGAAAAATATATATCCAGCAAAATTGTTTCTCAAGTATGATGGTGAAATTAGGACATTCTCAGATAAACAGAAATTAAGAGAATTTGCAAAAACCAGACCAACCTTCTAAGAAACGCTAAAGGAAATCCTCCAGAGAGAGAACCACCAGTGGTAGAAACAACTGGAGGTAAAGACATACAGCAATATCACCTGAAAATCAACCCAGAAATAGAAGTATCAAAAACAAATCTATAAGACGGAAAATAAAGAATCAGAGATGTCAATTTGTAAATTAAGATAACTACGGGAGCTCTGGTAGCATAGTGGCTAAGACACTTGCCTGCTAACCAGACGGCTGGCGGTTCAAACCCACCAGCCACTCCTCGGAAGGAAGGTTGGGCAATCCTACTTCCGTAGTGATACTGCCTCGGAAACCCAAGGAGGGGTCGCTATGAGTTGGGTTTGACTCAACGGCACATAACAACAACAACAAACAACAACAAAGCAAAAAGAGGAAATAAATGATGTAGTTACAGGATTTCCAAACAGAGAGGAAGTCAAGACAATATCAAGATAGAAAGGACTGCCTTAAATTTGGAAAGATAATAATAACTGACACTGTAACCTCAAAATTAAGAAAGCTTCACACCCCCCCCACACACAAAGAAGCAAATTGTAAAGTCTCAGAAAACACTAAAACAATATTAACGAAAATGATAAAAAATGAATAAGCAAAATGAGTTCAGCACAGAAAAAATACAGAACAAAGAAGCCAACATTGCCCAGCCCCACAAACACAGCAAAATGACTAATTCAGACCTATCTAATTAATTACATTGAATGTAAATGGATTAACACACAAGTCAAGAGATAGACAGTTGCAGAGACAAGAAACACACCTTAGAAACAAAGACAAAAATAAGCAAATAATGAAAAAAATATGATGCAAATGGCAACTAAAAAAGAGCAACAACAAACACAATGCACTGCCATCAAGTCAGGGCCAACTCATAGTGACCCTTCCTTGGGTTTCCGAGGCAATGTCATTACGGAAGTAGATTGCGCAACCTTCCTTTCAAGGAGTGGCTGGTGGGTTTGAACCACCAGCTTTCTGGTTAGCAGTCAAATGCCTTACGCACTACACCCTAGAGTGGAAATACCAAGTTTAACAAAATAGACTTCAAGGCAAAATCTAGCAAATGAGGTAAGGAAGGACATTATATAAGATTAAAGGCTCTATCAACAAGAGCACATAACCATAATAAATACATAGCCAATGAAAGGCCCCAAAGTATATAAATCAAAACTTTACCAAAATTGAAAGGAGAAATAAACAACTCCACAATAATTGTAGGAGACTTTAATATACTACTTCCAATGAAAGATGGAACAACTAGAAAGAAACTTAATAAAGATACAGAAAATCTAAACAACACAATCAACCAGTTAGACCTTATAGATGTATACAGAACACTCGATCCAACACAACACAATATGTAATCGTTTCTAGTGCACATGAAACTTTCTCCAGAATAGACCATATGTTAGGACGCAAACCAAATCTCCATAAATTTAAAAACATCGAATACTACAAAGCATCTTGTCAGATCATAACCGTATATAATTAGAAGTCAACAACAGGAATATAAAGGAAAAAAAACCAAATACATGGAAACTGAATAACACCTTGATGAAAAACTGCTGGGTAATAGAAGAAATAAAAAATGAAACAAACAAAAAAAGTCCTTGAATTACACGAGAATGAAAACGCAACATACCAAAATCTTTGGGACACAGCAATAGCAGAGCTCAGAAGACAATTTATAGCAATAGAGGCACACATCAAAAAAGAAGAAAGACTTGTATTGAGTCTTTCTTAACCCAACATCTCCAATATTAGAAAAAGAACAGTAAAAAACAAAAAACAAAAAACTGTAGTCACCAGAAGAAAGGAAACAATCAAGATTTGAGCAGAAATAAACAGAAAAACAATAGAAAGAATCAACAAGACTGGAAATCGTTTCTTCAAAAGGATTGATAAAATTGACAAGCTATTGGCAAATTTAACAAAGGAAAAATGCCAATAACATGAGTAAGGGATGAAATAGGCAATATCACAAAAGAACCAACTGAAATAAAAAAAGATAACAATACTATGAAGAACTATACCCCAACAAATTAAAAACCTAGAAGAAATGATATATTTCTAAAAACACACAACCTACCCAAAGTAACATAATCCGAAGTAGAAAATTTGAACAGACCTGTGGTAGTGAAGTTTGTGTGTCAATTTGGCTAGGCCTGGTTGAGTGATTGGGCAGATGGATGTAGTTATTCTCCATGGTAAGATTGATAATTAAGTCTGTGGTGGAATCTATTGGAGCAGCTGAGTAGCTGCTTTAGGGATGTGGTCTGCTTCCCATATATAAGAAGCATTTTTTGGAATGGTCTCTAGCTTATGGCATGCTTCAACTCTGCATGTAGTTGTGTGGTTGTTCAGCAGCCTACCATGCTCTGCCAACCTTGGGACTTTCAATGGACTTGAATTAATGGCCTGCTGAGTGGTTTGGTAACATCGGGACTGTGCCTTTTTACTTGTCAACCTTGGGCTTGTCAGCTTCAGCAGCCAGCAGCTGAGTGAAGAAAAGCCTTCAGCTCCAATGGGCCGGGAACAGGAGACAGAGCTGAAGCCCAATGTTGAGGGGCTTTCACCCAGCTCCTGGAGCCTGGCATTTAAACTGGGACTTAAAAACTCCAAACTGTAAGAGAATAAACTCCTGTTTGTTCAAGCCATCCCATTTGTGGTATATTTCTGTCAGAGTAGCGCTAGGTAACCAGAACAAGACCCATCAAAAAAAAAAAAAAAAAAAAAAAAAGGAGGGGGGTTCTGGTGGCATACTGCCTAAGGCATTTGACTGCTAACCAGAAGGCTAGTGGTGCAAACCCACCAGCCACTCCTCAGAAGGAACATTGGGCAATCTACTTCCATAGAGATGCTGCCTTGGAAACCCAAGGAGTGGTCATTATGAATCAGAAACGACTTGACAGCAGTGAGTTTTTGGTTTCGAGTATCACAAAAAAAGAAGTAAGTCATGAGAAAACAAAAGCTCCCCACAAAAAAAGTCCTGGACCAGGCAAGTTCACTGGTAAATGCTACCAAACATTCAGAAAATAGCCAGTAACAATTCAACTCAAACTATTCCAGAACATAGAAAAGGATGGAGTATTACCGAACTCTTTGCTATTCATAAGGTTTTCCCTGGCCAATTCTTTCAGAAGTGGACGGTCTCTTCCTTCTTCCTAGTCTGTCTCAGTCTATAAACTGGCTGT
>NW_006921609.1:2864270-2875887 GCF_000298275.1 Orycteropus afer afer | reverse complement strand
CTTTTGAATTCCTTATCAGAGAGTTCCAATGCTGCTTCTTCCTCAGGGATGTGTTCTGGGTCTGTATCCTGCTCCTTTGTTTCTACCACTTTATCTTGCTTCTTTGGGTGGCCCGTGATGGTCTGTTGTCTCCGAGACATCGTGGCATTGTTGTATTTAGATCTCTGTTAACTGTGTGAAGAGCAGCCAATGGTGATTCAGGCTCTTTTTGGTGGTTTTTTATCATTGGCCCACTGGTGGAGAAGGAGGTGGTGGCTCTCACTCAGTAAGTGAAGTTGCAGGAGTTGTGGGTGTAGTTGTGACTTAAGGGGACTGTTGTTGTCTCCCACTCAGTTAAACAAAAATTACAATTGAATAATCATCAAAAAAGTAAAAGCACATGGACAAAAAATACACCATGCAATCACACATGAACAGTAACCAAAAAAAGAATAAAGGGAACAACAAGAAGAAAAAAACAAGAAAACCTGCAATATTTGTGGATAGGGCAATACGAGAAAAAAGGTAGAGAAGGAGAATAATGAAGAAAAAAATGGGAAAAATGCAAAAAGAAAGATAAGCAACAGGATTAACCATGAGAAAAATGAAGAAAAGAAAAAAAATTTGCAACCGGGAATGGGGAAAAGAAAAATAGCTGAAAACTAGGACCTGTGAGGGGAATAATAAAGAATAATAGTAAAAAGGACAAAAGTAGTAGTAATAATATTAGTTTTAATAACAGACAAAATCAAGCAAACTAAAAAACAGAAAAAAGAAAGAGAAAAAAAAAAAAAAAAATCGGGGGAGGCCGGGGACACCCAGGCTTTGTCTGAGCACATAGACTTGGATGGAGTTCCTGCAGGCCCAGAAGGTGGTTGGGAGTGGAGGATGGCTGCACCTCCGTTCACCAAGTGAGGTATAAGAGTAACAAGGGGAATGTCACAACTTTTCAGTTGTCCAGGTCCGGAATGTCCTTGGGGTTAATGGCAAGTGGAACCTGTTCTTAAGCCCCTGGAATCTAGGAGAATGCTGTCACTTTAAATATCCAAAATGGTCAAGCCGCTTGCTTGTAAATATTCAAAATGTCTGTGCCCTCTGGACAGTCAAAAGTCCACAGCTCAGCCTGCCTTCCTCTTCGCTGCTGCTTCGCCTTTTATTCCCCAGCCACCAGAGCAGTCCTCTGTGCAGTCCCTGGATAGCAGTGCTGATTTTTAAGTTAATTCTTAAGTCCTACCACCATTCGGCAATGTCCAAGCTGTCTGTACCCTCAGGATTGCTCAGGATTGCTGCTAGACCGCAGCTCTGTATGTCTCCTTTTTTGGTATTTTCATGGAAATTCTTCTAGTTGGAGTTTATTCCACTTCTTTATCTTTCCCTTCAAGGCTCAGGGGTCCAGGATTATCTTCTGTGTCTGTGTTAATTGGTTCCCCTTTTCTCTGTTGAAGAGGGTCTGTACAGTCTTTCTGCCTATTTCACCATCTTACCCAGAAGCTCAATCACCCACGAATTCATTTTCAACAAGTTCTTTTCAATTCTCAGACTTATCTCCCTTTTTGTTGCATTTTATGTCATTGACTAGCTCTCCTTAAAACTCCTCCTAATCCTTTTTTTTAAATTTGTTAAAGTATAATGTATATATACATGTGTTTAACTTTCACAGTTAAGATATAGAACATTTCCACCACCCCCAATTTTTTTTACCTCAACTCACTTCTCAGTTAAGCCCTCCCACAATCTCTAATCTAATTAATATCACTAAAAATTAGTTTACCTGTTCTAGAACTTCATATACAAGGAATTAAATACTTATTATTTTGTGATCACCTACATTTAATTCAGCAAAATGAGATTTTGAGATTCAGCAATGATGTTGGGTGGAACGGTAGTTTGTTTCTTTTTATTGCTGGGAAGTATTCTACTGTTGAAGTCCTTGGATGGCACAAATAATTAAGCACTAGACTACCATCTGAAAGGTTGTTTGTTTGAATCTATTCAGAGGCGCCTCAGAAGAATGCCTGGTAATCTGCTTCCAAAAGGTCACAGCCTTGAAAACGTTGCAGTTGTCCTCTGCCTATATGGTCCATGAGTTGAAACCTGCTTGAGATCAACTACCAACAACATTGCACAACTAGTTTATTCATTTGTTGATGAACACTAAGGTTCTTTATAGTTTTGGACTATTATAATAAAGCTCATATGAACATTTGCTATGAACAAGTATTTTTACTTTTGTTTTCTTTTCTCTTGGGTAAATATCTAGGAGTAGAATTTCTGGATCATATGACAAGTGCATGATTAATTGAAAAGAAACCGCTAAATTGCTTTGTACTTAAGTTTATTAATGTGTTTCTTGATGAACTTATCCTTTTGTCATTATAAAACATTTCTCTTTATCTTTGGTAACATTCCTTGCCTTGAAGTTGACTTTTTCTGATATTAATATAGCTACTCCTGCATATTTATTTATTATTAGTGTTTGCATGTGTATCTTTTTTTCTTCTTTTTATCTTTACCTTCTTGTGTCTTTATGGAGTTCTGGTGGCATAGTGGTTTAAGCATTTGGCTGCTAACCAAAAGGTCAGCAGTTCGATCCCACTAGCCACTCTGCTGGAGAAAGATTAGGCAGTCTGCTTCCATAAGGATTTATAATCTTGGAAACCCTCTGCAGGCAGTTCTACTCTTTCCTATAGGGTTGCTATGAGTCAGAATTGACTCCATGGCAGTGGGTTTGGTTTTTGTTTTTTTGTATCTTCATGTTTAATGTGTATATTTGTGGACAGCATGGTTGTTTCTTGCTTTTTAAATTCAGTTGGATAACATCTGTCTTTTAATTTTTGTGTTTAGATTATGTAAATTTAGTTTAATTATCGATAAGTTGCGGTGAGGTCTACCATCTTTATTTTTTGTCTTACTGGCCATTGTTCCCTTTCTTCTTTTCATGACTAGTTTTAACTAATTGACTTTTATTAGTATTGCATTTTATGTCCTCTGTTACCTACTATTTAAGGAGTTCTAGTGGTGCGATGCCTCAGAAACCCAAGGAGGGGTCGCTATGAGTCGGGGCCGACTCGACGCCACATAACATCAACCAACAACAACAGTGGTGCGGTGATTAAAGCATGCAGTGCAATAATTCTGTAATATGGCCATTCTAACCATTGTCCTACATTTTGTGATGTATTGTAAATCCTAGTCTCTATGCTTGTTTAGGGTGGGATGCATCTTGAGTCTTGCCTTGCTGGAAGGTGTGACTCAAGTAACCACCCTTAGATTCTTTGAGGATATATATATGTGAATGTTCTGGGAAAGTTGTCTCTCTCTTGTTCTAGTACCAGGGTCATCATCTTACCCCTCGATTTGAAATAGCAGCTGTCACCTGACCCGATCATTTGGGGTCACCAACCCCTGTAGCCATGTGAGTTGGGAGAATCCTCCAGACCTACCCATGGACCTGAGACTTGCCAGTCTGTCAGCCTCCCAGCCTCCACCACCACCACATGAGCTGTTTCCTTGGGAGTTTGTGAGTTCTAGAGATGTTGCAGCAAAATTAACTGAGGGGAGGAAGAGTTGATGTCAGAGATGACGGAGTGTCATGGTAGTTTGGAAAAGCTGGACATTTGGAACATCTTTAACCTCTGCCTCATAGGGACTGACCTTGTGCTGATCTTTCTAAAAGAAATTGATCAAGGAAGAATTTGGCTGCTAACCAAAAGTTTGGTGGTTTGAACCCATTAGCTGCTATATGGGAGAAAGATGAGGCAATCTGTTTCAGTAAAGATTACAACGTTGGAAACCCTATGGGACAATTCTATTCTGTCCTTAGGGTCACTTTGAGTCAGAATTGACTCAGTGGCAGTGGCTTTTGGTTTATTACCTCTGTTCTGGTTACCTAGTGCCACTCTGACAAGAATATACCACAAATAGGTTGGATTGAACAAACAGGAGTTTATGCTTACAATTTGGAGGCTTTAAGTCCAAGTTCAAAGTGCCATGCTCTAGGGATTGGGTGAAAGCCCCTCAACCTTGGGTTTCAACTCTGCCTCCTGCTCCTGCCTACTGGAGCTAGAGGCTTTTTTTCACTGAGACAGCTGTTGGCTACTGAGACTGACAAACCCATAGTTGACAAGTAAAAGGTGCAGTCCCGATGTTACCAAACCACATGGCAGGTCATTAATTTAAGTCCATTGAAAGTCTCAAGGTCAGCAGAGTGTGGCAGACTGCTATACAATGACACAGTTACATGCAGGGTTCAAGTGTGCCATAAGGTAGAGACCATTTTCCAAGGCTTCTCCTTACATACAGGGAACAGACCACATCCCTAAAGCAGCTACTCAGCTGCTCACAGTAGATTCCACTATGGAGTTGATTACCAGTCTCATTATGGGGTATACTACATCCACCTGCCTAGCCACTCAACCAGGCTAGCCAAGTTGACACACAAACTTAACCACCACACTTACTATTAGTTGATTTTTATTTGTTTATTTATTAGGGTTTAGTAATTTCATCCTTAGCCTATCATAGCTTACCTGAAATAATAATATACCACTTTATATTTCATGTAAAATATAAAAACTTCACAGGAAAATGTTTGTGTTTTCTTCACTCTGATCCTTTGTTATTATTACATCTTACTTCACATATGTCATAGACTACAAAGACACTGTTATTTTTGCCTTGACCAACTATATTTTAAATAAATATATAAATAAATGAATAAAATGTCTTTTGTGTTTTCTCTTCTCCATATATTCATATTTTCCTTTAAGTCTTGCCACATTCAACAATGTCACATTTGTAATATCCAGAATCCAATCAAACATATCATATAAGAAATAGGAAAATATGGCCCAAAACCATGAGGAAAAACATCAGTCAACAAAAAAATGGCAGAGATGATGGAATTAACAAAGATTTAAAATGTTGTTGTTATGTCCTGTTGAGTCGGCCCCGACTCAGTGACTCCTCCTTGGGTTTCCGAGGTGGTATCACTAAGGAAGTAGATTGCCCAACCTTCCTTTTGAGGAGTGGCTGGTGAGTTTGAACTGCCAGACTTCTGGTTAGCAGTCACATGCCTTAGGCACTATGCCACAGAGCTCCCAATATAATATATATTATAATTATATTATTATTATTATATTATTATTGCATTATGTCATTATTATATAATATAAAAGTTATAAATATATTTATAATAGCTATTTTAAATCTTAGGAGCTCTGGTAGCATAGTGCCTAAGGCACTTGACTGCTAACCAGAAGGCTGGTGGCTCAAACCCACCAGCCACTCCTCATATCAAACAAAATGATATGTTTGATTGGATTCTGTATATTACAAATGTGACATTATTGAATATGGCAGGCAGAATAATGGCCCCCAATGATATCTACAAGGTCCTATGAATATACACGTTATATGATAGAAGGGACTTTGCAGATGTAAGGAAGGTTAAAGATAGGAAAATTTTGCTGGATTATTGAGGTCGACCCAATCCAATAACATGAGCTCTTAAAAGCAGAGAATTTTCTCTAGAGTCAGGAGATGCAGCAGAATGGAGTCATCTGAAGTGTTGGAGGGAGCATATGGTGGGATTACATGGAAAGCATGAGAAAGAATATGGCACCTTCCAGGAGCAAAGATCAGCCCTCAGCTGATAGCTAGCAAGGAATGGGGAACCTCTGTCATCCAACTACAAGAGAGTGAATTTTTCCAACATTCTGAATTATGTTGGAGAAAGATTTATGCCCAGAACCACCAGATAGGAACACAGCTGTACCAACACCTTGATTTTAGGCTTAGAGACCCTGCGCATCTAACTGAGCCATGCTATGCTGATTTCTCACCTATAGAACTCTGATGTAATAAATGCGTGTTATTCCAAGTGACGAAATTCATGGTAATTTGTCATGTCACTATTAGAAAACATATATTAACTGTGAGTTCTGGTGTTTTCTCTGAGACTGCTGGGCTTTGTTCTGGTAGGCAGTTACTCTAGTACCTGATCTGTTTGATCCTTTTGAGACTTGTTTAAAAGCTTTGTTTGTACATGTCAAAGCTTCCTTTTCCGCCACCCCACATTTTGGATAAAAGTTTACAGAGCAAATTGGTTTTCCACTCAACCATTCATACACAATTTCTTTTGTGACATTGGTTGCAATCCCACATACATACAATTTAACAGCACTCTTCTGGTTCCTCCTTGTGTTTTCTGTTTTCCTTTATCCTTCTCACCTGTCCCTACCTTTCTTCTCAGCTTTATCACTGAGCAAATATTGCTTCCTTTTGTTGTAAAGCTTTTTATCCCTACCCTTAAGGAATGGCTCTGTGAACTCTAATACATGTCATAGGTGTTCAACAAAGGTTCTGCATTCTAGCTGGATAAAATTCAAATGGCTCCTGTCCTTGTAAGCTACAGTAGTTGTACAGTTTATAGTTCCCCAGTAATTGTTTTTTCCCTTGTAATTAATCTTTGCCCAGCCTCTTAGAGTTTTACCCTATGAATGTACAGCATAGGACTCAGGCAAAGATTTAGTAAGTATTGTCAGACTCTTTCTAGATATAGTTCTTCCTCTTTGGCATTCTTTCTTGCAATTTATAGCCATCTCATACTCTACAGTAAACTCAATCTTTGTCTCTTCAATAAAACTTTGCTTCGGTTTACCCAATGTGGACCATGGTCTGGAAAATGCCTTCAAATACAGAACCAGTGAAATTGTAGGGCTTACCTCATTTATCTCCTTTCTTTTTGGGTTCATACTTTTGCTCCACATATTTTCCAGTGTCTGAAAAATAGTTAATTCAAATACATCATCTCCTCATTTATCAACATGGTTAGTTTCCAAAGACCAGGTAGTTAAGCAAAAATCAGCATTATGTGAAAATGAAGGATGATCACATCAAACCACAAAATGGAGGTTGACTACATCATTACATACTGGCAAACCACTGAGAATCATCGCCCAGCCAAGTTAACACATAGCCTTAAATGTCATAGGCAGGGCTACTCTGGCCTCACATCTTGGTGTTCGTTACTGCTCCAAAAAACCCAAATTCACTGCTGTCGAGTTGGATTCAACTCATAGTGACCCCTCCTTGGGCTTCTGAGGCGGTATCTCTGTGGACGTAGATTGCCCAACCTTCCTTCTGAGGAGTGGCTGGTGGCTTTGAACCACTAGCCTTCTAGTTAGCAGTCAAATGCTTTAGGCACTACTGGTAGATCTACATCATTAATGTGCAAAATAGTAGGATAGTAGATTTTTTACTATTGTCATAAATGCAAAATGTAGGATAATGAGATAGTTGATAAATATATTTTCCTCAGCTCTTTTTAGCTCTTTAAAGCTTCTCTGGCACCTGTCATTCTATTCTCACTGAAATCCTTTGCTATTTTATCAGTACATTCTTCATTCATAGGTCATTCTACACAGGTCTCTGCTTCCAATCTAGTTTTTCAGTCCATCCTTCACAGTCCATTCTAAAACACACAAAAATGAAATACATGTTTGCAAAACTTGTAATAGCATCATCTCTTTTTCATAACAGTAATATACATACATACCTGATTAGCACTTGGAAGTTTTATAATAGGATCTCCAGTTTACTCCCTCATTTGATAAAGTTTGTTTATTTATGTGGTTAGTCAAGGATTTTTATCTTCAGTTAACTTCAGTTCTTTCTGATTTACTACCTCAGCAAACTATGTGAAAATGTTATAAACTATAAAGGGATATATAGAAGTTAGTGATATAATAGGTCCGTGAGCTAAAATAAACATTATCTTGAATTAGGCTTAAATAGTTGAGAATTCTTTCAGATGAGAGTAACAAAAAAGCAGACTAACTATCCGAATCAAGTAAGGGCTTACTTGTTTCACATAATAAGAGCAGAGGCTCCCACATGCAGCCGTCATTCACTGGCTCATTGTTGTCGAGACTATATCCAGTCTGCAATTATCCTGGCTTTCCTCTCAGGAGTGTGAAGTGACTTTCCTAGGATTAGACACATATTTTCTTCCAGGCAAGAAGACAGTAGTGGAAGGGGTGAGTGAGAAGAGGAGGGGAAGCTGCATCTTTTATCAGAAAGGAGAAGCTTTCCTGAAAGGCCACAGGAAACAAGTTATCACCAGAACTGTTTTATGATCACCTTCAAGGGCAAGGAGTCTGGGAAAGTGAGAACTTAGCTTTTCCTGACTTTGTGATACAGGCATGGAAAAGGGATTTGAGAATTACTGTTAGGTAAATAAATGAAAAATGACTGCTAGATATTTCACAAAATTTTCTTGTTTAAAGATTACATTTTCTATGATCAAAATGATACTCACTCTTCATTACAAGGCCCAATTCAAATGCCATGTCTGCTACAAACCTTTCCCCAACATTCTCATTTTTCCTGAATTTCCACAACTCTTGTGCCTGTAACTACTATTTTTAGTAATTTTTTGCCATTATCTTCCCATTTTAAAGTAAGAGATTATTATGTTCAGGAGTCTATCCATCTATCTCTAGCTGGCATTTGCTTTTCTGTAGGTGTTTTCTCATTCTTTCCTACTGGAGATGTGCTTTCTCCATTTAGCGAGGAAGATTGTCACGTACAGCCCTCTGCTTAGAGCTTACTAGGCCATGGCACTAGAAGCTCAAGATGTTTGAATTCTCAATTGTATGTCTTCACACTGTCCCTCTGCTATATGACCTCACCGTTTACTGTAGTGGGCAGAGTATATATTTCCACCTTAATTAATGGAATATTAATGAATATGATATGAGCAAAAGCTTTAAATGTACTTGCTTGGTTTATCTGGCTTCTTATACTGCTGCTATATGCCATGAGAAGAACTTCATCCAGGTCCAAGAGGGTGAGAGACATGCAGAGCAGACCTGGGCCCAATCTGTAGCCTAAAGTGTGGTAGGCCCAACTGACCTACAGACCCATGCTCAATGTTTGTTATTCCAAACACTGTTGTTTTGTTATGTGGCATTTTGCTGTGATAGCTGATTAAAACAGTGGAATTCTGAATCACTAAGTTTAATTTATATATTTATCTTGGAATTAATTAAAATAGTTTTGATTTGCCAAGCCTGGGTTACATCCTATCTTTCCAGCCTCTTAAAACAATTGAAATTGGCACGGAAGAGTTTTCCTAAGGAAAAGTGACTGAAGTAACCAGAAGAAGGAAGATGGTTTGAAAACATGATAAATAGACAAAACTATATCACAATCATTTCCTACCAGCCACTTCTCAGAAGGAAGGTTGGACAATCTACTTCTGTAGTGATAACGCCTTGGAAACCCAAGGAGGGGTTGCTATGAGTCGGGTCTGACACGACGGCAAATAACAACAACAGCATATTCTAATCTACTCTAGTGCTCTTTGTACATTAACATTCTTTGCTACATTTTAAGCTGTTTATGTGCAGAAACTATGCCTTTTATTTATTTCAACAGTTAGCACATTCAGCTGCTAATTGAAAGCCCACCCAGAAGCAGCTCAGAAAAAAGCCCTGGTGATCTACTTCCAAAAAATTAGCCATTGTAATTAGAAATACCATTTGACCCAGCAATTCCATTACTAGGTATATATCCTAAAGAAGTGAGAGCCAGGACAAGAAAAGGTATATGCACACCCATGTTCATCCCAGCACTATTTACAATAGCAAAGAGATGGAAACAAACTAAGTGGCCTATCAACAGAAGAATGGGTAAGCAAATTATGGTACGGACACACAATGAAACACTAAAGAATAATGCAACACTAAAAAATAATATAGAATCGATAAAACACCACATAATGTGGATGAACTTGGAGGACATTATGCTGAGGAAAACAGGTCAGTCACAGAAGGAGACAAATATTGTATTAGTTCACTATTATAAAAAGTCAAGGAAAGGTTTATATATGGAAGGAAACTTTCTTTGTCAGTTACCAAGTGTGGTAGTTATTCCCCATGGTGGAATCTGCTGTCAGCAGCTGAGTAGTTGCTTTAGGGATGTAGTCTGCTTCCCGTATATAAGGAGAAGCTTTGGGAATGGTCTATATAGCTTATGATACTCGAATCCTGCATGTTGCTGAGTCATTGTTCAGCAGCCTGCTATGTTGCCCTGCTGATCTTGGGACTTTTTCTGCACTTCAATCAATGGCCTGCCATGTGGTTTGGCAATATACCTCTGCCTTTTTACTGGTTGACCTTGAGTTTGTTAGCCTCAGCAGCCAGCAGCTGCCTGAGTGAAGAGACACCTCTAGCTCCAGTGGGTCAAAAGCAAGAGGGAGAGCTGAAGCCCAAGGTCAAGGGGCTTCCCCACAGCCCCTAGAGCCTGGCACTTTGAACTTGAACTTTTAGCCTCCAAATTTGTAGGAGAATAAACTGTTTGTTAAAGCCATCCCATTTGTTGTATATTTTCTGTTAGAGTGGCATGAAGTAAGCAAAACAGCAGGGATGGGAGGGGAGAGGAGGAAACACTTCTAGATAGGTGGAGACAAGTATTTATTTGGGTGAAGGACAGGGCAATGTACCAAAAGTTAGTGATCAACACAGTGGCATTGAGGAGAGGAAGAGAAAGACATAGAAAGGTATGTGGGAGGTACAGACAACAAAGATGAACACTTTTGCATGTATTGTACTGTATTGTCAGTGATGGCAAGCATTGATCTACAGGTAGATAGATGGGTGGACAGGCTGAATGATCAGCTATGTCTAGGCAGGGGCGAGTGTGCCCATGACCAAGTATAGGGCTGGCAGATGATGTTCCAACAAGCTTATTTGTATGTGCTGTAAGAATGTCCAGGTGTATAGTAGAGCTGACAGGGGCCAAGGTTGTGATGGCTTCTTGGTCACAGTCAGCTACCCTACCCAGAGGGAGTGAGTAGTTGGACCTGTGGACTTGAGACCATGGTTGCAGGGGACATCAAGTTCAATTGGCATAGCATGCTACACAGAAACATTGTTCTACATCCTACTTTGGTGAGTAGTGGCCGGGGTCTTAAAAGCTTGCAAGTGGCCATCTAGATGCAATGATGGGTCTTTCTTCATCCAGAGCAAAGAAGAATGAAGTAAAGCAAAGACTCATGGAAACAATTAGTCCAAGGGACTAGTAAAGCATGTGATTCTCAACCTGGATGACCTTGAAACCAGAAGAACTAGATGGTGCCTGGCTACCACTGTCAATCACTTGGAGGGGGATTGGTGTGGTGATCCTGGATAGAGTGGAGAACAGTGTGGATCAAAACTCAAAATCATAGAAAAAAAAAAAGACCAGATTTGCTGGTGTGATAGAGCCTGGTGAGACCCCTGAGAATATGGCCCCTAATTACCTTTCATGTCTGGGACTGAACTTACTCTAATGGCTTCTAGGCAAAAAAATAGACAGGCATGTGGGGTGAACTTTTACATCAGGCAGACACACTCCTTGGAGTGATCAATCATGGGAGAACAGAAGGGCAGTCTTTGCACAGCTTCTTGGGCAGGAATGCACGGGAGGGAAGGACACAGGGAATAGATAAATACAGGGAGGAAGTGGGAAGAGAGCTATTACATTGTGGGGAATTGCAGTCAATGTCATGAAACGAAATGTGTATGAACTGCTCTACGGAAAATGAATTTGCTCTGTTAACTTTCACCCAAATCACAATAATTATTATTTTATT
>NW_006921609.1:2857090-2861650 GCF_000298275.1 Orycteropus afer afer | reverse complement strand
GAGGCTCAGCCTCAAAACTCACGTCTACATGTCACCACAGTAGGACAAACCGACAGACAAGTTTGTCCTGCTGTTGGAGACCTCTCATATCCCCCTCTACCTGGGTCCCTGTGGCTGACTGTTCCTCTGTCTGGCTTCCTGTCTTTTAATCCCCTTTCTCCTGCTCTTCCGGCCTGCTACTCTGTGCTACACCCGTGCTTACCTTGCTCCCAGAGACCCGGAGATGTAGGGGCCAGGTAATTATTCCAGGAGTCCATGAATCCAGCTTAAAATTGGGACTTCGAAAAGAGGAAGAATGGATATTGGAGTAGGCAATGACCAATTACTGTGACCACCAGTTGCCTTCAAGTTGACTTTGACTCATGGAGATCCCATGTCTGCAGAGTAGAACTGCCCTCCAAAGGATTTTCATGGCTGTGACCTTTCAGAAGTGGATTACTAGGCTTTTCTTCTGAGGTACTTCTAACAAAAAAAACCAAATTCACTGCTGTTGAGTCAGATCTGACTCATAGCGACCCCTCCTTGGGTTTCCAAGGCAGTGTCACTACGGAAATAGATTGCCCCATCTTCCTTCCAAGGAGTGGCTGGTGGGTTTAAACCTTCAGCCTTCGGGTTAGCAGTCAAATGCCTTAGGTATTATGCTACCAGAGCTCCTGAGGTACTTCTAGGTGGGTTCAAACAACCAACCTTTCAGTTAATACTACAGTATTTAACTGTTCTGCCAGTTAGGGACTCATTTGTGTAACAGTAACTCACTGGTGTCGAGTAAAATCTGACTCATAGCAGCCCCTCCTTGGGTTTCCAAGGAGGGAGGCTTTGGTAGCATAGTGGCTAAGACACTTGCCTGCTCACCAGAAGGCTGGCGGTTCAAACCCTCCAGCCACTCCTCGGAAGGAAGGTTGGGCAATCCTACTTCCGTAGTGATACTGCCTCGGAAACCCAAGGAGGGGTCGCTATGAGTCAGGGCTGACTCGACGGCACATAACAACAACAACAACAACATCTACAGAAGTAGATTGCCCAATCTTCCTTCCGAGGAGTGGCTGGTAGGTTTGAACCATCAGCCTTCTGGTTAGCAGTCAAATGCCTTAGGCACTATGCTACCTCAATAAATATTCCTTGAATGAATGTGTGAGTGAGTAAACACTGCAGGCTGAATTTGTAATCGCAGTGAACCAATTCCTTAGATACAATACTGTCTTTAAACTATTTGCAGTTAAAATATCTATTTAAACTATTTTTAATACCAAGAAATCAATAACTGTTTGTTTTAGAATTCTTTTTGCTTTCCATGCAGATTGAATTGTGTGGCAGACTTTTTTGTTGATCCATTTTCTAAAAGTCTAATCCTTACAGGGACTCCAGCGTTGCTCTATTGTAATCCATAACTCTGAAGACAATATCTGACTTAAACTCATTCTTAAAATTATGACTCCTCTTAAGCTTAGACAAGCATCTATTTGAAAGTTTGGGATACAAATATTTGCATTATAGGGATTTACCACCTATAGTTTTAGTAATGCTGACATTATAGGAAAGCTCTTTGCTAATCCATTGTCCTATTGTGGAAGCAGAACAAACGAGACCCATTTCCAGGCTGTGGATAAATTCAGTGTTGGCATTTCAGGCAGGAGATTAGGAGCTAACTACTAAGCTATTGATTTTTTTTTTTTTTTCTTTTTTTCACTGTGGGCTAAACCCAGTCTTTAGTAATATGCACAATTCCCGCTGTTAAATTCAAGGTGAAAAAGAAAAAGTTTAGGATTAAGAACTGAAGTTAGAAAAGAGTCTGCTTCATTTTATTTTATCAAAAGTTTGTTTTTATATTTCATTGTACAGCTCTCAGATAGCTCAATATGGGATACTCTCCAGCTATAAATTGAAATCCAGACAGATTTCTAACTTAACTATTGGTGTGGCTATTGAAATAGACACAACATTTAAAATCTCCTTGTAATTCAGAAAGATTTATCGATGAAAGATGATAACTTCAAGGGTAAGTGAAAAAGAATACAACGTAGGCATTCAGATTGGATATTTTTTGAATTTCTACTTAACATGTTGCTTTTTCCATGAAAGTTCGAACTAATTAAACATTGAAAGTACTTTAATTCAAGCAATAATTAATTTTTTAAATGGTCAATATATATGATGCTGTGCCAGATGCTAGTTATACAGTAGAGAACAAAACAGAGTACCTCCTCTTGTGAAATTTATCACCTAATGCAGGAGACAGACGTTAAACAATTGCTTTTGGAATGTTTTTCATGGCATTTGAATACATTTGCATTTTAATTTCCGTAACACCATAAAGATGTCCAAATACTGCATTGGCAATTGATATTTTTGCCTCATGTTTCTTTTTCCACTTTACTCCTAAATCTTATATGTTAAGTTTAGTAATGATTCATCTATCCATCATCTACAATATCTAGGAAATGAGAAGTTTCATCACAGACTTGTTTTTCAAAATAACTGGGAAGTGTAGATTTCATTAGCTAAGATGTTTTAGCTATTTGGAAAGAAAGCTTTCTAAAGTATATTATGCTATTTTTTTGCCATGTTAAAATAAATAGAAGAGACTTTATGCATTAGCTAGGGAGTTAGATTTCTGTTTAAATTACTGTAGACTAAGTTGTAAAAATAGAAGAGTACATAGCTTAGTGCCTAAGGCACTTGACTGCTAACCAGAAGGCTGGCAGTTCAAACCCACCAGCCAGTCCTCGGAATGAAGATGGGGCAATCTACTTCTGTAGTGATACTGCCTCAGAAACCCAAGGAGGGGTCACTATGAGTCGGAGCCGACTCAACGGCACATAACAACAACAACAACAAATACATAATAGTTGAAGGTGAGTGGTCCCCGTTGGTGGGTTGCTGTCCTCCACACGGTGATTCAGGGACTGCGATGTGAATTTTACATGTCAACTTGGTTAGTTTTTTGGTCCCTCATCTATGTGTTGCTATGAAGGTGTTTGCATGTGATTAACATCTAAACAATTGATCATTAGTAAAGCAGATTAACCTTCATTATATGGGTGGGCCTCATCTAGTCAGGTGAAGGTCTTCAGAACAAAAATTGAGGTTTCTCTGAGGGAGAACTATTCTGCCTCAAGAGTGTAAAGAGAGATCCTCCCTGAATTTCCAGCCTGGCATACTAATTTTGGACACATGACTGCCAGAATTTTTAGCCTCTCACCTCACTTACAGGTTTTGAACTTGCTGGGTCCAATTGCCAGTGAGCCAATTCCTTAAAACAAATCTCTCTCTATATGTGTTTTATTGGCTTGTGGATCTCTTCCATCCCCTAGGGCAGTGCCATCAGGTGCACATTCAAGGCTTGGTCGCCACATCCAGGTTTCAGCAAGTGGAAGGGGAACACTATGGAGGAGGCATATCTCTCTTAAAGGCCCGGCCCTGAAAAGGCATATATATACCACATCTGCTCAGATTATACCTGCTAACACTCTAGTTGCATAGCTACGTTAGTCTGCAAAGAAGGCTTGGAAATGTAGCCTAATTATGTGCCTAGGAGGAGAGAAGGATAAATTTTGGTGGATGGTTAGCTGTCTCTGCCACAGCCTGCAACTCTAACCATCAAGTTTTTGTATGTATCCTTCTCACTCTTATCCCTTCTCCATGAGAGACACATAAGCACACTCACCTCTTCCCCAAGGGAGGCAACTTAGGGTTCTTTCTTGTTGCTGTATCAAGCTCAAAGTCTAAGTTCCCTGGCTGATGTGCAGTGTTTCCACTGATGTCCAGGTATAGCTCCTAGCTGGCTGGTGACCCATAAATTGAGTGGCAAGAGATATTCTTCTGTTTATTTGCACCTGTCACCCAGAAAAAATGGTTGATCAGGGACAGGGGAACAATAATTAAAACTATTTCGAAAAACCAAGATTGAGAAACATAGCAGTCATTGGGCAATAACACTGATAGAACTGCACATATTTTGTAGCTCGATTTTCAAGCCCATAGGATAATTTAACAAAACAAAACTAAACAAAACCCAACTCACTGCCATTAAGTCAATCAACAACAACAACAACAAGCAATCCCCATTGCATTTCCGAGGCTGTAAATATTTATGGAAGTAGATTGCCCCATCTTCCTTCAGCAGAGCAGTTGGTGGGCTCAAATAATCACATGGCTATGAAGGAAGGTTGGGCAACTAATTCCATAATGATACCACCTTGGAAACCCAAGGAGGGGTTGCTATGAGTCAGATCCGACTCGACAGCCGTGAGTTTGGTTTGGTTTGGTTTTTATTTTACTTAGGGTTCTTAGGTTCATATATTCTTTAGCAACATAATTATCTCAATCTTAGTAATCTCTTATTTATTCTCTTCCAATGTGCCAGTAAGCACAACCACAAATTTTCCTAGCTATATTCTATTTGATATTTCAGTTTTTGCTTGAAAGCTTCTGTCATTTGAGACTCAGAATAAGTAAGCTTTTCAGGCCTAAATCTTTGGCTCTATCCCCTTCAAATCTTTGTCACTTTCTTGCAAGACCTTTTTTGATCATCCTATTTAAAATTTTGGGCAATCCTACTTC
>NW_006921609.1:2855905-2856410 GCF_000298275.1 Orycteropus afer afer | reverse complement strand
TTTTTTAATTGTGATTTGGGTGAAAATTTACAGAGCAAATACACTTTCCATACAGCAGTTCACATATACTTTGTCTCATGACATTGACCACAATTGCAACACTGAAACTTGAAAGCATCAACTCTTCTTCAGTCTTCTATGTTCATTGTCTAGCTTTCACGTGCATATGAGGTGATTGAAAATACTATGGCTTGGGTTAGGTGCACCTTAGTCTTCAAAGAGACATCTTTGCTCTTCAGCAAGAGACACCTTTGCTCTTCAGCACTTTAAAGAGGTCTGAAGGATTTGCCCAGTGCAATACGTTGCCTGATGTCTTGATTGCTGCTTTCATTGGTGTTGATTGTGGAACCAATAGGAAATCTTAAACAACTTCAATCTTTTTTCCATTTATCATGCTGCTTATGGTATAGTTGTGAACATTTTTGTTTTCTTTATGTTGAGGTATAATCCATACTGCAGACTGTAATCTTTAATCTTCATCAGTAAGTGCTTCAAATCATCTTCA
>NW_006921609.1:2854180-2855430 GCF_000298275.1 Orycteropus afer afer | reverse complement strand
AAGTTTCCTGTCAATGTACTGCTGCAACCATTTTTGAATTATCTTCAGTAAGATTTTACTTGTGTGTGATATTAATGATATTATTTGATAATTTCCACATTGTTTTGGATCACCTTTCTTTGTAATGGGCACAAATATAGATCTCTTCCAGTCTGTTGGCCAGTTAGCTGTCTTCCAAATTTCTTGGCATAGACAAGTAAGTGCCTCCAGCATAGCATCCATTTGTTGATACATCTCAATGGGTATTCCATCAATTCTGGAGCCTTGTTTTTACCAATTCCTTCAGTACAGATTCAACTTCTTCCTTCAATACCATTGATTCTTGATCTTTTGCCACCTCCTAAAATAAATGAACACTGATCAATATTTTTTTGTACAGTGACTCTCTGTATTCCTTCCATATCTTTTGATTTGTCCTGCATTGTTCAATATTTTGTCTATAGAATCTTTTAATATTGCAACTTGAGGCTTGAATTTATTTTTCTTATTCAGCTCCTCCTCACTCATTGACTGTCTTTGATATCTGACATTTTGCATTTACAATAGTAAAAATTCTACTATTCAACTGTTTTGTGCATTAATAACACATATCTAGCATTAACAAACACTGATTTGAGGGTTGAGAGTAACACTGACTGTGATGCTTAAGGTATTTGTCAACTTGGCTTGGCCATGATTCTTAGTGGCTTGGCAGTAATATAATGGTATAATATGACAGTTATGTAATTATGTAATTGGGCAGTCATGTAATGATGTAGTCATTATCCATTTTGTGATCTCATGTGGTCATGCTCTATTTCGCCTAATGCCAATTTTCATGGCCTCGTCTTTGGAACATAATTATGTTGATAAGTAAGGAATGAGTGTTGTTGTTGTTGCCATTGAGTCGTACTCGACTCATAACAACCCCTCTTTGGGTTTCTGAGGCAGTGTCAATACAGAAATAGATTACCCAACCTTCCTTCCGAGGAGTGGCTGGTGGGTTTGAACTGCCAGCCTTTTGATTAGCAGTCAAGTGCATTAGGCACTACGCCACCAGAGCTCCTAAGGAATGAAAATACTACATACACACACACACACACACACACATCACTCACTCACTCACTGCCGTCGAGTCTGATCTGACTTATAATGACCTCTTCTTGGGTTTCTGGGGCAGTATCACTACGGAAGAAGGTTGCCCAGCCTTCCTTCCGAGGAGTGGCTGGTGGGTTTGAACCACCAGCCTTCTGGTTAGCAGTCAAATGCCT
>NW_006921609.1:2848661-2852400 GCF_000298275.1 Orycteropus afer afer | reverse complement strand
TAGGATATTGATCTTTATGTGTTTCATTTCATTTTTGACAACTTCCAATTTTTCTAGATTCATACTTTGTATGTGCCATGTTCCAATTATTAATGAATGTTTGCAGTGGTTTCTCCCCATTTTGAGTCATACCCTATCAGCAAATGAAGGTCCTGAAAGCTTTACTCCAGCCATGTCATTAAGGTTGAGTCTACTTTGAGGAGACAGATCTTCCCCAGTCATATTTTGAGTATCTGTCAACATAAGGGGCCCATCTGCTGGCATTATATCAGAAATGTTTCAGGGCTATTCATAATGTTTTCTAGTAGTATATCAGACAATATTTCACTGCTATTCATAAGATTTTCAGTGGCTAATTT
This sequence comes from Orycteropus afer afer, assembly GCF_000298275.1. Lineage (NCBI taxonomy): Eukaryota > Metazoa > Chordata > Mammalia > Tubulidentata > Orycteropodidae > Orycteropus > Orycteropus afer. The sequence goes on along the minus strand of NW_006921609.1, from coordinate 2,852,041 downwards.
TTTCAGAAGTGGATGACTCCCTCCTTCCCAATCTGTCTTAGTCTGGAAGCTCCGCTGATACTTGTCCACCATACGTGACCCTGCTGGTACTTGAAATACTAGTGGCATAGTTTTTAGTCTTACACACAATCCACAACAGTATGACAAACTGACAGACAAATGGTTGCATTCATCATCAAAAAAATGTTTCAAAATCTATCCTGATGTACAATGCTGTCAGTGATAGGATAATATCCATATGCCTACAAGGAAGATCAGTTAATACTACTATTATTCAAATTTGCACACCAATCACCAAAGCCAAAGGTGAAAAATTGAAAATTTTTACCAAGTTCTGCATTCTGAAATTGACCAAACATGCAATCAAGATGTATTGATTATTATTGGTGATTAGAATGTGAAAAGTGGAAACAAAGAAGAATCATCAGTAGTTGGAAAATATGGCCTTGGTGATAGCAGTGATGGTGGAGATTGGATGATTGCAAAGACCTTTTTTCAACAACATACAATACATGGTGGCTATACATATGGGCCTCACCAGATGGAATACACAGGAATCAGATAGACTGCATCTTGGGAGAAAGGTGATAGAGAAGCTCAGTATTATCATTCAAAACAAGGCGAGGAGCTAACTGTGGAACAGACCATCAAGTGCTCATAATCAAGTTCAAGTTGAAGCTAAAGAAAACAAAAATAAGTCTGCAAGAGCCAAAATATGACTTTGATTATATGCCACCTGAACTTAGAGACCATCTGAAGAATAGATTTGATGTATTGAACATCAATGACTGAAGACAAGATGAGTTTGGGATGACCTTTAGAACATTATACATGAAGAAAGCAAACCGTCATTAAAAATCAGTAGAGGAAGGAAATATGGATGGCAGAAGAGACTCTGAAACTTGCTTTTAAATGGAGAGTAACTAAAGCAAATGAAAGAAATGATGAAATATAAGAGCTGAAGGGAAGATTTCAAAGGGCAGCTTGAGAATACAAAGTCAATTTTTATAATGAAATGTGTAGAGACCTGGAGTTAGAAAATGAAAAAGGAAGAACATGCTCAGCATCTCTCAAGCTGAAAGAACTGAAGGAAAAATTTAAGCCTCTACTTGCAATATTGAAGGATTCTATGAGCAAAATATTGAATGATGTATGCAGGAAGTATAAAAAGAAGTTGGAAGAAATACACAGAGTCACTGTACCAAAAAGTCAATGTACTGCTATGTCAGGAGGTAGCACATGATCAAGAATGAATGGTATTGAAGGAGGAAGAACAAGCTGCACTGAAGTAATTGGTGAAAAATAAGGCTCCAGGAACTGACAGAATACCCACTGAGATGTTTCAACAAATCATTGCAGCACTGTAGGTAGGCACTTACTTGTTTTTGCCAAAATATTTGGAAAACAGCTTCCTAACCAACTAACTGGAAGAGATTGATATTTGTCCCCATTCTAAAGAAAGGTTATCCAACAGAATGTGGAAATTATCAAACAATATCATTAATATCACACACAAGTAAAATTTTGCTGAAGGTAATTCAGAAGTGATTGCAGCAGTATATTGATAGGGAACTTCCAGAAATTAAACCTGGATTGAGAAGAGGACCTGGAATGAAGGATATCATTGCTGATGTCAGACGGATCTTGGCTGAAAGCAAAGAATATAAAAATGATGTTTACCTGTGATTTAATGACTATGCAAAGGCAATAGATTATGTACATGATAACGAAGTATGGATGACAGTTCAAAGAATGGGAATTCCAGAATAGAAAGGGAATTCCAGTATAGAAAGGGAATTCCAGAATACTTCATTGTGCTCATGAGGAACCTACACAGAGACCAAGAGGCTATAGTTTGAACAGAACAAGGGGATACTGCATCGTTTGAAATAAAAATGGTATGCATCAGGGTTTTATCCTTTCACTGTACTTATTCAATCTGTATGCTGAACAAATAATCCAAGAAATTGGACTATATGACTATTGAAGAAGAGTGCAGTGTAAGGATTGGAGGAAGACTCATTAACAACTTTTAATAAGGAGATGACACAAGCTTCCTTGGTCAAAGTAAAGATGTCTTGAAGCACTTACTGATGAAGATCAAAACTACAGTCATCAGTATGGATTACACTTCAACAGAAAGAAAACAAGTATTTTCACTGGACCAATAAGCAGCATCACAATAAATGGAGAAAAGATTGAAGTTGTTAGGGATTTCATTTTACTTGGATCCAGAATCAACAGGCATGAAAGCAGCAGTCAAGAAATCAGATGTGCTATTGCACTGGGCAAATATGCTGCAAAAGACGTCTTTAAAGAGTTAAGGAGCAAAGACGTCACTTTGAAAACTAAGGTGTGCCTGATAACATCAGCCATGGTATTTTCAGTTGCCTCATATGCATGTGAAAGCTGCACAATGAATAAGGAAAACTGAAGAAGAATTGATGCCTTTGAATTGTGGTGTTGGTGAAGAATACTGAAAATACCATGGACTGCCCAAAGAAGGAACAAATCTGTCCTGAAAGATGTGCAGTTGGAATGCTCCTTGGAAGCAAGAATGGCCAGACTTCGTGTTACCTACTTTTGTCCTGTTATCAGAAAGGACCATTCCATGGAGAAGAATATCATGCTTTATAAAGTAGAAGGTCAGCGAAAAAGGGGAAGACTTTCAATGTGATGGATTGACACAATGGCTGCAATGATGCCTCAAGTATAGTAAGGATTGTGAGGAGGATTCAGGACCAGGCAGTGTTTAGTTCTGTTTTACATTGGATTGCTATGGGTCAGAGCTGACTCAACAGCACCTAACAACAACAGATCCACATTACATTATTGAATCACTGCTGCCATTGGAATCACTTTCTTTTTAAGTAAGAGAACAGATATCTACTTCATAAAAGTCATTTTTGTCTGCTATTCTGTTCCTTATTTATTCTAGCCAAAACATTCTGCTGTGGTAGTAGTATTTTCAGTCTCTGCTGAAACTACTTGGTTTCCATACTGCTACTCGTTCAACCATTTGCCCACTCATTCATTTATTGAGTAAGTTTACCATTGTTGTTGCTGTTATATGCCATCAAGTCGGCTCCAACTCATAACTACCCTATGTACAACAGAAGGAAACTCTGCTTGGTCTTGTGCCAGCCTCACAATCCTTGAGATACCTGAGCCCATTGTTGCAGCCACTGTGCAAATCCATCTCATTGAGGGCTTTCCCCTTATTCACTGACCCTCCACTTTCCCATATGCCATAACTACTAAATAAGTTGTCTTTCAGTCAATTCCAACTCAGAGACCCATGTTGTTGTTGTTGTTGTTTGCCATCAAGTCAGACCCGACTCATAGCGACCCCTCCTTGGGTTTCTGAGGCAGTATCACTA
>NW_006921609.1:2844489-2847376 GCF_000298275.1 Orycteropus afer afer | reverse complement strand
CTATGAGTCAGATTCGACTAGATGGCAGTGTGTTTAAAGAATACAAGCCAGACATGAAAGAATGTAAACTTTATGAGTCTATTTATACAAAGTTAAAAATAGGTAAAATTAATTGATATTGATAGAAATTAGAATAGTTGATTACCTGGAATGGAAGGCAAGGATGTCGACCAGGAAGGAGCATAAGGAAATTTACTGAGATGATAGAGATGCTTTATATCTTGACAATGATGTGGATTACATGGGTTTATTCATTTGTTTCATTTTTCTACAAATGGATATTCAGTGTTGACAACATTATTTGTTAAAGAGCTTATCTCTTCCCCATTGAATGGGTGTCAGCCCTTTGTCAAAGATCAGTTGTCCATAGGTGGATGGATCTATTTCTGGATTCTCAATATTGTTCCACTGGTCTATGTGTGTTATCATCGTACCAATACCAGGCTGTTGTGACTACTGTGGCTGTGTAATAGGTTTTGAGATCAGGAACGTGAGACCTGCTTTGTTTTTCTTCTTCAGTAATGCTTTACTTATCCAAGCTCTCTTTCCTTTCCGTATAAAATTAATGATTGGTTTTTCCATATCCTTAAAGAAAGTTGATGGAATTTGGATGTAATTGCATTTGATGTTTTCATATTGTTCAGTCTTCTATCCATGGGCATGGATAGACCTACCATTTATGTAGGTCTCTCATAGTTTCTTGGAGTAGTGTTTTGTGGTTTTCTTTGCATATGTCTTTTGTGTCCCTGATAAGATTTATACTTAAGTATTTTATCTTCTTGATAGCTATTGTAAGTGGTATTGTTTTCCTTATTTCCTTTTCAGAGATTTCTTTGTTGATGTAGAGAAAACCAATTGATTCTTGTATGTTGATTTTGTATCTTGCCACTTTGCTGAATCTTTCAATTAGTTACGGTAGTTATATTGCTGAATCTCTCAGATTTTCTATGTATAAGATCATGTCATCTGCAAATAGACATAATTTTATTTATTCTTTGCCAATTTGGATGCCTTTTATTTCTCTTTCTTGCCCCATTGCCCTTGCTGTAGTGTAGTGCCTAAGGCATTTGACTGCTAACCAGAAGGCTGATGGTTCAAACCCACCAGCCACTCCTTGGAAGGAAGATTGGGCAATCTACTTCTGTAGAGATACCATCTTAGAAACCCAAGGAGGGGTCATTATGAGTCACAGTCAACTTAATGGCAGTGAGTTTTGAATGAGAGAGGACTTCCAGTACAATGTTGAATAAAAGTCATGATAGAGGGCATCCTTGCCTGGTTCCCATTCACAAGGGGAATACTTTTAGTCTCTCTCCACTGAGAATAATGTTGGCTGTAGATTTTTGTGGGAGTTCTGGTGGTGTAATGCCTAAGGCATTTGACTGCTAACCAGAAGGCTGGTGGTTCAAACCCAGTAGCCACTTCTTGGAAGGAAGGTTGGGCAATCTACTTCTGTAGTGATACTGCCTCGAAAACCCAAGGAGGGGTTGCTATGAGTGAGATCTGACTCCATGGCAGTGAATTTGGTTTGATAGCTTTTGTGTATGTACCCTTTATTATATTGAAGAATTTCCCTTCTATTCCTATTTTTCTCAGAGTTTTTATCAGGAATGGGTGCTGGATTTTATCAAATGCCTTTTCTGGATCAATTGATAAGATCATGTGGTTCTTTTCCTTTGCTTATTTATGTGGTGGATTATGTTGATTGTTTTTCTCATGTTGAACCATCCTTGTGTACCTCGTATGGCTCCCACTTGGTCATGTTGTATTATTATTATTTTTAATTTGGTATTGGATTCTTTTGGCTGGGGTTTTGTTGAAGATTTTTGAGTCTGTATTCATGAAGTACATTGGTCTGTAGTTTTCTTTTTTAGTGATGCTTTTGCCCTGATTTTGTTATTAGGGCTGTGCTTGCTTCATAGAATGAATTTGGGAGTATGCCATCCTTTTGCATGTTCTGAAACAGCTTAAGCAGGATAGGTTTCATCTCTTCTCTCAATGTTTGATAGAATTCTCCAATGAAGCCATTTGGACCAGGACTTTTTTTGTGGTGAGGTTTTTTTTTTTTTTTTTTTAATGACCTGCTCTTTTCCTTCTTTTGTTATAGATCTGTTTAAATTTTCTATCTTAGTTCTGCGCTAGTTTAGGTAGGTCTTGTGTTTCTTGAAATTTCTTTTAGGTTTTTAAATTTGTTGGAGTATAATTCTTGGAGTATTCCATTATTATCATTTTTATTTTGGTTGGTTCTGTTGTGGTGTCACCCATTTCATTTATTATTCATGCTATGTGCATCTTCTCTTTCTTTTCATTAGTTAAATTTGCAATGATTTGTTGATTTTGTTAATCTTTTTGAAGAATCAGCATTTAGTCTTGTTGATTTTTCTGTTGTTTTTTTTTCTGCTTCATTTATTTCTGCTCTGATCTTTATCGTTTCCTTTCTTCTGGAGACTTAAGGCTTCTTTTGTTGCTCTTTTTCTAATTGCTGATGTTGTTGGGTGTGATAGTTGGAGCTGTGTGTCAACTTGGCTGGACCCCAGTTCTGTGTGGTTGTTCCCATGATGGGATTGGATGCTTGTGTTCTGAGTGGCCAGTCTGTCAAGGGGAGTTTCCCTAGGGGTGTGGTCTGCTTCCAGGATATCCTGGGACATCCTGGGAAGAGAGATTCTTCTGTGGATCGGGATTCTGGTGTGCTGCCTACAACTTCATGAGTGAGCAGTCCACCGTTTGGCCTGAAGATTTTGGATTCGTCATTCATTGGAGTCAACAGCCGGTGTACTGCCTGTCAGCCTTGAGCTTCTCAGCCCCCCTGTGGTTGTGGAAGCTAAGAAAAGCCTCCAGCCTGATGTTTGTTCCAGGGACTTTAGACTTGTCAGCTTCTATATGTTTG
>NW_006921609.1:2842871-2843878 GCF_000298275.1 Orycteropus afer afer | reverse complement strand
AGAATGTTGTCTGCCGTTAAAGTGAGGGCATTGATTGGAAAAAAATGGGATCCTGCAACCTGGAATGGGGACATATGGACAGATGATCAGGAGGATCAGGATATGGAGCCTGTAAATTCTGTTGAATCCCTCCCATCTGAACAGATTACGGTAAAACCATTATCTCCTCCCCCTCAGTTTGATGAGACTAGCCAGTCCTGTCCTGCTGGGTCATTGTTTGAGGCAGAGGCCATGGAAGACATTCCTGAATGCTCTCAGGAACTGCCTAAACCACCCACTGTTTTTACGAGACCCATATCTAAAATCAAGTCCAAGCGGGACCCAAGAGGTGAAATAGAAAGTGTGACTGAGGAGGTGATACACTATACCCTAAAAGACTAATTGATTTTGCTAACATGTACAGAAGGATCTAATAGTTTATTTGGTTGGCTTATTGAGACATGGATTATGTGGCCTACCTTAATTCAAGTTGAAGTACCAGACCTGCCTTGGTATAATGTAAAAGAAGGTATCCAGAGGCTGAGGAAAATTGGCCTGTTAGAATGGATTTATCAGATTAGACCCCTAGAGCCAGAAATGGGGAGTCCAGAAGACAGCCTTTCACCAGTACGGTGAGGAATAAATTTGCGAAGGGAGCTCCAGCATCCTTGAAGACTGCTGTGATTGCTATTTTATGTAACCCTGATTTGACAGTGGGAACTCCCCTAATTGAATTAAGACACTTAACTACGATGGGGCTGATTGGACCCCGTGGAAGTAGGGGCCAAGTGGCAGCAGGTAATTGACAAAGGCAAGGTGGGCATGGTTACCATAACGGAGAGCAGAGTCGGAACACTAATCAGAATAGTCTGACTTGTATGGAATTATGGCATTGGCTACTTGCTCATGGTGTTCCTAGTAGTGAAATACATGGCAAGCCTACTAAATATTTACTTGATCTGTATAGATAGAAGAATTCTAGGTCACGCAAACAGCAATCTAGATTGAATCACCAGAATACAGAGTCA
>NW_006921609.1:2837588-2839194 GCF_000298275.1 Orycteropus afer afer | reverse complement strand
ACAGGAGTAAAGGTATTTGTGTCTCATGTGAATGCCCACCAAAAAGTGACCTCAGCAGAGAAGGACTTTAACAATCAGGTGGATAGGATGACATGTTCAGTGGAAACCAGCCATCCTTTTTCCCCAGCTACTCCTGTCATTGCTCAATGGGCTCATGAACAAAGTGGCCATGGTGGCAGGGATGGAGGTTATGCATTGGCTCAGCAACATGGACTTCCACTTACCAAGGCTGATTTGGCTACCGCCACTGCTGAGTGCTTAAACTGCCAAGAGCAGAGACCAACACTGAGTCCGCGATATGGAACCATTCCTGGGGGTGATCAGCCAGCAACCTGGTGGCAGGTTGATTACATTGGACCATTTCCATCATGGAAAGGACAACATTTTGTTCTTACTGGAATAAATACTTATTCTGGATATGGATTCGCCTTCCCTGCATGCCATGCTTCTGCTAAAACTACCATCCACGGACTTACAGAATGCCTTATCCACAGTCATGGCATCCCACACACCATTGCTTTGGATCAAGGGACTCATTTCACAGCACATGAAGTGTGGCAGTGGGCTTATGCTCATGCCATTCACTGTGCTTACCATGTTCCTTATCATCCTGAAGCAGCTAGTTTGATAGAACGATGAAATGGCCTTTTAAAAACACAAATATGGTTCCAGGTAGGTGGCAATACCTTGAAGGGTTGAGGCAATGTTCTCCAGGAGGCTATATATGTTCTAAACCAGTTCTGTTTCTCCAATAGCCAGGATTCATGGGTCCAGGAACCAAGGGGTGGAAACAGAGGTGCTACCACTCACTATTACCCCTAGTGACCCACTCAAAAAATTTTTGCTTCCTGTCCCTGCTACCCTATGCTCTGCGGATCTGGAGATCTTAGTCCCAAAGGGGGAACACTCCCACCTGGAGACACACTACTGATTGTACTGAACTAGAAATTAAGAATGCCACCCGGCCACTTTGGCTTCCTCATGCCTCTGAATCAACAGACAAAGAAGGGCATTACTGTACTATTTAGTGTGATAGATCCTGATTACCAAGGGGAAATTGGGTTGGCTTTACATAATGGTGGTAAAGACTATGTCTGGAATACAGGAGATTCTTTAGGATGTCTCTTAGTACTACCATGCCCTGTGATTAAAGTCATTGGAAAATTACAGCAACCCGATTCTGATATGACTGCTAATGACCCAGACCCTTCAGGAATGAAGGTTTGGGTCACTCCATCAGGCAAAGAACTATGACCAGCTGAGGTGCTTGCTGGGGCAAGGGAAATACAGAATGGGTAGTGGAAGAAGGTAGTTCTGAATATCAGCTACGACAACGTGACCAGCTGCAGAAATGAGGACTGTGATTGTTATATTTCTTCATTGTATCTGTGCATCAAATATATTTGTTTCCTTCTGTTATGAACTGTGCAGTGTAAATAAGGTTAATGCATTTTGGTTGTATGTGTGTTAGCATATCATGTTAGGCACAAATATGACTTTATAATTGTCCTTATTTAGAGATTATATATGGTTAAGATGTGTACAACTGCCAAGTTGACAAGGGGTGGACTGTGATAGTTGGGGCTGTGTGTCAACTTGGCTGGAC
>NW_006921609.1:2836175-2837093 GCF_000298275.1 Orycteropus afer afer | reverse complement strand
CTTCCGTAGTGATACTGCCTCGGAAACCCAAGGAGGGGTTGCTATGAGTCGGGGCCGACTCGATGGCAAACAACAACAACAACAACAACAACATACATTTGTGAGCCATTTTCCTAAGATAAATTTCTCTCTCTCTTTATGTACATATATAAGCTTTGCTGGTTTTTGTTTCACTAGAGAACCCAGTCTAACACATTCCTAGTCTAACACATTGGGTTAAGGTGTTGATTTTGTTTCCTTTTTTGTTTTTGCTGTGTGTCTTAATCACCATAAATTGACTTGTGAGTATTGCTTTTGCAGTGTCTCAAGAGTTTTGATATGTTGTATTTTCATTCTCCTTTGTTTCTAATTTTTTTTTTTTATTTGAAACTCTGTTTCTTCTGTTACCTGTGGTTCTTGAGCAGTGTGTTATTCAGTTTGCATGTATTTGTTTTTTCCCTTGGTCTCTCTTTTTTATTGATTTCTAATTTTATAGTGTAATGATCCAAGAAAAGGTCTTGTAGAATTTTGATGTTTTAAAATTTTTTGAGGCTTGATTTGTTGCCTAAATATGGTCTATTCTGGAGAAGGATCCATGTACACTGGGTATTGTGTTTCTATTGGGTGGAGTGCTCTGTGTACGTCTGTAACGTCAGGTTGGTTGATTGTTTTCTTGAGATTGTCTGTATCTTTGTTGAGTTTTTTTCTACTTATTCTGTCCTTTACTGAAAGTGGTGTGTTGAACTCTACTCTTACTATTGTATCATTGTCTCTTTCTCCTTTCAATTCCATTAATGTTTGCTTTATGTATCTTGGAGCTTTTTCATTGTGTGCATAGATTCTTATTATGGTTATGTCCTCTTGGTCTATTGACAGTTTTATCATCATATAATACTCTTCCTTGTTGCTTATGTTGTATTTTGCCTTGAAGTCTATTTT
>NW_006921609.1:2826404-2829421 GCF_000298275.1 Orycteropus afer afer | reverse complement strand
TCAAGAGATTTGTCTTCTACCTGGGTTATTTGTTGTTTAGCCAGTTTGATTCTACTCTTTTGTCCTTCAATTGTGTTATCTATTGCTGTAATTTTATATTCATCTGCTGGATATCTAATCGCTATTTTTGTATGATTTCTAATTGTCTATTTATTTTGTCTTTTTGCTCTTGTATTCTTTTCCTAAATTCTTCTGGACTTTTGTGTGTGTTTTCCTTAACTTTGTCAATGTTTTCTTTTATTTTGTTAGTATTTTCCTTGATTTGCCTCTCAGTCCTTTGAAGGTAGCTAAACACAATTCTTTTGAATTCTTTGTCAGATAGTTCCAATACTACTTCTTCCTCAGGGAGGTTTTCTGCCTCTCTTTTCTGGTCCCTTGTTTGTACTATTTTATTTTGCTTCTTTGTGTGAACTGGGATGGTCTGTTGTCTCTGAGACATTGTAATATCACTGTATTTATATTTAATTGGTGATTATATGCTGGTGTGCTTCATTGAGTTTTTTTTTTTTTTTTTTGATACAACTGAGTGAGCAGGGCTGGTATGCTACTCTGTTTGCTAGTTTGGCAGCACTTAGGCATTCACAACCTGTCACCTTTTGTGTGAGGATAAGAATGTGTGCACAGATCTCTGTTAGTTTTTTGTATAGAGTAGTTGAGGGCAGGTTGGACTGGTATTGACCACTATCTATCATTGATCAGGTTGGTGCAGAAGTAGGTGGTGGCCCTCACCCAATTTCTTGGTCTGCAGGAGGTGCAGATGTCATTGGGTCATGTGGGCATGGTTGCTGTCTCCTGCCTTTTTGGTCACCAGCTACCAGTGTGGTTGCTTGTGCTGTCCTTGGCAAGTAGAGCCAATTATCAGGTTGATGCCCTGTTTGGAATGCCACTTGCAAATACCCAAAATGGCCATACCATTAGGCCAGTTGATAGTTCACAGCTCTGTTTGTTTCCTTATTTGCTATTTTCATTCAGTTTCTTCTACTAGTTGGTATTTAATCCCCTTCTTTATCATTCCCTTTGAAACTAAATGTTCCTGGATTATCCTCTGTATCTTTTTAAATTGGTTTCTCATTTCTTTGCTGTAGAGGGTTTCTATAGCTTGTCTGCCTATTCCCACATCTTTCTGGGAGTCTTCTCTTTAACACTTTAAGGGGGTATTTTGCAGCAGATTTGCCCAATGCAATATGTCATTTGATTTCTTGACTGCTGTTTCCAGGGGCATTGATTGTGTATCTAAGTAAAATGCAATCCTTGACAACTTCAGTCTTTTCTCCACTACTGTGACATTGCTTACTGGTCCAGTCATGAGGATTTGGGTTTTCTTTATGTTGAGGTATAATCCATACTGGAGGCTGTAGTCTTACTGCCCTTTTATATTCACATAACCAACATTTTATAATAGCCTGCCAACCAGGTTGCCTCTGAGATAAAGTACACTGACATCTTGAATAATTGTCACTAACCTTTTTTATAAGATTGAGCTTCAGCTTTTTTTCTTTTAATAAAATTGCTAGTTTATGTGTATAGAAGTGAACACTGAATGCTTACTATGTTCCAGGCATCCTGCCAGACAATGGGAAAGTAGGTAAACATTTCTTTCACTTCACTAAAAGATTCTTGATGACAAGATTTGTGACCAATAAGGAACCAAGGAAATAGAAGACATGCTAATTATTTTGATAGATTTCTTGCTTGTGTGTGTTCCTCTGATTCAGCCAGAATTGGGAAAGGTGGAAGACAATATTAGCAGTACTCATGTCCAGTATCAGTGGGTCAGCAGCACAGGCTGCAACTTCTGGGTCCAGAGGGAGTGGCATAGAAGTTTTCACTGAGCCTGTCCTGTGGCTTGATTTGAAGTATGGTATTATTTAGATTTTGCTGCATAGCATATCACGTCATAACTGAGTGGCCTATTTAACTTATCATGCCATAGAATCAGCAATTTGGATTAGGGTTACCTGGACTCAGGTGCTCTTGTGGTGCAGTGTTTAAAGCATTTGGCTGCTAACAAAAAGCGGCGGTTTAAACCCACAAGCCAGTCACTCTGCAGGAGGAAGATGAGTCAGTCTGCTTCTCTAAAGACTTACAGCCTTGGAAACCCTATGGGGCAGTTCTACTATGGAACTGAGTTGGAATCAACTCAATAGCAGTGGGTTTGGGATTTTGGGTACCTGATTTCACTTATGTGCCTAGTATAGGTTGCTGGTTAGTTACTTAGCTTTGTTTCTGTGATTTCTCTGGCTATTAGCTAAGGCAACAGGGACAAGTGGACTGTATGCCCCTCATAAGGCAGCAGACCAAGTTGGACTTGTTCACATGATGGCTCATCATGGTTTCAAAGAGGAGAACAAAGTATGAGAGATTTCCTGAAGCCTACATTTAGAACTTTTACCACATTTCAATTGATGGAAGTCACAGGCTAGCCAAACATCAGGGGACAAAGAAACACAATGCACCTCTCGATGTGAGAGCTTCAAAGTCACATTGGGAAAGGAAGAGAATTATGGTAGCCATTTTGCAATCTATAGATATTTTTCCTGGCTGTGTAGCCTCTAGTTTGTTTCTTTGGACCAGATTTTGGAGCCCCTTTCTTTTCTGTCTTATAGGGCTACAATGAGTCAGAATCAGCTTGGTGGCAGTGGTTTTTAGTTTGGTCTTTTTATAAAAAATATATTTTGCTTATATCACTCTAGATTGTTGATGTGCCTTGTAGCTAAACATCTTGTCAAATATACTGAATCTCTGTCTCTCATTCTCACATACACACACACACTCAAACTCATACTCTTTCTCTCCTCACACTTGGACTCTTGTTATTGATTGAATTGTGTCCCCCTAAAATATATATTGAAATCCTGACCTCTATACTAGTAAATATAATCCTGTTTGGAAATAGAGTTTTCTTTGTGATGGTCTGAGGACATAACCAAGTAGGGGGGTTCTAAACCTAATCACTTCTAAATTATAAAAAGAGCAGAATAGACACAGAGACACACAGAGTGATAATTGTGTAATGG
>NW_006921609.1:2823873-2826304 GCF_000298275.1 Orycteropus afer afer | reverse complement strand
CTTTCACCCAGCTCCTAGAGCTTGGCACTTGAAACTCTGATTTCTACCCTTCAAAACTATAAGAGAATGAACTACTACTATTTGTTGAAGCCATCCCATTTGTGGTATATTACTGTTAGAGCGGTACTAGGTAACAAAAATAATTTACTAAATTTGTTTGTGGTTACCTTGTTATCTCCCTACTTTTGGAATAGTCTTTTCTACATTGACATTGTCCTAACTTCCTCTCCACATAGAAGTTTGGTAATTATACCATTTATTTTCTCTATTTGTTCCTCTATTTGTCTTTCTTCTCATGGCTGCTGGCATTCTTACCAGTCGTGGCCATTGCCACGCGTGCGGACCTCTGTCTAGGTCATCTTTTTGGCACTAGGCCTATTGATCCAAGTCCATTGCCCATCCCTGGGATGTAGCAGTTGGGGCTGGATTAAGATATAGAGGGCCCTACACGTCCCTGAGAGCCAGTGCCTGGAATTCAGACTTCTAGCCTCCAGAAGCTATCCAAGTAACCCCAAGGACACTCTGGACCTAGATGACTGAAAAGGTGCAACATTCCCCTTGTTACTCTTATACCACCCCCCCCCAACACCCACTTGTTGAATGGAGGTTTGGCCATCCCCTACTCCCACCTACCTTCTGGGCCCGCAGGAACTCCATCCCACTCTGTGTGCTTAGACAGAGCCTGGGTGCCCTGCCCTGCCCTCTCTTAATTTTTTTTTCTCTTTCTTTTTTCTGGTTTTTAGTTTACTTGCTTTTGTCTGTTTTAAAGCTACTACTATTGTTAATACTTTTATCCTTTTTACCATTATTCCCCTCCCAGGTCCTAGTTCTCAGCTTTTTTCTTTTCCCTGTTCCTGGTTGCAAATTTTTTTTCTTTTTTTTTTTTCTCATGGTTAACCCCATTCCTTGTTTTTCTTTTTGCATTTTTCCCATCTTTTTCTTCATTATTCTCCTTCTCTGCCTTTTTTCTCTTATTGCCCTATCCCCAGATATTGCAGGTTTTCTTGTTTTTTTTTGCTGACCTTTTTGTTTGTCTGGAGGGTGCAGCCCTATTGATTGTTTACACGTGGCAGCCATTTTCAATATTTAAAGTAACTGAGGGTGCAGCCATTTTGAATGTTTACAAGCAGTGGCCATTTTGAATATTTAAAGTGACCGAGGACGCAGCTAGTTTGAATGTTTACAAGTGGTGGCCATTTTGGGTATTTAAAGTGACCAAGGGTGCAGCCCTTTTGAATGATTACAAGCAGCAGCCATTTTGGATATTTAAAGTGACCGAGGGCACAGTCATTTTGAATGTTTATAAGCATTGGCCATTTTGGATATTTAAAGTGACCGAGGGCACAGATATTTGTAATATTTACAAGTGGCAACCATTTTGGATTTTAAAATGATAACATTTTCATTTGGATTCCAGGGACCTAAGAACAAGCAGCGAGGCAGGAAGCAGGGAGAGAACAGAAAAGGCAAAGGGGACTGGAACAGATTGAGGAGTTAGCTGCAAAGATACAGGTAAGGGTGACTAACTTGACTGTTGATTTGTCCTACTGTGGTGACCTGTTGCTTTGAGTCTTGAGGCTGTGACACTGGTGTTTCAAACCCAGTGTGGGTGCACCTGTTGCACAGGTATCAGCTTGGCTTGCAGACTGAGACAGACTAGGAAGAAGGAGGAGGCCATCCACTTCTCAAAAAATAGGCCAGGGAAAACCTTATGAATAGCAGAGAAATACTGTCTGATACATTACTGTGCAAATTTATGAATAGTCCAGAAACATTGTCCAATACAGAGGAGGAAGATGAGTCACTTAGCTTAGAAAGCTCTCAAAGTAGGTGTGGGAAAGAGCTGCATTATCAGAGTAAAATCAGCCTTATTCATATGGATAAGGTAAACTTTCGAGACCTCCATTTGCTGATGTGGCACCACACAAATTAAGGAGAAACAGTGGCAAACATCCATTAATAATCGGAACATGGAATGTACAGAGTATGAATCTAGGAAAACTGGAAGTTGTCAAAAATGAAATGGAATGCATAAAGATTGATATCCTAAGCATTAGTGAGTTGAAATGGACTGGTTTTGGCCATTTTGAATCAGACAACCATATGATCTACTATGCCGGGAATGACCGTTTAAAGAGGAATAGTGTGGCATTCATCATTACAAGGGATGTTTGAAGATCTGTCGTGAAGTTCAATGCTGTCAGTGATAGGATAATATCCATACGCCTACAAGGAAGACCTGTTAATACGACTATTATTCAAATTTATGCACCAACAACCAAAGCCAAAGATGAGGAAATTGAAGATTTTTATCAACTTCTGCAGTCTGAAATTGATCAAACTTGCGATCAGGATGTGTTAATTATCACTGGTGACTGGAATGCAAAAGTTGGAAACAAAGAAGAATCACCAGTAGTTGGAAAATTTGGCC
>NW_006921609.1:2822658-2823641 GCF_000298275.1 Orycteropus afer afer | reverse complement strand
GCCTTCTGGTTAGCAGTCAAATGCCTTAGGAACTACGCCACCAGAGCTCCCAGAAAGAGATGGCCTGGTCTGTGGGGTGGGGAGCGGCTGATGGGTTTGAACCCGCAGCCTAGCGCTTGGCAGGCAACTGCCTTAGGCCCAAGGCCATCCACTAGGGCCCCACATATGACTAGTGGCTACCATACTGGTCAATACCTATCTAGAGCATTGTGTTGTACAGGTAAATTTTTGATAAAAGCCTGGATAGCTGATTGACCAGTAAAGACACTGGTGTTACTGAAGAGATGTAGGAAAGGGAAACATTATGTAATAACCACACACTATGTACTAGACACTAATAGCACTTTACATTAACATCGTAGTTTGACTTTACCTCAGAGAAAAGCCTGAGACAAGCATTTTTGTTAAGATAGTTTATTTGAGAGATGATTCTAGGAAGCTAATAAAGGGAGCCTTTTTGAGTTAGTTATTGCTATAGACAACAGGTGCTCAATTCCACCTAGTGTCCTCCACTGAGTGTGTAGAATGCAGGGCTTTGAACTGGTTCATTTCAGCTTGACTTCCTGCTGAGGATTTACCTCAGATATATTGAACAGAATCTTCATTTTAACAAGATCCCCAGGTTATTCTTATTTAACAAAGACATAAGAATTTCTCAACAGAGGGTAGAACCAGAATAACCGGTCTGAAGTCTTGGTAGAATGAGTTTCAGTGTCATCTGGGGCATTTGTCCAGTAAGTCCCAATCCTCATTGGTTAGGTTTGCCTCTGTGGATGTTATCTCATTGTTTTGCTGGGCTGTCCTGCATAAGGGTGGGCAATTTCCTATAGATTCAGAACTAGACCTAAAGCAGGAAAGCTGAGAGACAGGCACACAACTGAGTGAGGCTTTACCAGTAAACATGGAATTATTTACCACATAGTGCCTAAGGCACTTGACTGCTAACCAGAAGGCTGGCAGTTCAAACCCACCAGCCACTCCTC
>NW_006921609.1:2816260-2822212 GCF_000298275.1 Orycteropus afer afer | reverse complement strand
TTTTTTTTTTTTTTATGATGGCACCATAAGTTTTACATCAGGGTCACATAAGAACAAGGCATATTACTTAAAAATGCACATTTGCTATTGTGCTTGATACATTCTTTGACCTTTAGAAGGAAATTTGCAATAAATTTTGTAAGCTCACTTATTTCTGTCATTCTTTGCTGAGTTTCTAGTGCAGAGCTTACTTTCTAGTCAATTATTAGTACAGCAGATCCTCCATAAATGGAAGGGACTGAACGCATCACAGACTGGACAGCTCCCATTATCTGAAATAGCTGTAAGCAGCTTTAATGTTAGAAATTTGATTTAAAGGATTGTCCTCTTGGAAGACTGGCTGTGGTTGTTTGTGAGGCAGAACAAATTATAAATGATTATGGCTTCAGAGATGTATGTTTCTAAATGATTGCTTCACCAGTCCATAAAATGTATGCTTTAAAAAAAAAAGATGAAATATGAAAGCCTTAAGAAGTTAGATCATTGGGATATTATTAAAAATGTTTTTATGGAGCCTAGATGCAAGGCCACTGTAGTATATAATTTACCAGGAATAGTGACATAAAGTTATCAGTAGGCATATTAAAAAAGAAAAAGAAAAACCTTAAGAACTAAAGAGAAAATAAACCCAACTCAGAAAAATATTTGAAAGGGTACTCTCCAAACTGTTAACCTTGTTGTCCTCTGCAGAGACTGTGGAATTGGGAATAGTTGGGGGATGAGGTAGGTAGGGCTATAGAAGAATTTTCTTTTATTCTATATGCTTCCATATTTATTTGAATTTTAAAATAAACAAACATATATAATGTAAAATTTGTGCAATTAAAAATGATCTTCAAATGCTCCTAATGGGCTAATTTTTCATTTTTTATCCTGCTATTTTTGCTTTTGATCTAACTTTCAAGTCTGTTTACATTTAGTAAGTATTCACCAGACATTCACTGAAGTATGGAGGGAATCTTCAGAATTTCTGATGTCAACAATTGCATTTTGCAGTCAGGGATACATTCTACCTTCTTAATATTTTCTCAACATTTAAATTTTACTGTTGAATATGATTTTATACCTGTCAGACTCACTCTATGCAGTGAAGGACAAAGTGTCATCTGCTACCAGACATTCAACAGAAGCTTTTCAGAAATGAAAATGATGAAACAGGCTATCTGAAACAGAGAATGAATATTTGACAAAAAAAAAAGGGAACTAGGTTTTTAGTATTTTATTTTCCATGATCTCTTCTATGTGTTGTTGTTGTTGTTGTTGTTAGGTGCCATCGAGTTGGCTATGACTCTTAGCGATCCTACGTACAACAGAATGAAACATTGCTCTGTCCTGGGCCAGCCTCACAACTTTGCTATACCTGAGACCATCGTTGCAACCACTGTGTCAGTCCATCTCATTGTGGGTCTTCCACTTTTTTGTTGACCCTCCACTTTACCAACATGATATTCTTCTCCAGAGAATGGTCCCTTGTGACAACATGACCAAAGTAGGTCAAACGAAGTCTGGCCATTCTCACTTCTAAAGAACATTCTGCCTGCTCTTCCTCCAGGACATATTTGTTCATTCTCCTGGCAGTCCACGGTACTTTCAGTATTTTTTGCCAATACCACAACTCAAAAGCATCAACTCTTCTTCGATCTTCCTTATTCATTGTCCAGCTCACAGGCATAGGAGGCGATTGAAAATACCATGGCTTGGGTTTGGTGTACCTTAGTCTTCAAAGAGACATCTTTGCTCTTCAGCACTTTAAATAGGTCTTTTGCAGCAGATTTGCCCAGTGCAATACATCATCTGATGTCTTGACTGCTGCTTTCATTGGTGTTGATTGTGGGGAAAAGTAATATGAAGTCTTTGACAACTTCAATCTTTTCTCCATTTATTGTGATGCTGCTTCTTTGCCCAATTATGATGATTTTAATTTTCTTTATGTTGAGATGTAATCCACACTGCAGACTGGAGTCTTTAATCTTCATCTGCAGGTGCTGCAACTCATCCTCACTTTCAGCAAGCAAAGTTGTGTCATCTGCATATTGCATGTTATTAATGAGTCTTCCTCCAATCCTGATGGCATACTCCTCTTCATACAGTCCAGCTCCTCAGATTATTTGCTCAGCATACAGATTGAATAACTAAAGGATACAACCCTGATGCACTCCCTTCTTGATTTTAAACCATGCAGTATCCCCTTGTTCTGTTCAAATGACAGACTCCTGGTCTGTGCAGGTTCCTCATGAGTACATTTAAGTGTTCTGGAATTCCCATTCTTCTCAATGTTATCCATAATTTGTTATGATCCACACAATTAAATGCTTTTGCATAGTCAATAAAACACAAGTAAACATCTTTCTGGTATTCTTTGCTTTCTTTGTTTTCAGCCAAGATCTATCTTATACCAGCAATGATATCCCTCATTCCACTTCCTCTTCTGAATCCAGCTTGCATTTCTGGAAGTTCTCTGTCAATATACTGCTTCAACTATCTTTAAATTATCTTCAGGAAGATTTTACTTACGTGTGATTTTAATGATATTGTTCGATAATTTCCAAATTCTGTGGGATCACCTTTCTTTGGAATGGGTACAAATATAGATCTCTTCCAGTCAGTTGGCCAGGTAGCTGTGTTCCAAATTTCTTGGCATAGACAAGTGAGTGCCTCCAGAGTGGTATCCATTTGTTGAAACATCTCATTGGGTAGTCTGTCAATTCCTGGAGTTTTGTTCTTCACCAGTTCCTTCAGTGCAGCCTCGACTTCTTCCCTCAATATCATTGATTCTTGATCATATGCCACCTTTTGAAATGGATGAACATCAACCAGTCTTTTTGGTACAGTGATTCTGTGCATTCCTTCCATCTTCTTTGGATGTCTCCTGAATCATTCAATATTTTGCCCATAGAATCTTTAAATATTTTTGTTTTTCATACTTTTGTATATATGTATTTATTAAAGAATATTTTGTTCTTGTTATAAAAGTCATACATGCTACTTGGGAATTATATTTGGGTTCTTGCTTGGCCCTTATCTATTTCCTTGGTGTTACCTCTCTATGCTATAATCTGGTAAAGAAATTGGGTAGGTGATCATATTTTGACCAGATGACTTCCCCACTTCTAGTTTCAACTAATTGAACCAGACATATATCTCTGAGTCAAGCTGAGACAATCAGCTTGCCTTGTGTGTATTTTAACTGAGAAAGACAAAGGTCCAATATGGTGATGGTAGTCTCTGGGACTATGAACTGGAAGAGCTGCCATGTTGGGGCCCCATGTGATGATTAGTCAAAGGAATGATGCAGATACTCAAAGAGAAACACACAAAAGATGATGTGCTCAGTGAGAAAAAGGACCAAGAGAATTTTTTTTTCATTGCTTTCAGATTTATATTTCTTTTGAGACCTGGCTCTACTTCTTGAGTTTGGTTATGTGAGTTATCCCTGAATATTAGCTTACTTAAGTGAGAGTGATTAAGTTTTGATTTTTACAAAATTTTAGAGAAGATAGAAAACCAAAAGTTACCTGCAAAACCATCAACTCACCAAACCAAACCCATTGTTACTGAGTCAAGTTCCCACTCATAGTGACCGTATAGGACAGAGTAGAACTGCACAGAAGGTTTCCAAGGCTGTAAATCTATATTATTATTATTATTGTGATTTGAGTGAAAGTTTACAGAGAAAATTGGTTTTAATACAATTCATACACATTTTGTTTTATGACATTCATTGAAATCCCCACAATGTGACAAAGAGACAGGGCTGGCTGAATCAAGCAGCCTCTGACTCAGTACTCTAGCAATAATTTACATGGCAGACCACCACATTGCTGTTGGGACAGAGAACTGCATGTGATTAACAAACCAGGCACTTAGGCAAAATAAGTTACATTTCAAAGCCCCACAAGCTTGATTATTGTAAAATGCTTACAAACAGAGTTGTTCTTCAAGTACCTCACAAGGTACAGAGCATGGACAGTAAAATTCAACTTGACCAACAAAGTGACCTTCCATTATAGCCAGTCAAGAACAGGAATCCCTTTCTGGGACTCAAACCAGGGTCTAGAGACATCATGCATGTACAACATCTCAGAATCATTCCAGTAGCCTTTGCATTGGTTTCTGTCTTTGTTTAACAGCCTTTGTGGTGGAATCCATCTTGACTGTCTCCTGCATGCACACCTGATTTTCATAACCCCACCTTTTTTTTGGCTGAGGTAATTACTCTTCCCTTAAATACTTTCTTCACTCTACACTCTTAGTTCTTTTCCTCACTAGCCCTTCTTTTTAGGTTGCTTTGCTTGTTCTTCTATATATCCCAACCTGTAAGCATTGGCATGCTGTTGACTTGGTTCAAACCTCTTAGTTTCTACACTCACTCTTTAGGTAATCTCATTGTTATGAATTGAATTATGCACCCCTACCCCCAATATGTGTTGTAAATGTAAGCACCTCTGCCTGTCAATTTTATCCTGTTTGGGAACTGATTGTTTTGTTATATTAATGAGGCAGGATTGGTGTAGGGTAGTATAACACTGAGCTGTGTTCTAAACAGTATCCCCAAGGTCCTCAGGTGGACTGAGGCCCAGTTGCTTTGTTCATTACTACATCCTCAAATTGAGTTCTTTCTCTGCTTTCTTTACTTTCTCACTCCCTTACTGATGCGTCCTAGGATCTTCTCTCAAATAACTATGTACTTATTTCCATGTCTGCTACTGGGAAACCTAGCTAAGATAAAAACTTAGTTTAGAAATCTTTGTCTGTGTTTGTAAGTTATATTTTTACAACCTTAGATACTTCTTATATACTTTATAAGGTTATATTCCTCAAAAAGAAAATATTAGGTCAAAACAATTGTAATGTTTTCTTTAGGACTCAGTGTTGAAACCACTGTCCTTTGTGTGAGGAGTCCCACTTTATGATTCTTAGTGGAAGATAAGAGTTACTGTAAAGGTCTGTGCTGTGCTGTGATTACTGCACCAATTCTCATTGCAGATCCTCTGACCTAGTTCTTCAGTTCCCCTGATGTATCTGCTACAATTTAATACCTTTTATTATTCTGCTTTTCTGCCTAAATAAGCCATAATTTTGTTCTGTTGCTTGCAGCTAAGAACACTTTTTGATATATACATTGAAATCAGAAGTTTGTGTAGGTGTAGACTTTCAACGAAATGAGGAGACCCATGATTGTTTACCTGCCTTCATCAGGGATTATGATGTTGATCTTAGCCATACGATTTTCATTGGCTAGTAAGATGTTAGTGGATACAATGTGAGGATAGGTCTTAAATGTGTTAGTGTCATGGTTGTTTGCTTTGTTGCATTTTTGGCATCATCATGAGAAAAATATGCACCAGCAAGCCTGTGGCCCAAAGATGATAAGAGGCATGTGGAACAACAAAATACCAACCCCAGTTGTGCTCAAGTCCTGTGAAACTGAAGTTATGACTGAAAACAAATGATTATATTAACCCATCTGGTTTTATTATGCAGCATTATTTTGGCAATAGCTGACTAATACAGAGAAAAACGTAGTGAAAACTCTTATTAGTTTTAAACAACCTCTGGTATGCAGAGGTGACACAGTGTATTAAGTATTTACCCTGGAATGTAGTATAAACTGAAGCAAGACCTTGTGAGCCGATTAGCTTCTGCTTAAGGCCTGTATGAAGAGCTACTTAAGGACGATAGTGTATGTTGTTATTGTTGTTAGGTAGTGTCGAGTCATCTCTGACTCACAGTGACCCTATGCACAGCAGAATGAAACACTGCCCAGTTCTGGGCTAGCTCCACAAGCCTTGCTATACTTGAGCCCAGCGCCATAAACACTGTGTTAATCCATCTCATTGAGGGCTTCCCCTCTTTCGTTGATCCCCCACCTTACAAAGCATGACATCCTTCTCCAGGGTTCTTCTGAAAACATGACCAGAGTAGGTGAGAGAAGTTTGGCCATTCTCGCTT
>NW_006921609.1:2813968-2815468 GCF_000298275.1 Orycteropus afer afer | reverse complement strand
GATCAAATGCTTTTGCATAGTCAATAAAACACAAGTAAACGTCTTTCTGGTATTCTTTGCTTTGAGCCAAGATCCATCTGATATCAGCAATGATATCCATCGTTCCACATCATTTCCTGAAACCAGCTTGCATTTCTGGAAGTTCTCTATCAATATACTGCTGCAACCATTTATGAATTATCTTCAGGAAGATTTTACTTGCATGTGATATTAATGATATTCTTCAATAGTCTCCACATTCTGTGGGATCACTTTTCCTTGGAATGGGTACAAATATGGATCTCTTCAATCAGTTGGCCAGGTAGCTGTCTTCCAAATCTCTTGGCATAGGCGAGAGAGTGCCTTCACCAGGGCATCCGTTTGTTGAAACCTCTCAGTGGGTATTCCTTCAATTTCTAGAGCCTTGATCTTCACCAATTCCTTCAGTGCAGCTTCAACTTCTTCCTTCAATACCATTGGTTCTTGATCATATGCCACCTCCTGAAATGGAGGAAGATCGACCAGGTCTTTTTGGTACAGTGTATTTCTTCCATCTTCTTTTGATGCTTCCTGAATCATTCAATATTTTGCTCATAGAATCTTTCAGTATTGCAACTTGAGGCTTAAATTTTTTCCTCAGTTCTTTCAGCTTGAGGAATTCCAAGCATGTCTTTCTCTTTGGGTTTTCTAACTCCAGGTCTTTGCACATTTCATTGTAGTAATTGGCTTTGTCTTCTCAAGCTGCTCTTTGAAATCTTCTGTTCAGCTCTTTTGCCTAGTCATTTCTTCCATTTGCTTTAGGTACTCTCTGCTCAAGGGCAAGTTTCAGAGTCTCTTTTTACATCCATTTTGGTCTTTTCTTCCTTTCTTGTCTTTTTAATGACCTCTTGCTTTCTTCATGGATGATGTTCTTGATGCCATCCCACAATTCTTCTGGTTTTTGGTCACTGGTATTCAATGCATCAAATCTATTCTTTAGATGGTCTCTAAATTCAGAAGGGATATATTGCAGATTATATTTTGGCTCTCTTGGACTTGTTTTAGTTGCCTTTAACTTCAAGTTGAACTTGTATATGAGCAGTTGATGGTCTGTTGCACAATCAGCTCCTGGCTTTGTTTTTGGTGAAGATATTATGCTTTTCCAACTCCATCTCTTGCCATAGATGTGGTTAATCATTCCTGTATACTCAATCTGGCAAAGTCCATGTGTATAGCAGCTGTTTGTGTTGTTGAAAAAGGTATTTGCGATGAATAAATTATTGGTCTTGCAAAATTCTATCATACAATCTCCAGTGTTATTTCTGTCACCAAGGCCAAATTTTCCAGCTACCAGTGATTCTTCTTTGTTTCCAACTTTTGCATTCTAGTCACCAGTGTTATTTTGAGAGCTTTCTGACCTAAGGGGTTTTTCCTCCTGAGCTGCATCAGACAACGCTTCTGGGCTATTCATATTCAGGTAAGGGGAGGGACACAGGCCCCACCCCCATGAGGCAGGAAGCAGAGAGGTTTTGAACAGCTAAG
>NW_006921609.1:2811876-2813113 GCF_000298275.1 Orycteropus afer afer | reverse complement strand
TCTACCTAGTGTAAATGTTTACCTCATATGCCTGTCTTTTGTTTGGCTGGAAGCCACAGGAGTGGGTTCAATTCCAGACCTGAAGGGGGCAGCTAAGGGCCATGGTCTCAGTGGTTCCATCAGGCTCTATCACACCAGCAAACTTGGTCCCTTTTTTTTCCCCAAATTCATTTTGAATTTTGTTCCACATTTTTCTCCCACTTTATCCAGGATCTCCTATATAGATCCCCCTCTGAGTGGTTGCCAGTGGTAGCTGGGCACCATCTAGTTCTGGACTCATAGTCATATAGGCTGAGGATCACATGGTGTACCAGTCCCTTGGACTAATTTTTTCCATGCATCTTTGGTTTTCTTCCTTCTTCTTTATTCTGGATGAGGAGAGACCTGTCGTTGCATCTAGATGGCCACTTGCAAGTTTTTAAGATTCCAGTAGCTACTCTCCAAAGTAAGATGTGGAACAATGTTTTGTGAAGTATGTTATGCCAATTGAGCTTGATGTCCCCTGTGAAAATGGTCCCGAGCCCATAGTTCCAACTACTCACTCTCTCCGGGTAGCTGGCTGTGCCCAAGAAGTGACTACAACTTTGTCCCTTGTCAGCTCTACTATACACCTGGGAATTCTTACAGAACATACCAGTACACTTGTAGAAACATTGCCAAGCCTATACATGGTTTTGGGCACACTCTCCCCTGCATCGACATATGTAATAGTTCAGTCTGTCCACCCATTTATCCACCCATATATACATGTTGGCCTTCACTGACAATATAGTACTGTACGTGCAAAAGGGTTCATCTTTGTTATCTGTGTCTCCCATGTACCTCTCTATGTTGTCCTCTTCCTCAGTGTCATGTGTTAATCACTCACATTTGTTACCTTGCCCTTCTCTTCACCCAAATCAATACTTGTCTCTACCTATCTAACAGTGTTCCCTCTCCTCCCCTCCCATCCCTGGTAACCAACAAAGAAAATTTCCTCCCATATATAAACTGTTCTGGTTACCTAGTGCCACTCTGACAAGAATATACCACAAATAGGATGACTTGAACAAATAGAAGTTTATTCTCTTACAGTTTGGGAGGCTAGAAGTCCGAGTTCAAAATGCCAGGCCCTAGGGGCTGTGTGAAAGCCCCTTGACCTTGGGGATCAGCTCTGCCTCTTGCTCCTGGCCCCCTGAAATTAGAGGCATCTTTTCACTCAGGCAACTACTGGCTGCTGAAGCTAACAACAAGCCCA
>NW_006921609.1:2808552-2809166 GCF_000298275.1 Orycteropus afer afer | reverse complement strand
CACCCTCCACCTTACCAAACATGACATCCTTCTCCAGGGAATGGTCCTCTCTGACAATATGACCAAAATAGGTGAGACAAAGTCTAGCCATTCTCGCTTCCAAGGAGCATCTCGGTTACACTTCCTCCAGGACAGATCTGTTAGTTCTTTTAGCAGTCCATGGTACTTTCAGAATTCTTCACCAGCACCACAACACAAAAGCATCAACTCTTCTTCGGTCTTCCTTATTCATTGTCCAGCTCTCACATGCATATGTGGTGACTGGAAATATAATGGCCTGTGTCAGGCTCACATTAGTTCCCAATGAGACATCCTTGCTCCTCAGCATTTGAAAGAGTTCCTTTGCAGCCGACCTGCCCAGTGCTACACATCATCTAATGTCCTGACTGCTGCTTCCATTGGCCTCAATTTTAAAACCAAGCAATGTGAATTCTTTCACAACCTCAATCTTTTCTCCATTTATCGTGATGCTGCTTATCGGTCCACTTGTGAGGATTTTTGTCTTCTTTATATTGAGATGTAATCCATACTGCAGACTGTGTTCTTCAGTCTTCATCAGTAAGTACCTCAAATCATCCTCACTTTCAGCAAGCAAAGTTGTATCATCAGCATAT
>NW_006921609.1:2801361-2808267 GCF_000298275.1 Orycteropus afer afer | reverse complement strand
TCCTCTTCTGAATCCAGCTTGCATCTCTGGAAGTTCTCTGTCAATATACTGCTGCAACCATTTTTGAATTATTTTCAGGAAGATCTTACTTGCATACAATATTAATGATATTGTTTGATAATTTCCACATTCTGTGGGATCACCTTTCTTTGGAATGGATAGAAATATGGATCTCTTCCAGTCAGTTTGCCAGGTGGCTGTCTTCCAAACCTCTTGGCATAACCGAGTGATTATGTCCAGTGTGGCATCTGTTTGTTGACATATCTCAATGGGTATTCCGTCAATTGCTGGAGCCTTGTTCTTTGCCAATTCCTTCATTGCAGCTTCAACTTCCTCCTTCAGTACCATTGGTTTTAGATCATATGCCACCTCCTGAAATGGATAAAGATCGACTTGTTCTTTTTGGTACAGTGACTCTGTGTATTCCTTTCATCTTCTTTTGATGTTC
Organism: Orycteropus afer afer; assembly: GCF_000298275.1. Lineage (NCBI taxonomy): Eukaryota > Metazoa > Chordata > Mammalia > Tubulidentata > Orycteropodidae > Orycteropus > Orycteropus afer. Next base: position 2,807,819 of record NW_006921609.1, on the reverse strand, counting down.
CCTGCATCATTCAATATTTTGCCCTTAGAAACTTTCAGTATTGTAACTGAAACTTAATTTTTTCCTCAAGTCTTTCAGCTTGAGAAATGCCAAGCATATTCTTCCCTTTTGGTTTTCTAACTCCAGGTTTTTGCACATTTCATTACAGTAATTGGCTTTGTCTTCCCCAGCTGCTCTTTGAAACCTTTGGTTCAATTTTTTTATCTTCTCATTTCTTCCATTTGCTTTATAGCTACTCTCCACTCAAGAGCAAGTTTCAGAGTCTATTCTGTCATCCATTTTGGTCTTCTTTTCTTTTGTTGTCTTTTTAGTGACCTCTTGCTTTCTTCATGGATAATGCTCTTGATGTCATCCCATAATTCTTCTGGTTTTCGGTCATTGGTGTTCAGTGCATCAAATCTATTCTTTAGATAGTCTCTAAATTCAGGAGGGATATATTCTAGACCATATTTTAGCTCTCGTGGCCTTATTTTAATTGTCTTCAACTTCAAGTTGAACTTGCATATGAGCAGTTGATGGTCTGTTCTACAATCAGTTCCTGGCCTAGTTTTGGCTGAAGATATTGAGCTTCTCCATCGCCTCTTGCCACAGATATAGTCAATCTGATTCCTCTCTGTTTTATCTGGTGAAGTCCACGTGTACAGCCGCTGATTGTGTTGTTGAAAAAAGGTGTTTGCAGTAAGTCATTGGTCTTGCAAAATTCTACCCTGTGAGTTCCAGCATTATTTCTGTCACCAAGGCCAAATTTTCCAACTACTGGTGATTCTTGTTTGTTTCCAACTTTTGCATTCCAGTCACCAGTGATAATTAACACATCCTGATTGCAAGTGTGATCAATTTCAGACTGCAGAAGTTGATAAAAATTTTCAATTTCCTCATCTTTGGCTTTGGTGGTTGTTGCATAAATATGAAAATAGTTGTATTAACTGGTCTTCCTTGTAGTTGTATTGGTATTATCCTATCACTGATAGCATTGTACTTCAGGACAGATCTTGAAACATGCTTTGTGATGATGAATGCCATACCATTCCTCTTTAAACTGTCATTCCCGGCATAGTAGATCATATGGTTGTCTGATTCAGAATGGCCAAAACCAGTCCATTTCAGCTCATTAATGCCTAGGATATCAATCTTTATGCATTCCATTTTATTTTTGACAACTTCCAATTTTTCTAGATTCATAAGATTCATACTTTGTACATTCCATGTTCCTATTATTAATGGATGTTTGCCACTGTTTCTCCTCAATTTGAGTGGTGCCACATCAGCAAATGGAGCTCCCCAAAGCTTTACCTTATCCATGTGAGTAAGGCTGATTTTACTCTGATAATGCAGCTCTTGCCCAGTCCTACTTTGAGAGCTTTGTAAGCTAAGTGACTCATCTTCCTCCTCTGTATTGGACAATGTTTCTGGACTATTCATAAATTTGCGTAGTAATGTGTCAGACAGTATTTCTCTGCTACTCATAAGGTTTTCCCTGCCCAATTCTTTGAGAAGTGGATGGCCTCCTCCTTTTTCCTAGTCTGTCTCAGTCTGTAAGCTGGGCTGATACCTGTGCAACAGGTGCACCCCACTGGGTTTGAAATACCAGTGACACAGCCTCAAAAGTCACAGCAGCACGTCACCAGAGTAGGACAAACAGACAGACAAGTTTGTCTCCCTTAGCTGTTGGAAACCTCTCCAACCACACTTACATGGATCCCTGCAGCTGACTCCTTGATCTGTTCTGGTCCCCTTTGCCTTTTCTGTCCTCTCCCTGCCTTCCCGCCTTGCTGCTTGTGGGGCACGGCCTGGGTTCCCTCTCCTCACCTGGGTCCCTGCGACTGACTTCTCAATTTATTCCAGTCGCTTTTTCCTTTTCTGTCCTCTCCTTGCCTTCCCGCCTCACTGCTTGTAGGGCATGGCCTGGGTTCCCTCTCCTCACTTGGGTCCTTGTGGCTGACTCATCAATCTGTTCCAGTCCCCTTTGCCTTTTCTGTCCTTTCCCTGCCTTCCCCCCTCACTACTGTGGGGCGTGGCCTGAGTTTCCTCTCCTCACCTTGGTCCCTGTGGCTGACTCCTGTTCCATGCCATATGTTGTTGTTGTTGTTATGTGCCGTCAAGTCAGACTTGACTCATAGCGACCCCTCCTTGGGTTTCTGAGGTGGTATCACTACGGAAGTAGATTGTCCCATCTTCCTTCCAAGGAGTGGCTGGTGGGTTTGAACCGCCAGCCTTCTGGTTAGCAGTCACATGTCTTAGGCACTATGCTACCAGAGCTCTTAGGGCCCTTAAATTTACCCCTAGTTTTTGCTTGAGGAACTTTATAATTTTAGGTTTCACATTTAAGTCTTTGACACATCTGGAGTTACTTTTTTTATATGGTGTGAGGTATAGATCTTGTTTCATTTTTTGGCAAATGGATATCCAATTTTGCCAGCACCATTTATTAAACAGATATTCTCTTTCCCATTTAATGGATTTTGACCTTTTTTCAAAGATCAGCTGACTATAGGTCAATAGATCTATTTCTGGGTTCTCAATTCTATTCCATTGTGTCTGTCATTATACCAATATCAGACAGTTTTGACTACTGTGGCTGTATAGTAGGTTTTGAGATCTGGGAGTGTGAGACCTCCTACTTTCTTCTTCTTCTTCAATAGTGCTTTGCTTATCTGAGATCTCTTTCCTTTCCATATAAAGTTAGTGATTGTTTTTTCCTTAAAGAATATCCTTAAAGAATGTTGATGGGATCTGTATTGGGATTGCATTGAATGCATAGATTGCTTTGGGTAGAATTGACATTTTCACAATGTTCAATCTTCTTGTCTATGAGCATGGTATGTTCTTCTGTTTATGCAGATCTCTTATAGTTTCTTGAAATAGTCTTTTATAGTTCTTTGTAAAGGCCTTTTGGGTCCCTCAAGAAAACCTCCTGTTTCCGTTGAGTTGGATCCAACTTATAGTGACCCCCTCTTGGGTTTCCAAGGCAGTATCACTACAGAAGTGGATTGCCTAACCTTCCTTCTGAGGAGTGTCTTGTGGGTTTGAACTGCCTGCCTTCTGGTTAGCATTGAAATGCATTAGACACTATGTCTCTGGTAAGATTTGTTCCCAAGTATTTTATTTTTTTGGTAGCTATTGTAAATGGTATTGATTTCCTTATTTCTTTTTCAGCAATCTCTTTGCTGGTATGTTGTTGTTGTTATGTGCCGTTGAGTCAAACCCGACTCATAGCGACCCCTCTTTGGGTTTCCGAGGCAGTATCACTACGGGAGTAGGATTGCCCAACCTTCCTTCCGAGGAGAGGAATTCAACTGATTTTTGGGTGTTGATCTTGTATCCTGCCACTATGCAAAATCTCTCATTTGGTTCCAGTAGATTTTTGACTGAGTCTCTTGGGTTTTCTAGGTATAGGATCATACCATCAGCAAATTGGAATTTTTTGACTTCTTCCTTACCAATTTGGATGCCTTTGATTTCCCTTTCTTGCCTTATTGCCCTGGCTAGACTTTTAATACAATGTTGAATAGAAGTAGTGACAGAGAACATTCTTGTCTGGTTCCTGTTTGCAAGGAGAATTTTTTCAGCCTCTCTCCACTGAGAATAATGTTGGCTGTTGGTTTTGCATAGAGCCCTTTATTGTGTTGAGGAATGTCCCTTCTATTCCTATTTTGCTGAGAGTTTTGATCAGGAATGAGTGTTGGATTTTATCAAATGCCTTTTCTGCATTGATTGATATGATCATGTGGTTCTCTTCCTTGTTTTATTTATGTGATGGATGAGGTTGATTGTTTTTCTAATGTTGAACCATCCTTGCATACCTGGTATGAACTCTACTTGGTCATATTGGAGTCTATTGGCTAGGATTTTGTTGAAGATTTTTGCATCTATTTTCATGAAGGATATTGGTCTTCAGTTTTCCTCTTGAGTGATGTCTTTGCCTGGTTTTGGTATCAAGGTTATGCTTGCTTCATAAAATGAATTAGAGAGGATTCCATCCTTTTGTATGTTTTGGAATAGTTTGAGTAGGATTTGTGTCAGTTCTTCTCTGAATATTTGCTAGAATTCTCTGGTGAAACCATCTGGGCCAGGACTTTTTTTAGTTGGTAATTTTTTGATGACCTGTTCAATTTCTTCTTTTATTATGGATCTGTTCAACTTTTCCACATCAGTCTGTGTTAGTTTAGGTAAGTGGTGTGTTTCTAGAAATCTGTCCATTTCTTCCAGATTTTCAAATTTGTTGGAGTACAGTTCTTCATAGTATCCTAACAATATCCTTTTTATTTCACTTTGTTCTGTTGTGATGTCGCCCAGTTCATTTCTCATTTGTGTTATTTGTATTCTTTCCCTCTTTTCCTTTGTTAAATTTGCCAATGGTTTGTCAAGTTTATTCTTTTCAAAAAACCAACTTCTAGTCTTGTTGAGGTTTTCTGTTTTCTTTCTATTTTCTGTTTCATTGATTTCTTCTTGAATCTTTGTTATTTCCTTTCTTCTGGTGACTGTAGGCTTTCCTTGCTGTTCTTTTTCTAATTGTTGGAGTTGGTTTAAAGTGTTGATTTTAGCTCTTTCTTCTTTTTTGACGTGTGCATTTATTGTGATAAATTGGCCTCTGATCACTGCTTTTGCTGTGTCCCAAAGATTTTGGTATGATGTGTTTTCATTCTTGTTTGATTCAAGGAATTTTTAAATTTCATTTTTTATTTCTTCTCTTACTCAGTCTTTCTTAATGAGGGTGTTGTTCTGTTTCCATGTGTTTGCTCTTTTTCCATTGATCTTCCAATTGTTGTTGATTCCTACTTTGATAGCATTGTGATCTGAGAAGATGCTTTGCAGTGTTTCTTCATCTTTCAAATTTAATAAGGCTTGGTTTCTGGCTTAACATATGGTTTATCCTGGAGAATGTTTCATGTGCGCTGGAGAAGAATGTATATTGTGGTGTTGTTGGGTGAAGTGCTCTGTAGATGTCTATAAGGTCAAGTGGATTTTATTGTTTAGCTCTTCTGCATCTTTGTTGAGTTTCTTTCCAGTCCTGTCTTTTGTTGAAATTGGTGTATTAAAATCTCCTCCTATGACTGTGAAGTCATCAATTTGCCTTTACAACTCTTTCATGGAATGATTTATGTATTTTGGGGCTCTTTCATTGGGTCCATAGATATTTATTATGGTTACATCTTCTTGTTCTATTGCTTCTTTAATCATTATAAAATGTCATTCCTTGTCTCATGTGGTGGTTTTTGTCTTCAAGTCAATTTGATGAGAAATTAATATTGCCACTCCTGCTCTTTTTTGGTTGCCATTTGGTTCATATATCTTTTTCCAACCTGTATCCATCCCTCCCTGTGCTCCTGCACCCTGAGCTGTCTCCCTTATATTCTTCCATGGTTGTTGTCTCCAAGGAGTGTATCTACCTAGTGAAATTGTTCACCTCATATACCTATCTTTTGTTTGGCCAGAAGCCACAGATGTGGCTTCAGTTGCAGACTTGAAGGGCAGCTAGGGGCCATAGTCTCAGTGGTTTCACCAGTTTCTATCAGACCAGCAAACCTGGTCCCCCCCTTTTTTAAAATGATTTTGCATTTTGTTCCACATTTTTCTCCCACTCTATCCAGTATCGCCTATATAGATCCCCCTCTAAGTGGTTGACAGAGGTAGCAGGCACCATCTAGTTCTTCTGGTCTCATGGTCATGTAGGCTGAGGATACCATGGTATACCAGTCGCTTGGACTAATTGTTTCCATGAATCTTTGGGTTTTTTCATTCATCTCTGCTCTGGATGAGGAGAGACCCATCCTTGCATCTAGATGGCTGCTTGCAAGCTTTTATGATCCCAGTCACTACTTGCCAAAGTAGGAGATGGAACAATGTTTTGTGTAGGATGATATGCCATTTGAGCTTGATATCCCCTGCGACTACGGTTCTGAGCCCACAGGTTCAACGACTCGCTTCCTCTGGGTAGCTGGCTGTGCCCAAGAAGTGACATACCAATACACTTGTAGAAACATTGTCTGCCAATCCTATACATGGTCTTGCGTACACTCTTCTCTGCATAGTCATATGTAATAGTTCAGCCTGTCCACTCATCTATCTACCCATATAGCCATGCTTGCCTTCACTGAGAAAGCAGTACTGCATGTGCAAAACAGTTTATCTTTGTTGTCTCTACCTCCCATTTCCTCTCTCTATGTCTTCTTCTTCCTCAATGCCACCATGTTGATCACTCACATTTGGTACATTGCCCTTCTCTTCACCCAAGTCAATACTTGTCTCCCCCTATCTAACAGTGTTCCCTTCCCTCCTCTTCTACCCCTAGTTACCAAAAAAGAAAATTTCCTTCCATATATAAACCATTCCTTGACTTTTTACAATAATGGACTAATACAACATTTATTCTTCTGTGATTAACTTATTTCACTCAGCATAATGTCCTCCAAGTTCATCCATGTTATGTGGTGTTTTGCAGATTCTACATTATTCTT
>NW_006921609.1:2761874-2799426 GCF_000298275.1 Orycteropus afer afer | reverse complement strand
TGAAGTCCCTGGCTAGCAGGCTGATTTGTAGATTAATTCTTAGGTCCTAACACTACTCAGCAATATCCAAGCTGTCTGTGCCATCAGGATCGCAGCTCAGGATCAAAAAAGTCTCCTTTTTTGGTGTTTTCATGCAAATTCTTCTACTAGTTGGAGTTTCGCTCACTTCTATATCCTTCCCTTCAAAGCTCAGGGCTCCAGAATTATCTTCTGTATCTGTGTTAATTTGTTCCCCTTTTCTATGTTGAAGAGGGTCTGTGCAGTCTTTCTGCCTATTCTGCCATCTTACTGAAGTCTCAACACCGCATGTTTTATAGCCACTGGGTTCAAAGAGCTAAAATACAAACACATGTTTTGAGTCTATGTGTTGTCAAAATATAATGACAGTTGAATGTACACCCTTGCTATGTTTCTGAGGTAAAGTTTGGGGATTGATCAGGAAGAATGCTGAGAATGGATGTTTTGTTACATGGGAGAAACTTCAACTCCCCACTGAGTTTTCTTGCCAAGTAATGTAACCCTCCTCCTCTTTCTGATGGTCCTCAGTTCACTTTGCTTGAAGATTCTTAATAAGCCTGTTTGTTAATAGGCCCATCAGAGGGATTTATCTGGCTAGGGGAAGCCAATTCCTCTTCCTCCTGACCCTGTCTTCTTTGTCTGTGGGGTTTAACTATCATCAGATTACAACATGCTCTGGGAGCCAACATAAAAGCAAATCTGAGAGATAAAGTAATAGTTAAAAAACTATACTAATTTATATTAAAATGTGTGTGTATGTTCTGAGGGGGTAAGGCCAAAGGGGGAGCTGATGATTTTAGATCAGACTGATTTAGCATGATGGGAACACTTACTGAGATTCTGGATTCTCTGTGCTTCTTCAAACAGCTGTGAGTAATTCTAAATGTTTGCTTGTGACTTGTCTAAGAAACAAAGCCTTATATTGTGTTCAAATCAGAAACAACCAGTGCCATTATTATTCTGAAAACAGCAGCTTTTGGGAGAGAAGAGCAAACTGAACTGATTTCTTCTCATTTTGAAGACTTTATATAGGTTGGAGAAAAATAGAAAAGAAAGGTGGTGAAAATAAAGTGATGATGTTAGATAATATAAGAGGTGTAATAGGAATTGTTTTTGATCTATTAGAAATTTGGTAGGACTTTGGGGAGAAGGTTAATTAATTAATTAATTAATTATTAGATGTCTAATGTGTTCACTCCATATTCTGGGCACTGCCTAGTTCACCAGGCAGATGGAAATTCCTTCATGTAGCTTATATTCTAGTAGATAAAGATTGAGAATAAATGAAATAAAATACAGTTACAAGAAGGTGATCTGTGTAAGGAGAAAAATAAATCAGGATGAGGAAGGTAAGAAAAACTTATTGTGATAAAGGTTTGATTTTGAAAAAGTCTGTCAGTAAAGGCTCACTGGAAATGTAATATCTGAACTGTTAGGCCGAAGCAAACCCAAGCCACCAACATTTCAGTTAGTAGCTTCCTCCAGATGTCAGGCCCTGATGAGACAGCCTGATAGGACAACCGAAGTGACAGAACCCACCCAGACTGGAAAGTCCCATGCAGTGACAAACTTCCTCTTGTGAAGCCCCCTCATGCTAATTAAGTGCAGATCCATGCTAACAGCTAATTGGACCCCGCCATGTCCTTATTGTCCCCAGTTAGGTCCTCCACAAGACTATAAACCCTACCCTCCCCAGCCAGGCGGTGTGACTTCTCGGGCCCCTCTCAGGGACCCGTGAACCTCGCCCGGGCCCCTCTTGGGGACCCGTAAACCTCACCCGGAAACTCGGAATAAAAACTTCTCTTTAACCTCACTTTTGTGCATCCTCTTCTCCTTACTGTGGCCTTACATTTGGTGCCAACACCCGGGAAGAAGAGTAGAACTCTAGGGAATTTACTCCCCTTCTCCCTCTTCCCTCTGGACCAGGGAATTCCGGCCCCTGCATCCACCACCAGTAAGTCACATCTTACCCTTTACTCAATGCCCACCAGAGGACATACATTTTGTATTCTGTTGTCCTCCCTCCTGGGAGCCATTTTAATTTTTTGGCTCTGGACGATGAACCAGTGCCTACTACCAGATGGTTTGAATTAGTTTTGTTGTAATCTGTCTGAGTCTGACTGAAAGGTTGTGTGAATGTTTCTGTGATGCTCCAAGATCTAGGTCGCGGAGCCTGAGTGGGCCCTAAGTTGATTTCCATGTGAAGTCAGATTGGCACAACAGTGTGGCTCTGCCCTCTGCTCCAGGGTTTATATGGGACACCTTAGCCAAAGACTCACTTAAATCCCCGAGAGGGGAGCGGACAACCGGGCATCTGACTGGTCCTTGGGACATGTCTCCAGTGTGATTATTTTCCTCTTTTAATATCTCCTGTGGATTGCTTTTGGAGAATTGACTTGCCCAAAGGTCTGTGTTCTGCACTGGAGTTTTCTGCATCACTGGCACGGGGAAAAATCGTAGTGCCACGTCAGAAACTCCTCACAGTCCGGGAGTTTGGTTGCTCGGGGATGCCTGACATCCTATCTTCCTTGAGGGTCATTCCTCGGAGGGTCATTCCTTGTTCAACTGTCTAACGTCAGCTGGAGACGTCCACCTACGTAAAACAGTCCCACTGGCATAGGGTTCCGGGAACCCTATCCAAAGAACTCAGAACCAATGGGTAATCAGGACTCCAGAATCAATCCAACAACCCCTCTGGGGTATTTATTAACAAACCTTAAGACCTTATTACTAGACCAGGACCTCTGTCCCAGATGCCTCATTTTTTACTCCACCACAGCATGGCCCCAGTACCAACTAGACAATAGTTCTCACTGGCCAGAGCACAGAACTTTTGACTTTAATATCCTTACAGACTTAGACAATATTTACCAACACACAGGCAAATGGCCGGAAGTCCCCTACGTCCAGACCTTCTTTTGTTTGTGCTCCCAGCCCTTATTGTGCTCGAAATGTAATACCATTTAAATCCTCCTTACTCGTGAAAAACCCAAACCTCTCTTCCCCTCTGAAACCACTCAAACAGTTTCCTTTTCCTCCTTTTCTGACCCACTGGAAAGCCTGTTCCTACCCCCCAGACCCCGTCCTTATGCTGCAACACAATCCCCTCTCCCCCAGGTAGCACCGCCCTCCCTTCCCCTTACCCCTACAACTCCCTGTCCTCCTGTCTCACCTACCTCCCCAGACACCCTCCTCTGCCTCTCCCACCCTTTCCTCTCCAGACACCCAGTCCAAATGCACCAGAGATCCCACAAAAATAAAATACTGCAGTGCCTCCTAACAGGTTTGCAAGCTGCTTCTCATAAAACAGTTAATTTTGACAAACTCCAAAACATTACCCAACTTCCTAATGAAAACCCAACCACCTTCCTGAACCCATTAACCAAAGCCCTTACCCAATTTACCGTCTAGACCCCTCCTTTCCGGCTGGAGCCACAGTCCTAGTCACACATTTCATAACCCAATCAGCTCCTAACATTAGAAAGAAACTAAAAAAAGAGGCTGAAGAGGGACCCCAAACTCCCATCAGAGACTTAGTAAACATGGCCTTTAAAGTCTTTAACACCTGGGAGGAGAAAGCGGAGGCAGATAGGGAAGCCAGGACCTGCCAGAAGGCTGCCTTGCAGGCCAATGCCTGGCTAGCAGCCCTGAGACCAGCACATAGTGACAGAAGACCTCTTTCCTTGGCGACTCCCCGATCCTGCTTCAAGTGCAGTAAGGAAGGGCACTGGGCCAAATCCTGCCCTCAGCCCTGACTGGCCCCTGGCCCATGTCCAGAGTGTGGTTTAAAAGGACATTGGAAGAGTGACTGTCCCTCTGTGTCAAAACACGGAGGGCCATCCTCCCCAGGCACTAACCCGCTGTTGACAATCTTGGGCCTGGCCACTGACGACTGGAGGAGCCCGGACTCAACAACCCTGATCGCTCTCGCTGAACCCAGGGACACTATCAAGGTAGCGGGTAAGTCAATTTCCTTTTTGATTGATACGGGGACTACCTATTCTGTACTCTCCTCCTTCTCGGGACCATGTTTCCCTTCCCCAGTCTCTGTTATGGGAATTAAAGGGCAACCTTCAAACCCCCCGCCCCAACAGGCCCCCTCACCTGTTTAGTAGATAACAAAATTCTTACACACTCATTTTGTTATTATACCAACCTGCCCACCCCCCTTTTAGGGTGACATTTCCTCACAAAATTAAGACCACTTTAACCTGGACTCAAGATCACTTTGCCTCACCTTTACTATCACTGACCACTACCTCCTCACAGACACCAACTTTCCTTATGTCCCCTGACCTTGTTAATCCATGTGTATGAAATACCACTTCCCCATCCATTACCTCTCATCACCCTCCTATTATAGTACGTTTAAAACACCCTACACAGTTCCCGTTTAAACCCCAAATTCCTGTCTCGCACACGCTGACACAGCCTAAAACCTTTTATACAACATTTTATCTAAAAACACTCTTAATCTCTACTCAATCTCCTTATAACACCCCTATCCTACCAGTGCAAGCAGAACAAATATTACAAGTTCTATCCACAGACCCTCAAAAACACACACCAACCCCTTCCTTTTCCTGACTCCACTGCATACAAAAACAAACAAACAAACAAAAAAATCAAATCAGCAACTCCCCATTCATGTAGTTTCAGTCTCCATTAACCGCCTGACTACTTCCCCTCATAAACCCATTTATACTAATTACCATCTTCTTCCTCATTACCCCTTACCTCCTCAAGTTTCTCCGAAGCCAACTTGAAAAAATATCTCGGGTCACGGTGAATCAACTTCTCTTACATCCTTACACCAAGTTGCCAACTGACGACCCCAACTTTTCAGACTCGCCTATGAAACCCCTCTCTCCCTCTCTGACCCCGTTCAGCAGGAAGAAGCTAAGAGAATCACGTCACCCTTTATCCATTAAAAGAGATTGGAATGTTAGGACGAAGCAAACCCAAGCCACCAACATTTCAGCTAGCAGCTTCCTCCAGATGTCAGGCCCTGATGAGACAGCCTGATAGGACAACCGAAGTGACAGAACCCGCCCAGACTGGAAAGTCCCATGCAGTGACAAACTTCCTCTTGTGAAGCCCCCTCATGCTAATTAAGTACAGACCCATGCTAACAGTTAATTGGACCCCACCATTTCCTTGGTGTCCCCACTTAGGTCCTCCACAAGACTATAAACCCTACCCTCCCCAGCCAGGCAGTGCGACTTCTCGGGCCCCTCTTAGGGACCCATGAACTTTGCCTGGGCCCCTCTTGGGGACCCGTAAACCTCACCTGGAAACTCAGAATAAAAACTTCTCTTTAACCTCACTTTTGTGCATCCTCTTCTCCTTACTGTGGCCTTACATGAACAATGTATGAAAGAGGTGTTAAAGTAGTCAAGTGAGTATTCAGGAAAAGAGTATTCTAGTCAGGAAGGAACAGCAAGGAGAGGTTGTGAACATGACTGGCCTGATAGAGGAAGAAGCAGAGTGGAATAAGCCAGGATGATCACACTAGGAAATGAAGTCAGAGACATAAAGGAGAGCCAGACTGGATTATTTCTTTTCCAGTAAGGTGAAGAGTTGTTGTTTAATACCATTGGTTCAATTTTGACTCATGGGGACTATGGGTGAGTAGGTCTGCCCCATAGGGTTTTCATGGCTGTTATTCTTACAAAAGCAAATCACTAAGCCTTTCTCCCACAAAGCTGCTGGATGGATTTGAACCATCAACCTTTCAGTTAGCAGTTGTGTGCTTAACAGTTGTACCATCAGGCTCCTAGATGAAGAGTAGTGGATTGTAGTGTGAAGGATTAAAAACCAACATTGAAGTTAGACATGCCCAGAAGTCCTCCGTCAGTAGGTGGAAGTAAGTGATATATACAGGACTGAGTTTAACCAGATCATGAAGGCATAAATGAGTTGCATAAGTATTTTTATTAGCTCACTTTGCCTCTACCCACTGCACTGCCACTCCACTCTCATGGGAGAATTCTTTCAGTTCAGTTTACTAAAGAGAAAAACATTTGAGGCTTGTTAAAAGGGTTCTGCATATGTATTTGGATGAACCAGGATTAGATTAGTGCAGCCTCATTTTCCCTATCAGGAGAGGGCTTGAAAGAGAGTGGAGATGGGAAATTCTCCCGGTAGACAGATATTCAAACAATTTTTCTTATTCTTCACTCTACCTGGGAGAAAGGCTGAAGCAAGTATCTACATTGATTGATGGACAACAGCTAATGGTGTAATCAGATTGTCAGAGACTTAAAAGAAACTATTGCAGGATTGATGACAGAGAGTTTGAGAAACATATATGAATGAAACTATCTGTCTTATTTCTCTAGTGCTACTATAACAGAGGGAACTCTGGTAGTGTAGTGCCTAAGGCACTTGACTGCTAACCAGAAGGCTGGTGGTTCAAACCCACTAGCCACTCCTAGGAAGGAAGATGGGACAATCTACTTCCGTAGTGATACTTCCTCGGAAACCCAAGGAGGGGTCACTATGAGTCGGATCCGACTTGATGGCACATAACAACAACAACTATAACAGAAACTTTCTTACAGTTTAGAGGCTAGAAGTCCAAGTTCAGAGTGCTGGCTCTAGGGGAAGACTTTCTCTGCATTGTGTATGGAGGCCCATCAACCTTTGGCTTCAGCTCTGTCTTCCAGGCCCACTGGAGCAAGCTGGAGGCTTCTCCTGACTCACACAGCTTTAGGGGCTGAAGAACTGAAGATTGATAGGAAGTATATAGCAGGCTGTTGGCTGTTGATGCCAACAAATCCAAGATCAGCAGGTAAAATGGCAGATTGTGGCCTCTTAGGCTGCAAGGGCAACAATCCCAAGATTGGTAGGCAACACAGTAGGTTTAAGTCTAGGAACTGGAGATGATGACAGGTCAAATGAAGGATCCAAAATGAGTTAAAAGCTAGAGACTTTTCCCAAAGCTTTTCTATATATACTGGCAGCAGGCCACACAACAAAGGCAATTTCCCTTCAACTATTAACTGCTTACAGCAGATTCCACCATGGAGATGATTACACAACATCTAATCTCATCACGGGGAATAACTATATCACAGCTACCAAACCTCTCAAAATCACCACCCAGCTAATATGGCATACAATTTTAACTACCATACTCTGAATGGTATTCCAAAATGAAAGTAAATTTATCTTATGTTAATGATCAACAAAAACCCCATTCTGAATGAGGCTTTCAATTCTCAGGGGGACAATATTACTCACCCTAAAAATTTATATATTTGCATATACAGATACATGTAATATTAACCCACTGCCATAAAGTTGATTCTAACTCATAGCCACCCCCACTGGGTTTCCAAGGTCGTAAATCTTTACGGAAGTAGTTTGCCCAGTCCTCCTTAAGGAGTTGCTGGTGGGTTTGAACTGCCAGCCTTCAGGTTAGTAGTCAAATGCCTTAGGCACTGCTCCACCAGAGCTCCCTACATGCAATATTAGAATGTGTATATGGTTTTTTAATGCTTATTTGGTTGTAAATCCTTGGAAGAATTGTAATTACTCTCTTTATTTCTTAATTAGGTACTATGAAGCCTCCATAATACTTACCAGCTGTGAATAAGAATACTATAAAAAGTTACTTAATTAACTCAGACACTCCAGCTCTACTAAAGTGACAAGTCATGAGTCAAAGTAAAAAATGGTAAAAAAAAAAAAAAAAAAAAGTAAGTCACTCTCATACTAAAACTCACCAGCCTTCCAGTTTCTGGATAAAGTTGAGTAGAGTGATGCATTTAGAACTAGAAATGTTTGCCTACAATCCAATTAAGCATTTATTTATTCATGATCAGTTTTAATTTGTGATTGCATCATTTAAGAAACTTTAATTTAGAGCTAGTGGCTACTATTTATTGAAAGCAGCTGCTAATAAAAAGATAAAGACTCATGTAGGCTAGACTAATTAGGCATTATATTCTCTCATGCAACAAAAGTCAAAAAGAAGTCAGTACTGAGCTGGTAAGGAAGCTCCATGTCATTAGGGATCCAGACTCCTATCATTCTGTTTCACCATCTCTAGAGCAGGCCTCTAGAATGCCAGCAATTATAAATATGTTCCAGAAGAGAGGAAGAGTAAGTAACAACAGAAAAATTTTCCTTCAGTTGAGTCAGCCTCTTTTAAAGAGGTTTTTCAGAATATCAGCAGTGACTTCTTACATCTCAATGGTCTTCTGTCACTGCAAGAGAGAGTGGAAATTGTAGTCATTTAGCTGGGAGTTTTGTTATCTGTAATAAAACTATCACTGTCAACAAGAAAGACAAAAATGAGTACTGTGTTCTGCCACAGAGGTTCAAAGTGGTCTCAAATATTTCAGTGCAGTAAGCTGTTTTTCCACCACTTATCTGTCAGTTTGTCATACTGTAGTGGTTTGCATGTTGCTGTGATGCAGAAAGCTATGCCACTGGTATTTCAAATACCAGAAAGTTCACCCATGGTGGACAAGTTTCAGTGGAGCTTCCAGACTAAGACAGACTAGGAAAGAGGATTTGGTGAACTACTTTTGAAAAAATTGGTGAGTGAAAATCTTGTGAATAGCAGTGGAACATTATTTGATATACAGCCAGATGATGAGCCCTGCAGGTTGGAAGGCACTCAGAATACCACTGGGAAGAGCTGCCTCCTCAAACTAGAGTCAACTTTAGTGATGTGGATGAAGTAAAGCTTTCAGGACCTTCATTTGTGTGGCACAACTTGAAAGGAGAAGAAAGAGCTACAAATATCCATTAATAATCAGAATGTGGAATCTATGAAGTATGAATCTAAAAGAATTGGAAGTCATCAAAATGAAATGGAATGCATGAAGATCAATATCCTAGTTAATGGGCTGAAAGGGACTGGTACAGGCCATTTTGAATCAGGTAATCATATAGTCCACTATGCCAGGAATGACAAATTAAAGAGGAATGACATCACAGTCATCCTAAGAAAGAACATTTCAGGATCTATCTTGATATACAGGCTGTTAGTGATGGGATAATATCCATATGCCTGCAAGGAAGACCATTTAATACAAAATTATTCAAATTTATGCACCAAGCACTAGTGCCAAAGATGAAGAAATTCAAGATTTTTACTAACTTCTGCAGTCTGAAATTGATCAAGCATGCAATGAAGATGCATTGATAATTATGGGTGAATGGAATGTGAAAGTTGGAAACAAAGAGGAAGGAATGATAGCTGGAAAATATGGCCTTGGTAATGGAAATGATGCCAGAGGTTATGAGACAGAATTTTGTAAGACCAACAGCTTGTTTATTGCTAATACCCATTTTCAACAACAAAAACAGCATCTATACATGTGGACCTCACTGGATGGAATATACAGGAATCAAATTGACTGAGGAAAGAGATGATGGAGGATATCAATATCATCAGTCAAAACAAGGCCAGGGGCCACTGTGGAAGAGATCATCAATTGCTCACATGAAAGTTCAAGATGAAGTTGAAAATTAAGACAAACCCATGAGAGCCAAATGTAGGATATTCAGTATATCCCACAAGCATTTGGAAACCATTTCAAGAATAGATTTGATGAATTGAACACTGATGACCAAAGACCAGATGATTATGGGATGACATCAAGAACATCATACATGAAGAAAGCAAAAGGTCATTAAAACCATAGAAGGTAGAAAAGACCAAAATGGATGTCAGTAAAGACTCTGAAACTTGCTCTTGCACAGAGAGCAACTAAAGTGAATAGAAGAAATGATGAAATAAAAGGGTTGAACAGAAGATTTCAAAGGGCGGCTCAAGAAGATAAAATAAAATATGATGAAATGTGCAAAGACTTGGAGTTGGGAAACCAAAAGGGAAGAACACATTTGACATTACTCAAGCTGAAAGAGCTGGAGAAAAATTCCATTCTTGAATTGAAATATTGAAGGATTCTGTGAATAAAATACTGAATGATACAGAAAGCATCAAGGGAAGATGGAAAGAATATTCAGAGTTACTGTACCAAAAAGAATTAGTTGATGTTCAACCATTTCAGGGGGTAGCATATGATCAAGAACAGATGGTGTTGAAGGAAAGAAGTCCAAGCTGCAGTGAAGGCATTGGCAAAACACAGGGTTTCAGGAATTGAAATACCTCATCTCACTGAGATGTTTCAACAAATGGATATTGCACTGGAGGTACTCACTTTTTTATGCCAATAAATTTGGGAGACAGTACCTGGCCAACCAACTTGAAAAATTCCATGTTTGTGCCCATTCTAATGAAAGGTGATCCAACAGAATGTGGAAATTATCAAACAATATAAATAATATCACATGCAAGCAAAATTTTGAAGATAATTAAAAAATAGTTGTAGGAGTACAGCAACAGAGAACTGCCAGAAATTCAGGCTGATTCAGAAGAGGACATAGAATGAAGGATATCACTGCTGGTGTTAGATGAATTTTGGCTGAAAGCAAATAATACAAGAAAGCTTTTTTTTTTTTTTTTTAAATTTTTACCTGCTATTTATTGATTATGAAAGGCTTCCAACTGTGTGGATCATAACAAATTATGGATAACATTGTGAAGAATGGAAATTCTAGAACACGTAATTGTACTCATGAAGAACCTGTACACAGAACAAGAGAGAGGTGTTCAAACGCAAAAACGAGATACTGTACAATTTTAAATCAGGAAAAGTGTGTGTTAGGGTTGTATCCTTTCACATACCTGCAATATTCAGATGACATAACTCCTTACTAAAAGTGAAGAGAACTTGAAACACCTACTGAAGAAGATCAAAGACTAACACCTTTAGTATGGGTTACACCTCAACATAAAGAATACAAAAATCCCCATAACAAAAATCCCCAATAAGCAACATTATGGTCCACAGAGAAAAGGTTGAAGTTGTCAAGGATTTCATTTCACTTGTTAAAGAGCAAGGTGTCACTTTCAAGACTAAGGTGCATCTGATTCATGCCAAGGTATTTTCAATGCCCTCTCTTAGTGAGCAGAGGTGTGGCCATCCCCCACGTCCACTCACCTTCTGGACTGGCAGGAATTGTATCCCAGTCTGGGTGCCCTGCAACCAGCTACCTTCTGGGCAGGCAGGAACTGGTCCCAACACTTGGTGCCTTCTTCCTAGACACCTTTTGGGCCAGTAGGAATTTTCTCCGAGACCAGGTACCCTACATCCAGCCAGCTTTTGTGATGGCAGGAACTTTTTTTTCTGGGATTGGGACCCTGCTCCCCATTACCTTTTGAGACAGCAGGAATTTTGTCAGGGACTACATGCTCCACCCACAGCTGCTTTTTGAGCTGGCTGGAACACCCTCTGGAACCAGGTGCCTTGTTCCCAATCACCTTTTGGACTGGCAGACACTTTTTCTGGGTCCAGGAGGACTGCCCACAGATACTGTCTGGATCAGCAGAAACTACTGAAATCAAGTGCCCTGCCCCCATTTGCCTTCTGGGTAGATAGGAACTAGCTGCAAGATCAACTGCCCTACTCGCAGCAGGATTTTGGGCTTGTAAGAACTTTTGCTGGATCTAGACGCCCCACACCAAGCCCCACTCTGAGGCTGGGAGGAACTCTTTCTAGAAGTAGAAGTCCTCTACCCAGCTGTTTTTTCAGACAGTATGAACTTTTTCTGAGACCAGACACCCTATTCCCAGCTACATTTTGAGCAAGCAGAAATTCCTTCTGGAACTAGGTTCCTTGCTCCCATCACTGTTTGGGCAGATGGGAACTTTTTCCAGGTCTAGGTGTTTTGCCCTCAGACATCTTCTGGGCCAACAGGCATTATTCTGACAGCAGGTGCCTGTCCCAGTTCCTTTCTGAGTGGTCAGGAACTAGTACCAGGACCAGGTGTGCTATTTCTCATTGACTGCTTGGCCTGTAGAAACAGAGCCTAGGTGCCCTGCTCCCCCCACTTTTGTTTTTGTTTGCATTTAAATTATTATTATTTTTCTTCTTCTTCTCCTTCTCCTTCTCCTCCTCCTTCTCCTTCTTCTTCTTCTTCTTCTTCTTCTTCTTTTTTCTCCTTCTTCTTTTTTCTCCTTCTTCTTTTCTCTCCTTCTCTTTCCTTCCCTGGTTCTTGTATATTTTTTCCTCTTTTCCTGGTTCCCTTCATTTTTCTTTTTTTTTCTGTTTTGGTGTTTCCAATCCCTTGTTTTTCTTTTTGCATCTTTTCTAATTTTTTTTTCTATATTATTCTTTTTCTCTTGCTCTCTTCTCTTATTCCCCTTCTTCTCAGATATTGTGTTTTTTTCTCTTCATTTTTAAAAGATGTTTCTTTTAATTTATTGGGTTTTCTTTTTCTTTTTGGTGATTGTCACTATTTGCTTATGTGGTTTGTTTTTTGTTCTCTTGTTTTTATTTATATTTTTGGTCTTTTTTTTTTTTTTTTGATTAGATAATCTAAATTTTTACTTACCTATATGTTTTTATTTTTGTCTAACTGAGTGGGAGACAGCAACCATGCCCATATGATCCAACCACATTTGCACCTCTTAAAGTCCCAGCCACTGGGTGAGGGTTACCATTTGCTTCTGCACCTACTGAACAATGATATTTGGCTGCCAATTCCAGTCCAACTTACCCTCAACTGCTCTTCAAGAACAGCTAACAAAAACCTGTGCCCACACTTTCATCCTCTATCCTACCCATCAAGAGAGAGGAGATGAGTGCCTAAGTGCTGCCAACTAGTAAATAGAGTAGCTTAATAGCCTGTTTAAAACCCTGATCTATTAGAACAAAACAAATTTTAAAAAAACACAAAAACTTAGGTGAATCACACCAATATATAGTCACCAATTAAATATAAACACAACAACATCATAATATCTCAGAGAAAACTGATCATCTCAGTCCACATAAAGAAGCAAAATAAAATAGTAC
Organism: Orycteropus afer afer; assembly: GCF_000298275.1. Taxonomy (NCBI): domain Eukaryota; kingdom Metazoa; phylum Chordata; class Mammalia; order Tubulidentata; family Orycteropodidae; genus Orycteropus; species Orycteropus afer. The sequence goes on along the minus strand of NW_006921609.1, from coordinate 2,786,527 downwards.
AAGCAAGGGACCCCAGGATACAGACCCAGAAAACCTCTTTGAGGAAGAAGTGGAATTGGAATTGCCTGATAAAGAATTCAAAAGAATTTAAGTACCTTCAACACATTGAGAGACAGATCAAGGAAAACACTGATAAAATTAAGGAAAACACAACAAAACTAGAAATTAGGAAAACAATACATGAAAAAATTGACAAAATAAATGAAAAATTAGAAACCATACAAAAACAAATAGAAATCCAGAAAATTAATACTAAAATTTCAGAAATAGATAACACATTGAATGGACAAGGGAGTAGAATTGAACTAATGGAGGACAGAGTTAGTGATATTGATGCTAAATCCCTTAATACTACTTTTTTTAAGGGATTAATCTGAAAAAAAGATCAAAACAAAATGAAGAAAACTTAAGATTCGTGTGGGACACCATCAGAGGGATAACTTACATGAGATTAGAATTCCAGAACAGGAAGAGACAAATAAAACAATGGATAACATTGAATATTTATAGGAAGGAAACTTCCCTAATATGGTGAAAGACGAGATGATATCCATTCAAGAAGTTCAACAACCCCAAAGAGGATAGACTCCAAAAGAAAATCACCAAGACATCATAATCAAAGTCACCAAAGCCAAGGATAAAGAAAGCAGCACAGAAAAAATGAAAAGTTACCTGCAAAGGGCAACCAATAAGACTTCAGATTTCTAGGCAGAATCCATTCAGGTGAGAAGGCAATGGGATGATATATATATAAACCCCGAAAGAAAAAAATTGCCAATCAAGAATTATATAACCAGCACAATTGTCTCTCAAATGTGATGGTGAAATTAGGATATTTTCAGATAAACAGAAATTAAGGAAATTTGTTAAAACCAGACCCACCTTACAAGAGATGCTAAAGGGGGTCCTTCAGACAGAGAACCAACAACAGTAGAAACAGCCAATGATTCACACCATAATGACATAACCAAGAAACACACCCAGTTACAGAAGTACCCAAAGTAAAAATAAACTTACAAAACTGTAAACAGGGAATGAGAGACATTAATTGGTAGATGAGGACAACTTCAGACCCAAAAAAGGGAATAAGTAGTGCAGGTACAGAACTTACAAATAAAGAAAGTCAAGACAATTGCAAGATAGAAGAGACTGTTCTAAGCTTGGGAAGAAAATAATAAATCACAGAGTAACTGCAAAGAAAATTAATTAAACTTTGCACCTAAATTAAAAAGAGGAGAGGTACAGATATTTAGCAAATAGTAAAACAATAGCAACAAAGTCAATGATAACACAATTTATATAAAAAAAATGAGCTCAGCACACAAAATTACATGGAACAAAGAAAGCAATATCATGAAAGAAACATGTAACAAAATGACAGCAAAATACTTATACTTGTCAATAACTACACTGAAATTAAATGAATTAAATACATCAGTCAAGAGAGAGTTGCAGACTGTGTAAGAAAACATGACCCATCAATATGCTGTGCACAAGAGTCTCCCCTTAGACACAAAGACAAAAATAGACTAACAATCAAAGGTTAGAAAAAGATATAACAAGCAAATGTCAATGAAAAAAGAACAGGAGTGGTAATATTAATTTTTGATAAAATTGACTTTAAGACAAAAACCACCATAAGGACAAGGAAGGACATCATCTAGTGATTAAAGGATCAGTTGAACAAGAGGACATACCCATAATAAATATCTATGGACCCAATGAAAAAGCCCCAAATCCATAATTCTTTATGGATTTTAACAGAATTGAAAAAACAAATAGATGCCTCCATAGTAACAGTAGAAGACTAATACACCATTTTCAATGAAAGATAGAACAACTGGAAAGAAACTTAGCAAAGACACAGAAGAGCTAAACAATACAATCAACCAACTTGACCTTATAGACATATACAAAGCACTTCACCCAACAACAGCATAATATGCATTCTCTTCCAGTGCATATTGAACATTTTTCAAGACAGACCATATGTTATCAGCTCTGGTAGCATAATGCCTAAGGCACTTGACTGCTAACCAGACGGCTGGCAATTCAAACCCACCAGCCACTCCTCAGAAGGAAGGTTGGGCAATCTAATTCTATAGTGATACTGCCTCAGAAACCCAAGGAGGGGTCGCTATGAGACGGGGCCAACTTGATGGCACATAACAACAACAACAACAACCACATGTTAGACCACACACACACACACACACACATACACACAACCAACAAAAAGCAACCCACTGCTACAAGTCAGTTCCAACACATGGCAACACCCATTTGGGTTTCCAAAGCTGTAAATCTTTATGGAAGTAGATTGCCTCATCTTCCTCCCATGGAGCAGCTGGTGGGTTTGAACCTCTGATCTTCTGATTCACAACCAAATGCTTTACCCACTACATCACTAGAGCCCCTTAGGCCACAAAGCAAGCCTCAACAACTTTAAAAAAAACATTGAAATACTGAAAATTATTTTCTCAGATCCCAATACTAGAAAATTAGAAATCAACAATATGAAGACCAACATAAAAAGAGTAAACCCATGCAAACTGAATAAAATCTTTAAAAACTACAGGGGAATAGAAAAAAGAAATTTAAGACATTCCTTGAATCAAACAAGAATGAAAATATTTGGGACACAGCAAAAATATGATCAGAGGGCAATTTACAGTAGCACACATTGAAAAAGAAGATAGAGCCTAAATCAATGCCTTAATCCAACATCTCCAACAGTTAGAAAAAGAGCAGCAAACAAGAAAAAAAGCTTACAGTCATCAGAAGAAAAGAAATAATAAAGATTCTAGTAGAAAAAAATGAAGCAGAAGATAGACAATAGAAAAATCAGCAAGACTTGAAGTTGGTTGTTTGAAAAGATTAGTAAAATTGACAAATTACTGGCAAACTTAACAAGGAAAAGAAGGAGAAGATGCAAATAACATGAATAAGAAGTGAAATGGGTGATGTCACAACAGAACCAACTCAAATAAAAAGGATAATATCAGGATATTGTGAAGAACTGCACTCCAGCATATGTGAAAACCTAGAAGAAACGGGACATATTTCTAGAAATACACTACTTAACTGACATAGACTGAGGTTGGAAATTTGATTAGACCCATAAAAATAGAAGAAATTGAACAGGTCACAAAAAAAATTCCCCCCCCCCCCAAAAAATTATGGTCCAGATGGTTTCACTGGAGAATTCTACTGAACATTCAGAGAAGAGGTGACACCAATCCTACTCAAACTATTCCAGAACATAGAAAAGGATAGAATCCTCCCAAATTCGTTTTATGAAGCAAGCATAACCCTGATACCAAAATCAGGCAAAGACACCATTTAAAAGAAAAAACTACAGCCTAATATCTCTCATGAATATAGACACAAAAACCTTCAACAAAGTCCTAGCCAATAGACTCCAACAACATATCAAGAGAATAATACATTATTACTGTAGTAGTTAAGGTTATGTGTCAACTTGGCTGGGCCTGGTTTTGAGTGGCAGGGCAGCTGGATGTAGTTATTCCCTATGAAGAGACTAGTAATCAGCTCCATGGTGCAATCTGTTGTGAGCAGTTTAGAGATATGATCTGCTTCCAGTATATAAGGAGAAGCTTTGAGAAAGATACCTGAGCTTTTGGCACATCAGGATCCTGCATTTGGCTGAGTCTTTATCTTAGTGGCACTGATGTTTGTTGCATCACTATTTACAATAGCAAAGAGATGTAAACAACTTAAGTGGCCACCAATGGAGGGATGGATAAACAAAATACAGTACATAAACACAATGGAATACTATGCAACACTAAAAAATAATGTAGAATCTGCAAAACACCTCATAATATGTATGAACTTGGTGGACATTATGCTGAGTGAAATACGTCAATCATAGGAGAACAAATATTATTCTACTATTGTAGAAAGGAAATGTTTACATATGGAAGGAAATTTTCCTTGTTGTTTACTAGAAATGGGGGATGGGGATTGCTAGATAGGTAAGAGACAAGTATTAATTTGGGTGAAGGGAAAGGCAATACACAAAAGTGAGTGACCAACACAATAATACTAAGGATAAGAAAGACACAGAGAGGTGCACAAGAGGTGCAGACAACAAAGATAAACACTTTTACATACATAATACTGCATTATCTGTACTAACAAACATTAATCTACGGGTGGATACATAGGTATACAGATCAGGTATGTCTATGCAAAAGGGAATGTACCCATGACCATATATAAGTTTGGGAGATGATATTTCTACATATATATTTGTATGTGCTCTAAGAATGTCCATATATATAATAGAGCTAATGGGGCTAAGTTATTTGATAACTTCTTAGCCATAGCTAAACACCCTGAGGGAGTGTCACTGAGCCCACAGGCTCGGGACCATGGTCATGAGAGACATCTAGCTCAATTGGCAAAACATAATACTCAAAGACATTTATTCTACATCCTACTTTGGTGAGTAGCAACTGGGGGTCTTAAAAGCTTGCAAGTGGCCATCTGAGGTGCAAAAATTGGTGTCTTTTCATCCATGGCAAAGAAAAAATGAAAAAAAAAAAAGACACATGGAAACAATTAGTCCACAGGACTGGTGGACCATGTTTAGCTTGGCCGACATGACCTTGAGACCAGAAGAACTAGATGGTGCCTTGCTACCACTGTCAACTACTCAAGAATCAAAATAGGAGATTTTGAATACAGTGGGAGAAAAATGTGGAACAAAACTCAGAATCATAAAAAAGACTAGGCTTACTGATCTGATAGAAACTGATGGAACCCCTGAAACTATGGGATATAGTCACCCTTTGGGCCTGGAATTAAACTCAATCTTGTGGCTTCCAGACAGACAGTAGGTAGGTGTATAAGGTGAATGTTTACACCAGGTGGCTACACAACTTAGAACAATCAATCACAGAAGATCAGAAGGACAGTATTTGCACAAGGAGATAGCTTAGAGGACAGGAATGCATAGGAAAGAAGGACATAGAGAAAAAAGTAAATACAAGGAGGGAGTGGGAAGAGAACTGTTAAATTATGGGGATTAAAATCACTGTCATGAAAAAAATATGTATGAAGTGTATGGCATATGGATTTGCTCTGTAAACTTTCATTCAAATAACAATTTAAAAAAAAAAAAAAGCAACCATGCTATGAGGCATAGTTCTACTTCGACACACATGGTGCAGCCATGAGTTAGAATGGACTCCATGGCAACTGGTGTATTGGTGGGAAATCCAGCTAAGGGTCAGGGACCATTCTTAACTCCTTCCTTCTCACTGGCATCTTGGTCCCTCATGTCTCTAATTTTTGACTCTCCAACCATATAATCCGCCAATAGAGCTGTTATTTTTTCTTTTCTTTTGATTATGGGCCTCTGCCTTGGCCCTTTGTCCAGATTCTCTCCTCCTTTTCCATTCTCACAATTAGCAAATGACCCAAGACAAAATGTGGCTGTAGAGATATGGGCCAAATATTCTGCATTTCTCCTTTATCCTGTTTTTCTAGTTGTCCTTTACAAGAGAATTAGACTGCTAAAAGCTACTCCATATAGCCAGAAATAGAACTCCAGTATTATGTGTTTTCTTTTATACTATTAAAAAAATTGTTCTGAGAAGGCACCCTGTATAGGCTTTATGAGACTATCAGAAGGGTCCATGGAACTAGATGGAATGAACTTAGATCCTTGAGAAACTGGAGGAAAGTCAAGAAGAGCTTTATGGCCAGGATCATCCGCATTGAACTTAACATTATTAGTGAGAAATAAACTTCTGTTGTATTAAGTTACTGAGAATTTTAGGATTGTTATTACAGATGCTAATATTATGTTTCTTAGTGATATAGTCCCAAAAGAGTCTATGACAGTGGATGGAATAAACCTGGATTTCTGAATCACTGTTAGAAGGAAAGCCATTCAGGAGAGATGCCTGACCAGGACAGGACCCCCATGTCTTAAACACTTCATACTACTTCACCCCTGCAAAAAGGGCTTGGAGGTGACATCTTCTGACCTCCTCTAACTTCACAAGAGGAAGACAGAATCGCCATCAGCAGTCTAAGGCTTCTTCCTATGAAGCCAGGCATGCTGCCACCCTCCAGCCTTTTATCAATTCTGACACCAACAGTCCTTCCCACAGCACTCACTACTTCTCTGCTGAGTTCAATAATTTATTGCAATGGCCACACAGAACTCACAGACAATACTTACAATTATGGGGTTTATTAGTGAAGGAAGGGCTACAATTTAGGTTCAGGAACATGTTCAGGATACAATTCTTCAATCAGGACAGTCTCCCCTCTGCTGTGCCCTTAGCCATGCCTCTGTGGCCCTTGGCCTCTTTACCTCGCCTCTGTCCCTCTTGGGCAAGTGTTACAAAGCTCTTTTAGCTTTGCTGGTAGATACACCAAAGTGCACTCCACTCCGTCAGCAAGCCTTCTGCCCAAGGGCACTCAGTTTTCTCACTCTGTGGGCCAGGTAAGCCCACTACTCTGCCTTGTGCCTCTTGATTCCTCTGTGACTGTCTCTCTGCTGGAGCCTCTCTCTTGCCAGGGATTCTCTCTCTGCCAGGCCCCTCTGCCACAGAAATCCAATGCAGGAATTTGGGTCCAAGGACACACTCTACTTCACTTCCAGCTCTTCTCTCCTGATGGCAGTGAGATCCCTCTCTGCCTCTAGAAGGGCTCATTTTAAGGCTGGCAGAGTGACAAAACTAACCAATACCAACATCAGAATTTTACACATCTTATTTGCATGGTCCCACATAGTAATTCAGTGAGAGGTACAAAGACTATGGCTAGAAAAGCCATACCAAGTCATTGACTGCACCACAACCCCCGTCCTCTGACAGTTTCAAATCGTTTTCTCAATTTGGCTTCCTTATAAGAATTAAGCCCTACACAAGATGATTGAGTGATTATTTTCTCAAGAATGGTCTTTAGCTACTATCCTTTTAGACTTCTAGGGTTAGAAGTCAATTCATTACATATAATGTTGCCTTATGGAATTAGGTTTAATTCTCTCATGGAATCCCAGCTGAGAAAGGCTGCTCTGGAATGACAGAAAAATTTCAAGAGATAGAACATCAGTATACCTAGTACAAGCAAAGGATGTGATCAGCCTGAAAGTCATTATCATAAGAAGACAAGAGAATCAACAAAAGTGGAGTAGATTTTTACTGTTCTTGATGGTGGAAAGCAGGCATTCAAAAGCCAGTCTTTCTTAGGTTATTAGGCCAGCTAGCATGAAGATTGCATAAGGCAATGTTTTGTTCTCTTGTAAATAAAGTCACCATGAATTGGAGCTGACTTTGTGGTAGCTAACAACAAACAACAAGAAAACTGGTTACATCAGATTGGAGAGTTGATCTAGAATTTCTGGAGCATAAGTTGAAGAAAAGTGATGGTTTTCACTATAGACACTTCAATGACCATGAAGATGTTTGAGATTGATGGCTTCAAGAAAGAGAAATACTGTCAAATATTTGCATAATAATTTCTATTATTAGCTTCCAGTAAAAACTGTCATTAAGACTGGCCAATGAGATTGCTTATACATCATTGCCTAGTCCTTGGGGACATAAATAAATGTGACACTATTCTTTGTACCTCTTCCATTAAAATACTGCATGTGAAAGAATAGAATCTGGTTGGGGGAGTGGGTACAAATTAAGGAAGTGAATAATATCCATTACTGTTAGAGATCATTTAATTTGGCATCACTCACTTTTCTGCTTCTACTGAAGACCTCTAAAAAATTTTAAGAAGCTATAAATACAAAAAAAAAAAAATATTTTAAGAATTTCCAGCAGGCATTATTTGCTGAAACCCCTAGGACCAGCAGGTATTTTGGGAATATGTGGTATCAAAAGCCATTTTTTCCCCCCAGCTAAAGCAATCTTTCACATAGAAGTATACAATGGTATCAAGATGCAGATAGGAAAAATGCTGAAGCTCTCTGTTATTTTTCTCCCTTACCTCTGTGCTTGAGATTTTTTAAGTCACTTTAAGCATTTATCTTTTGCTTCTTTTTGTTGGTGAACTATCAACACTTAATCAACACTTCAATTATTTATAATTAATAACTTGTGAAAAAATGGAAAGACATTTATTAAATAATTAATCAGAAGTTCTGTGTTTACTCACTTTTATGGATTGAATTGTGTCCCCACCAAAGTATGTGTTGTAAACCTTATTATACCTGTGGTTATAATCCCAGCTGGGTATTGGGTTTTCTTTGTTATGTTAATAAGGTATTATTAGAGTGTCCGTGATTGCTAAGGTTGTGGGTCAGCTTGGTTGGGCCATGATTCTCAGTGACTGTTATGATGTGGTCATCCTCCATGATGAGATCTGATATAATGTAATCACTTTCATAAGATCTGCTATGAGCAGCCAATCAGTTGAAAGGGAGTTTCCTCGGGAGTGTGGCCTGCTTTAAATATATATATATGGATGTCATGGCAAAGATCTTTGACTTTTTGCTGGAACTAGATCCTGCATCTGGCTCATCATCATCCTCAGTTCCTGGACTTGAAACACTGGACTGCTGATCTGGGGATTGTTCCTTTGTAGCCTGTGAGTGAACAATCTGCCATTTTACCTGTCAATCTTTGATTCACCAGCTCTGAAGCCAGTGCCTGCTATATTGCCTGCCAATCTTGGGTTCTTCAGCCCCTGCAGCTATGTGAGTTAGAAGCCTCCAGCTTGACATCTGACCCATAGACATGGGACTTGTCAGCCTCTACAACTGTGTGAATGATCTCTTTGAGGTAATTTCTCTCTCTCTCTCTCTCTAAGCTTCACTAGTTTTGCTTTTCTAAAGAACCCAGCATAAGATAACTGGTACTGAGAGTGGTTCTAGAGAAACAAAATCATAAGGATGAGTTTTCCAAGTTGGTTTTAAGTTCAATTAGTTATAAAGGCCTAACCTTCCTTCCGAGGAGTGGCTGGTGGGTGACAGCACGTAAGAACAACAACAACAGTTGTAAAGGCACTGATGACTCTGCCTTCATAAATAAAGAGGGCACTGCTAACCAATGGCCTGAGGTGGAAATATTAATACACAAAATAGCATCAACAATAGATCAAGTATTGGTGAGAAGTGAGTCTCTGGATGATCACGTTTGATACTTTTCCTCAATTTTATCAGAATGAGAAGTATAAGGAAGCTGGTGGGTTGGTCCTACTTACGCTAGACAAAATAATGAAAGAAGGAGATGCATTCAGGGCTTTGGAGTCAAAGCTCAAATGCCACATAAAAGACATCAATATTTCCACTTGTGCCCTGAAAGAAAGCTTAATTTCTTGAAGTAACAGAGCTGATATTGCTGAAAATCAAACCCTGAATCTTATCAAAAAAGTGACTGAATTACAGTGCCAAAAGAGTTGCCAACCTCGAATGGTGTCTGAAATTAAAGTGAGGGCACTGATTGGAAAGAAATTGGATCTTGAAACTTGTTATGGGGACATAAGGGCAGACAATTGGGAAGCTGGACACATTAAGTCCCTAAATTCCATTGAATTACTTTTTCCAGCAGAACCAGCCCTCTTCCCTCCATCTGATAAGACTAACCCAGCTGTGTCTCCTGAGTCATTTTCTGAGATAACACCTGGAGCAGTGCCTGGGGCATTGCCTGAGGCAGACACCTTATAAGACATTGCTGAATATTCCCAGGAACCACCCCCCACACACTGTAGCTTCTAGACCTATAACTAGATTTAAGTCTCAGCGAGGTCTAAAAGGTAAAGTGTGACCCTAGACAAGGTATGCTACACTCCAAAAGAACTGCTTAATTTTTCTAATATGTACCAACCAAGACCTGGAGAATATGGGTGGGAATGGCTGTTAAGGGTATGAGATAATGGTGCAAGGAACATAAAATTGGATCTGCCTGAGTTTATTGATCGGGGCCCACTATGCACAGTCTTCATTCAGTGTTTCAGCCCCAGAGGTTATGAAAAGATCTAATAGTTTATTTGGGTGGTTTACTGAAGCACAGATTATGCGGTGGCCTACACTAAGTCAAGTTGAAATACCAGATCTGCCTTGGTATAATGTAGAAGAAGGTATACAAAGGATTTGGGAAATTGGCATGTTAGAATGGATTTATCAGATTGGACCCACAGACCCACACAAGGAATGCCCAGAGGACAAACCTTTCATCACAACAATGAGGAATATATTTGTGAAGAGAGCCCCAGTATTCTTGAAGACTGCTGTGATTTGTGATTGCTATTTTCTGTAAGCCAGATTTGACAGTAGGAACAGCTCTAATTGAATTAAGACACCTGTGGTAATTAAGATTATGTGTCAACTTAGCTGGAATGTGATTGTGAGTGGGTTGGAACCTGGATGTAGTTATTCCCCATGATGAGGTGAATGTAGTGTAATCACTTCCATGGTGGAATCTGCTGTGAACAGCTAATTAGTTGAAAGGGAGTTGTCTTCAGGGTATGGACTGCTTCCAGTATATATGGAGAAACTTTAGGAAAGATCTCTAGCTTTTTAGCTCATTTCGGGACTTACATTTGGCCTGTCATCATCTCCGGTTCCTGGACTTGAACCAATGTCCTACCATGTTGCCTGCCAATTTGGGGATTGTTGCCTTCACAGCCTATGAGCCAACAATCTGCTATACTACCTGCCAGTATTGGGTTAATCAGCCCCTGCAGCTATGTGAGTCAGCATGGTCCAGTGGGCCTGGAAGGCAGAACTGAAGCCCAAGGTTGAGGGTCCTTCACCCAGCCCCTAGAGCTGGCACTCTGAACTTGGACTTCTAGCCTCATCGTCCCATAGTGCTGGCATTCTGAATTCAGATTTCTAGCCTCCTAAACCATAAGAGAATAAATTTATGTTTGTTAAAGCCATCCGTTGTGGTATCTCTGTCATATTAGCACTAGAAAACTAAGACATGCCTTGGTATAATGTAGAAGAAAGTGTCCAAAGTCTCATGAAATTGGCATGTTAGAATGACTTCATCAGATTGGACCCATAGACCCTTACATGGAGTACCCAGAGGACACACCTTTTACCACAAAGGTGAGGAACAAATATATGAAGGGAACCTTAGCATCTATGAAGACTACTGCAATTGTTGTGGTCCAGTGGGTCCCTGAACATATCCTGTAGTGATTTCTCCAGTTCTAGAATGTGTAATTGCAATAGATATACTCAGCAACTGGCAGAATCCCTACATTGGATCCCTGACATGTGGAGTAGAGGCTATTATGGTAGAAAAAGCCAAGTGGAATCCATTAGAACTACCCTTACCTAGAAAAATAGTAAACCAAAAGGAATGTCACATTCCTGGAGAGACTGCAGAGATTAGTGCCACCATCAAAGACTTGAAAAATACAGGGGTGATTATTCCCACCACATCAACATTTAACTCACCTATTTGGCCTATGCAAAAAAAGACAGATCTGGGAGAATGACAGTGGATTATCATAAGTGTAATCAGGTGACAACTTTAATTACAGCTTCTGTTTCAGACGTGGTTTCATTGCTTGAAACCACATTAATACAAATTAATACATCTCCTGGCACCTGGAATGCAGTTTTGATCTGGCCAATGCATTTTTCTCAATTTCAGTTTTGAAGGGTCATCAGAAGCAGTTTGTCTTCCACTGGCAAGGCCAGTTGTACACTTTTACAATCCTACCTCAGGGATATATCAACTCCTTAGCACTGTGTCATAACTTAGTTCTCAGGGATCTTATTGCCTTTTCCTTTCACAAGACATCACACTGGTCTGTTATATTGATGACATTATGCAGACCAGACCTAGTAAGGAAGAAGTATCTATGACTTTAGACTTACTGGTAAGATATTTGTGTGCTAGAAGATGAGAAATTAACTACAAAAATTCACATGCCTTCCATTTCCATAAAATTTCTAATGGCCCAGTGTGTGCCCATGAAAATGGCCACTTTGTCTCACCTACTTTGGTCATGTTGTCAGAAGGGATCATTTCCTGGAGAATCATGTCATGCTTGCTAAAGTAGAGGTTCAGCAAAAAAGGGGAAGACTGTCAACAAGATGAATTGACACATTGGCTGCAACGATGGGCAAAGATTATGAGTCTGGCACAGATGGGGCAGAATTTCATTCTGTTGTACATAGGGTTGCTATGAATCAGAGCTGACTTGGCAACAGTGTGTGGGACATGTTGAGAGGCCTACTAAAGTGAAGGATAAGTTATTGCATCTAGCCCATCCCACACTAAAAAGGAAGCACAGTGCCTGGTGGGCCTCTTTAAATTTTTGAGGCAATGTATCTGGGTGTGCTGCTGAGGTCAATTTATCAAGTGACTTGCAAAGCTTCTAGTTTTTGAGAAGAACAAGAGAAAGCTCTGCAACAGGTTCAGGCTGCTGTGTAAGCTGCTCTGCCACTTGAGCCATATGATCTGGCAGATCCTATGGTGCTTGAAGTGTCAGAGGTAGATAAAGATGCTATTTGTAGTCATTAGCAGATCTCTATTGGTGAATCACAGAGCAGATCCTTAGGATTTTTGAGCAAAGCCCTGCCAACCTCTGCAGAAAACTACTCTCCTTTTGAGAAACAGCTTTTGGCTTGCTACTGGGTCTTAGTAGATAGAGACTGCACACTTAACCACAGGTCACCAAGTCACCATGTGGCCTGAACTGCCATGAACTGGGTGTTGCCTGATCCACAGAATCATAAAATTGGATGTGCACAGCAATCCATCATCATTAGATGGATGTTGTATATAAGAGATTGGACTTGAGCAGGACCTGAAGGCAAAAGTTGCATGAAGAAGTGGCTCAAATGCCCATGGTTTTCACTCTAGTCACATTACTTTCCTTCTCCCAGTCTGCACTTTTGGTTTCACAGGAAATTCCTTATGATCAGTTGACTGAGGAAGATAAAATTTGTGCCTGGTTACAGATGGGTTCTATGTGATATGCAGGCACCACTCAAAAGTGGACAGCAGCACCATTGAAGCCCCTTTCTTGGACCTCCCTGAAAGACAATGGTGAAGGGGAATCTTCCCAATAAGCAGAACTTTGAGCAGTGCATCTGGTTGTTCAATTCGATTGGAAGAAGCCAGATGTGTTGTTCTAAACTGAATCATGGGCTGTGGCCAGTGGTTTGGCTGGATGGTCAAGAACTCAGAAGGAACATGATAGGAAAATTGGTGACCAAGAGGTATGGGGAAGAGGTATGTGGATAGACCTTTCTGCATGGACCAAAGAAGTGAAGATATTTGTGTCTCATTTGGATACACATCAAAGGGTGATCCCATGAGAAGATAAATCAAGTGGACTGGATGACATGTTCTGTGGAAACAAGTCATCCTCCTTCCCCAGTCACTCCTGTCATTGCCCAATGGGCTCATGAAGACAATGATCATTGTGGCAGGGATGGAGGTAATGCCTGGGCCCAGCAATATGGGCTTCCACTCACCAAGGCTGGCTTGGCCACAGCCACTGCTGAGTGCCCAATCTGTATGCAGTAGGGACCAACACTGAGTCCACGATATAGAACCATTCCTTGGGGTGATCAGCCAGTAATCTGGTGGCAGGTTGATTACATTGCACCACTTCTACCATCAAAAGGGCAGCATTTTTTTCTTACTGGTATAGACACTTACTCTGGATACATATTTGCCATTCCTGCACACCATGCTTCAGCCCAAACTATCATCCATTGACTTACAGAATGGTTTATCTACTGTCATGATACCCCACACCAAATCACCCTGGACCTTGGATCAAGGGACTCACTTCACAGCAAATGAAGTGTGACAATGGGCCCATGCTCATAGAATTCACTGGTCTTACCATGTATCCATCATCCTGATGCAGCTGGCTGGATAGAATGATAGAATGGCCTCCCATAGACAAAATTACAGTGCTTGCTAGGTGGCAATTCCTTGTAGGGTTGGGGCAATGTTCTTCAGGAGCTCTAAACCAGTGTCAAATATACAGTGCTGTTTCTCTAATAGCCAGGAATCACAGGACCAAGAACCAAGGGGTATAAATGAAAATGACACCACTTGGTATTACCTAGTCACAAAACACAAAATTTTTGCTTTCTGTCCCTGAAATGCTATACTCTGTGGGTCTGGAGATATTAGTCCCAAAGGGAGGAATACTCCCATCTGGAGACACAATACTGATTCCATTGAACTGGAAGTTAAGAATGCCACCAGCCATCTTGGCCTCCTCATACCTCTGGATCAACAAGCAAAGAGGGAGTTACTGTATTGTCTGTTATGACTGATCCTGATTGTCAAGGGGAAATTGGATTGATATTACATAATGGAGGTAATGAAGAGTATGTCTGATATAGAGGAGATTCCTTAGGACATTTCTTAGTACTACCATGCCCTGTGATTAAAGTCATTGGAAAACTGTTGTTGTTGTTGTTACGTGCTGTCGAGTTGGACCTGACTCATAGCGACCCCTCCTTGGGTTTCCGAAGTGGTATCACTATGGAAGTAGATTGCCCAACCTTCCTTCCGAGGAGTGGCTGGTGGGTTTGAACCGACAGCAACCCAATTCTGATATGATGACTAATGGCCCAGACCTTTCAGGAATGAAGGTTTGGGTCATTCCACCAGGCAAAGAACCACAACCAATTCAAGTGTTTGCTGAGGGAATAGGGAATACGGAATGGGTGGTAGAAGAATATAATTGAAAATACTAGCTACAGCCATGTGACCAGGTGAAATGAGGAATGTGATTGTTATGAGGATTTCTTCCTTGTATGTATGTATTAAATATTTTTGCTTTCTTATAAAATGTAAATGGAACTAATGTGTTCTCTATTGTACACATGTTAGTTCTATCATTTTAGGTACAAGTATGACTTTATAATTTTTTTTTAATTTAGTGATTATGTGTGGCTTAAGGAGATGTGTACAAGTGCCAAGTTGACAAGGGGTGGACTGTGATAGTTAAGGTTTTGTGTCTACTTGGCTGGGCCATGATTCTCATTGCTTTAGCAGTTATGATGTAGTCATCCCTCATGATCATAACAGATATAATGTAATCACCTCCATGATAAGAAGATCTGCTATGAGCAGCCAATCAGTTGAAAGGGAATTTTGTCTGAGGTATGGCCTGCTTCCAACATACATTTGGACATGCTGTCAAAGATCTGTGGCTTTCTGCTGAATATGGCTCATCATTGTCTCTGGTTCCTGGACTACAACCAGTGTCCTTCCATATTACCTGTTGATCTTGGGATTGTTGCCTTCATGACCTGTGAGCCAATAGTCTGCCATTTTACTTGCCAATCTTGGATTTGCCAGCCTCTGAAGCCAGCAGTTGGCTGTATTGCCTGCTGTTCTTGGGTTCATCAGCCCCTGCAGCTTACTCTGTGAGTCAGGTGAAGCTTTCAACTTGATGTCTGACCCATGGACTTGTGACTTTCCAGGCTCTACAACTGTGTGATCCATTTCCTTGAGGTATTTTTTTTTTTTCTGTCTCTCTCATTCTTTCTATATAAACTTAATTGGTTTTGCTTCTTTAGAGAACCCAGCCTAAGATAGTGTCTTACGTCAATGTCTCTTGAGAAAAAAGGAGCAGTAAGAAAAGTGCAGGTGGGGAAAGATACATGAGATCTCCATGGAACCAAGAAACAAAAGCTGTAAAGAAACAAGGACCTTTCCCCCAGAACCAACAGAGAGAGAAGTCCTTCCCCTAGAGCCAGTGCTTTCAACTCACTTCTACTCTCTTAAACTGTGAGAAAATAAATCTCTGTTTGTTAAAGCCACTCATTTCTGGTATTTTTGTTACAGTAGCACTAGATAACTAAGAATTCCTTCTGAAATTCTATTGGAATTATAATAATTATTATTCAGTTTGGCACTTAATTATATATTAGTCTGTCATTAATGGAAGCTCTGGTAGCGTAGTGCCTAAGGCACTTGACTGCTAACAGAAGGCTGGCGGTTCAAGCCCACCAGCCACTCCTCAGAAGGAAGATGGGGCAATCTACTTCTGTAGTGATACTGCCTTGGAAACTCGCTATGAGTCGGGTCTGACTCGACGGCACATAACAACAACAACAACAACAACATTCATTGTGTTTGTCTATTTCTTCACTAGGTGATGAGGTTTTTGTGTATAGTTCAGATCTTTAATATTACTGTTGCTAGTTGCCATTGAGTGCACTCTGGCTCATGACAGGGACTGGATTAAGGCATGCGAGGGCTCTTTGTTGCTGTCAAGTCACCTCTGACTCATAGCAACCTTATGTCCATCAGAACAAAATGCTGCCCAGTCCTGTGCCAGCCTCACAATCCTTGCTATACCTGAGCTCATTGTTGCAGCCACTGTGTCAATCCACCTTGTTGAGGGCTTTCTCCTTTTTAGTTGACCCTCCACTTTACCAAGCATGATATCCTTCTCCAGAGAATGGTTCCTTCTTACAGCATGACAAAAGTAGGTGAGACGAAGTCTGGTCATTCTTGCTTCCAAGGAGCATTCTGGCTGCACTTCTTCCAGGACAGATTTGTTCTTTAAGCAATCCATGGTACTTTCAGTGTTCTTCACCAACACAACAACTCAAAAGCATCAACTCTTCTATGGTCAGCCTTATTCATTGTCCAGCTTTCATACGCATATGAGGCAATTGAAAATACTACGGTTTGAATTAGGCATGCCTTAGTCTTCAAGGCAAAATCTTTGCTCTTCAGCACTGGAAAGAGTGAACTGTGTGATCTGTTTCCTTGAGGTATTTTTTTCTCTTTCTCTTTCTCTCTACATAAGCTTCATTGGTTTTGCTTCTCTAGAGAACCCAGCCTAAGATAGTGTCTTAAGTCAATGTCTCTTGAGAAAAAAAGAGCAGGTCTTTTGCAAAAGAGGTCTTTTGCAGCAGATTTGGCCAATGCAATATGTCATCTGATGTCTTGACTGTTGCTTCCATTGGTGTTGATTGTAGAACCAAGTAATGTGAAGTCTTTGACAACTTCAATCTTTTCTCCATTTATTGTGATGCTACTTATTGGTCCCATTGTGAGGATTTTTGTTTTCCGTATATTGAGGTGTAATCCATATTGCAGACTGTAGTCTTCAATTTTCATCAGTAAGTTCTTCAAGTCATCCTCACTTTCAGCAAGCAAAGTTGTGTTCTTAGCATATCTCAGATTGTTAATTGGCCTTCCTCCAATCCTGATGCCACATTCCTCTTCATATAGTCCAGCTTCTCATTTTATTTGCTCAGCATACAGATTGAACAAGTATGGTGAAAGGATATAACCCTGATGCACTCCCTTCCTGATTTTAAACCATACAGTATCCCCTTTTTCTGTTCGAATGGCAGCCTCCTGGTCTATGTACTAGTTCCTCATGCATACAATTAAGTTTTCTGGAATTCCTATTCTTCTCAAAGTTATCCATAATTTGTGATCAACACAATCGAATGCTTTTGCATAGTCAATAAAACACAAGTAAACATCTTTTTGGTATTCTTTGCTTTCAGCCAAGATCCATTTGACATCAGCAATGATATTCCTTATTCCATGTCCTCTTTTGAATATAGCTTGCATTTCTGGAAGTTCTCTGTCAATATGCTGCTACAACCCTTTTTGAATTATCTTCAGTAAGATTTCACTTGCATGTGATATTAGTGATCTTGTTCAAAAATTTCCACATTCTGTGGGATCACCTTTCTTTGGAATGGGTACAAATATGGATCTTTTCCAGTCAGTTGGCCAGGTAGCTGTCTTCCAAATCTCTTGGCTTAGCCAAGTGAGTGCCTCCAGTGCAGCATCTGTTTGTTGAAACATCTCAGTGAATATTCCATCAATTCCTGGAGCTTTTTTCTTCACCAGTTCCTTCAGTGCAGCTTTGACTTCTTCCTTCAATACCATTGGCTCTTGATCATATGCCATCTCCTGAAATGGATGAACATCAAACAATTCTTTTTGGTACGGTGACTCTGTGTATTCCATTCATCTTCTTTGGATGTGTCCTGTACCATTCAATATATTTCCCATAGAATCTTTCAGTATTGCAACTCAAGGCTTAAATTTTACTTCAGTGCTTTCAGCTTGAGAAATGCCAAGTGTTTTCTTCCCTTTTGGTATTCTAACTCCAGGTCTTTGCACATTTCATTATAATTGGCTTTGTCTTCTCAAGCTGCTCTTTGAAATCTTCTGTTCAGCTCTTTTATCTTGTCATTTCTTCCACTTGCTTTAGAAACTCCATTCAAAGGCAAATTTCAGCATCTCTTCTGACATCCATTTTGGGCTTTTCTTCCTTTCCTGTCTTTTTAATGACCTTTTGCTATCTTCATAGATAATGTTCTTGATGTCATTCCACAGTTCCTCTGGTTTTCAGTCACTGGTGTTCAATGCATCAAACCTGTTCATTAGATAGTGTCTAAATTCAGGAGGGATATAATGAAGGTCATATTTTAGCTTTCATGGGCTTGTTTTAATTGTCTTCAGCTTCAACTTGAACTTGCATATGAGCAGTTGGTGGTCTGTTCCACAATCTGCTCCGGGCCTTGTTTTGGCTGAAGATATTGAGCTTTTCCATCGCCTCTTGCCACAGATGTAGTCATTCTAATTCCTGTGTACTCCATCTGGCAAAGTCCATGTGTATAGCTGCTGTTTGTGTTGTTGAAAAAGGTATTTACAATGAATAAGTCATTGGTCTGCCAAAATTCTATTATGAGATATCCAGCATTATTTCTATCACTAAGGCCATATTTTTGAGCTACTGGTGATTCTTTTTGTTTCCAACTTTTGCATTTAGTCACCAGTGATAATCAATAAATCTTGAATTGCATGTTCACTCAATTTCAGACTGCAGAAGTTGGTAAAAATCTTCAATTTCCTCATCTTTGACTTTAGTGATTGGTGTGTAAATCTGAATAATATTAACCTGTCTTCCTTGTAGGTGTATGGATATTATCCTATCACTGACAGCATTGTACTTCAGGATAGGTCTTGATATAGTATGTGGTTATGTGAGGTCTCTAAGCACTGGTAATCTCTGGTGCCCCCTTCTCTACTTACTTTCATTTTCAACTGGAATATGTGAGATATGTATATATATATATATATATATATATATATATATATATATATATACATATATATATATGTGTGTGTGTGTGTGTTTGTGTTAGCTATCCAAGATGTAACTCTTTTTAATTGCAACTATAATATTAGCAATTGAATACAAAACCTAGATTATAAAATTTTTAGTGGATGCAGGGTACTAAGATTTTTCCTATATACCACATTTTCTACAAAAAGAATATTCCATACATTCTACAGCCAAGAAAATGAGTAAGTGAACTTAGTTGTTTCAGCATAAATCTATTTATTTCCCACAACAAAAATTTGATTTTCACTAATTTTGCTTTCAATGGCTTATACTTCAATTTTGATGCTTGTTTTATAATAAATGCTATAATTATAAATGAACAAATGAAAAGATGTCAAAATTAATGATCAGAAAATAAATATTACAACAAATGATTATATTTTCTTTTTAGATAGATCTTTCATCTCTAATATGTTATAATTAAAACATTTTTTTCTATTATTTGCTTTTATAAATTCTTCAATGATCTTGTCACAATTAAGCTGCCAAACAATATCTACTTCCAAACATAATAAGGGTAATGAATCTAGTCTTTCTTGAATTATTGTTGTATACTGAGAGTTTTTGAATCTCCTTAGAGATGAAAATTGCCATTTGTTGTGCAATTAGTGATCATCAAAGTTAGGAATATGTGCAAAGCAGTTCCAACATTGGTAAATATGCATTGTATTTTAGTTCTCTTATGAAATCATACATGCCTACATGAGTAAAATTTGTCTTTTCTGAATCTGTAAACTTAGTTCTCATGTAAAAATGAAATTGTTATACTTCTCCATAAAGTTTAATATTTAAGTCATCAGGATAAACCTGCACTATTCTTCATTGCTTTCATGCATTCTTTATCAGGTATATCCACATTGTTTAATAAGGAAAATCTATTTGAAAGAACTTCATAAACTTTTACCTTCTTTTCAAGCAAGATTCAAGTGTGTCAATGATGGTGTAGTATGTGGTTATGTGAAATTGTTCTTTGGCACTCAATACTTCTGGACCATATCATTTACTTGTTTCTTTTATTTATTTATTATTATTATTACTTTAATTTCTATTGTGGTGAAAATTTACATAGCACAATAGTTTCCCTTTCAATAGTTTGTACATAAAGTTTTCCATGACATTGTTTGTGTTTCCCACACTGTGTCAGCACTCTTCCCATTTCAACCCTGGGTTTCCCATTTACTTTCATGAATTTTCTATCACTTCCTCCCTTGTCATCTTTGCTTTGGGCAAATGTTGCCCTTTTGATAATTGATTATTCTAAGTAACATGTTCCTCTTACATTTTTATTGTTTTTGTATGATCCTGTCTATTATATTACTAAAATATGATATGTCTAGGAATGGCTCTAATTACAGGAATGGGAAGTGGAAGGAGAGAAAATTACTACCTACAGAGAAGACATGTGTTAACAATGGTGAAGGGAAAGGCAATACACAATATGAGAGAAGTCAACACAACATGGCAAAGGAAGGCCCTGAGAAATGCAAGAATAAAAAACAACTACACCAATTACATGGACAATTCTGCAACAATAGTATTAAGAAACAATAATTTATGAATAGGTACATAGGTAGATAAGTCTGCTGAAGAGGTGTGGGAGGGTGGAAGGGAGCACACACACCAGCAGATGTAGGTTTGGCTGTGGATATTTTTACATACATAATTGTAGGTGCTGCATATATGTTAATATAGACAGTAGAGCACATAAGGGGCACAGTCATGGCAACTTTTTAGACATAATCAAACACGCTGAGAGACAAAGTTCTTAGGCTTGAAGGACTATAGACTTGGAGGATATCCATGTCAGTTGGCACAATATAGTTTATAAAGACAATATTCTGTGTCCTACTTTGGTAAGTAACATCTGGGGTCTTAAAAGCTTCTGAGCAACCATCTAAGATACAACTATTGGCCTCTTCCCATCCAGAGCAAAAGAGAGCAAAGCAAACCAAAGACTCAAGAGAGCAATTCATCTAAAGGACTAATGGATCACATGAGTACGACCCTGAGATCATAAGTAAAAGTGGTGCTCAGTTACGACTACCAACCGGTCTATCTGAGATCAGAAAAGAGGGGTCCAGACAGAGTGGGATAAAAATATAGAACAACAACAACAAAAAAATCAAATTTACAAAAAGGACCAGACTTTCTGGTCTGACAGAGACTGGAGGAACCCTTGAGATTATGGCCCTAAGACCCTTCTGACCTGGTACTTTTTTCCTCTCTATTGCTTCTGTGATGGTGAACTGCTTGATAATCAGTGTTTGACAATATTTGTTTTGTTGTGTTTTCAAAATCTTCTCATATTATATAAATACCCTGGTAATGACTGGTAGAGATCTATGCATGTGTTTAAATTCACTTCTGAATCTTGGAGAGCTTGACTTGTCTGATGAAAGTGCTGTAAGATATTATTCCACATAATCAAAATAAATACATACTATAGTGTTTCTATTTTGTTGATGAAAATTTCAGCTTATCTTTTGGTATTTCCTTTTTGTGTCTGTTCTTCCACAATATTTTCTAAGGCATTTAGAATCTGAGTGTATGATTCCAGGATTACACTGTTGCTACAGCATGTGTTTGCCAAGGTGTATTAGAAAGGCATTTTAATACTTGATCATTGCCTAAATATATTTTCAGAAAGATTATCAGTGACTAGAGGCAAAAAAAAAAAAAAAAAAAAGGTAGAGTAACTGAGCAGTAGGTGAAAAATAAATTGCTTGCAGACAACAATCTACTGTGCCCTGTCCTACAAGATTAAGTGAATGGTATGAAAATAGCATATTCATTATGTTTTAAAATTTTCTGTTGCATATCTTTATAATGCCTTGGTATATTGGCAGAATGTTATAGGACTGACTTCTGTATTTAGAAAAATAAATTTTGCAAACTTCGCCTAGATAGTACCTGATTTGCAATTTCTTCACTGGTATGACTTTTTAACCTAGTAAATGTAATAAATCACTCAACAGCTTTTCCATCTGTTGTAGAGACATATTTTTTTTTTTTTTTTAATTTTATTGTGATTTGAATACAAACTTACAAAGTAAACTTGTTTTACTCTCAATAGTTCATACATATTTTGTTTCATGACACTGATTACAGTCTCAACAATAAACAGCTCTCTTCCCATCTCCTTTCTGTAACTACCCCTTCCCTGTGTCCTTCTTATCTACGCATTCCTGCCTGTCTAGATTTCCCCCTGTGCAAATGCCACCCTTTTCATCTTCCACAGTGTATTGATCTAAGGGGTGCATCTCCCTGGGGTAGGTGTTCTGCTCGCAGGCCTTTCTACTGTTTGGCTGAGAGCTAATCCATGGAAGTGAGTCCAGTTCTAGGCTTGAAGGATAACCTGGGGCCATAGTTTCAGGGTTCCACCAGTCTCTTTCTGATCAGTAATTCTGGTCATTTTTGTGTTTTTGAATTGTGTTCCACATTTTTCCTCCCGTCCTATCCAGGATCTCAATTTTTGATTCCTTTCTGAGGGTTAGCATTGTTAGCCAGGCACCATCTAGTTCTTCTGGTCCCAGGGTCATGAAGGCTGAGGTTCCCATGGTCCACTGATCCTTTGGACTAATTGTTTTAATATGACTTTGATTTTCTTCATTTTTCTTTGCTGAAGATGAGATGAGACCACTAGTTGCATATTAGATGGCTGCTCAAAAGCTTTTATGACCCCAGTGCTACTCACCAAAGTAGGATGTGGACCAATATTTTTATGTACTATGTTGTGCCAATTGACATTGATGCACCCAAGACTGTAGTTTCGAGCTCACAGGCCCAGTGACTCACTCCCTCAAGGTGCTTGGTTATCACTGAGAAGCTACTCCAACCATGTCCCCTATTAGTTCTATAATGTATATGGATATTTTTGTAGCACAGATCTATCTGTTGTCATGGGCATATTCCCATTCACTTAACATGATATTCTCACCAGTCTATGCATCTACTGGTAGATTAGTTTTTGTTGTTACTGATAATGCAGTATTGTGTATGAAATAGTATTTGCCTCTGTTGTGTATACCTTATGTGCACCTCTCTGTGTCCTCCTTTTCCCTATTGTTATCATGTTGGCCACACAATTTTGTTATATTGCCTTTCTCTTCACCCAAATCAATACTCAACTAGTCAGAATTTTTCCCTCCTCCTCCCTTCCATCTCTGGTAGCCAACAAAGTAAATTCCTTCCCTGAGTAAACCATTCCTTGACTTTTTATAATAATGGACTCATAAAATATTTGTCCTTCTTTTATTGACTTATTTCACTCAGTGTAATATCCTCCAAGTTCATCCACATTATGAGGTGATTCATAGATTCTTCATTATTCTTAGTAGATATATATCTTAAAACAATACTTAGCTGATCTGTATGAAGAAGATCAAGAGTGGAATCTATAGACAAACTGAATTTGTCATGTTTTAGACATACATGATGGCTTGTCCTCTCCTGGGTTACCATGTTTTGAGATGTGACCTGTTAAAAATGGTTGAAGCTGAGCAAGTTCAAGTAAACTTTAAACATTTCTATTTTGTGAGGATCCAAACACTTCATTTCTTCCTTGAAAAGATAGTCCACATTCAGTGATTGTTACAATGACAGCAACAATGCATTAAAATAGTTTTCCAATACTGACATTTTCATTAATTTGTATTTCCATTTCATAAGTTAAGCCAAAACCATGTCTTTGGTTTAAATATGACAATGTGCAGTCCCTGTGAATTGAACTATTTTCAGGTTTATCAATCATATTTGAATTGCACCAATTGCTAAATCCATCTGTGGCAAATCATAATATAAATGGTATATAACTGAATAGTTTGCAAACAAAATAATACTCCCTCTTATAATTTTCACCATTAGCTTTGGACCCTAGAAATATATTCTATCTACAGAGACTTGTTTCTTTACCATCCAGAAATTTTTGATACAAATTTTTAAATGGTCCAGTGTGAGGTTGACAATCATTTAGCCTACTTTCGATCCAGTAATTTATATCATTAGAAAAAAATACATTCCACAAAGCAGTATCTGTATTTCTGCCATTTGTGGAGTCTGCAGATGTGACAATTTCAAATTGTAAAATAGTTTCACTTTCTACACTATTATTATGTTTTTTACTACAGCAAGGAATGGATGAAGAATTTGAAACAAATTTTTTTATATTCATATTGCCACAATAATGTCAGCAATAGCCACACTTGTACAATGACTTGCATACATTAAAGTCACATGTGCAATGGCAGAAGTCTCTTCTGATTCATTATACTTTAAAAAGGAATTAATTTTGGAATTGTCATTAGGAATCCATAAATCTCTTTTTCTTTATCTTCTGCGAGCTTTCATTTTTGTGCTCCACTTAGTTGCTGTTTCATTTTACCTGCATGTAAAATCATGTCACTTTTTATATTTGATTCTACTGTAGCAAATAAATTTGACTACTTGAAAATAAATAAAATTTATAAGCCCAGTAAAATTTATAAAATAAAATTTACATTTGAATTTGGATGTTAACACAAAATTTTATATTTGAAAATTAGTAAGTAAAAAAAAAA
>NW_006921609.1:2756003-2761774 GCF_000298275.1 Orycteropus afer afer | reverse complement strand
ATTTCTCCTACAATGTTTGTTGGCAGGACCTTTGCAGATCTCCATGAGTGTTTTCTGACTTGAAATAATACTTAAAACCTTGATCACTCACTTTCTGTATTTAGATGCTGAGTCTTCACAGTTCATTGGACTACTGCTGATACCTGATGGGGGTGAGAGCAATTGCAAAGGGCATGATACAAATACAAGGGTATGCTTGATCTGAAGATATGTTTTGGCTTGCTTTGCACAGGACAGGACCAGACACATTATGAGTCATGTCATTATAAGTGCCACTGGTATATTCTTACGTAATTGACAAGAGAGAACTGAATGTGAGCTTATATCTGACCAGCCCTAAATGAAAATATAATTGTTTTTGTATATGAATTTTTTAAAAAGTGCATTTTATTTCTTTATGGAATTGTTGAACTCCTAGATTCAGAGATATGTACATAATTGATGTAACAATATCACCACTTCTCAACAAGCAAGTTTGTTTTTTAAGTCATAATATGATCCATCGATTTCTTTAAAGAAAGTCTGTCTGAAGGGAAATGGAAAATAAAACACATGTATAATTTTTATGATCTAAATATTCATTTAATTTATTTCCTCAAGTGATTGTTCAATTTGCTAAAATGAAGATATGTAAATATTTTGATAAAATGTAAAAGTAATGTTCTGATAAACGCCCTTCATTGCTTTCTTGGAAGATGAACTTGGAAGCACACTCATTGTTGCAAAACAGAAACATATTTTGTATGACACATAAATACTGAATTTTGCATCTTCTTAATGTGCCTAATATTAACATGTATAGAGTAATATCAAAAACTCTGTCCCATGCAATAGATAATAAAAGGCAAAACTCACTGGATTCATAAATCTAAACTTTTCCTGTTAGATAAATATTATCATTTCATGGTACACATATATTTTAAATCAAATTTGCTATATTAGTATTATATAAAATCATTACCCATGTTAAGAGCTTTAGTGGCATCCTGGATAAGACATTTGCCTGCTAATCAGAACGTTGGTGGTTCAAACCTACCAGCTGCTTTGTGGGAGAAAGATGAGGCACTCTACTTCTGTAAAGATTTATAGCTTTGGAAACCCAGTGGGGGTTGCTATGAGTTGGAACTGACTTGATGGCAGTGGATTTTTAGTTTGGTGTTACCCATGTTAGTATTATGTTAAATGTATGCTAGATTGTCTACGTGTATGCCAAGCATATTTTAAAGTTAAAGTTATAAATATTATTGTTTACAAAACTTAGGAAATAACCCTATATGTAAATGCTATACAGTTAAACAGTAACTTGATTGAATTCATTGCAATTGTCAACTTATTCATGCTCCCTCGCTTTTGTGTGTCATCTAGGACTGGAATTCCCATTGTCTGTTTACCAGGAGGTGCACCAGAGTATACATTTGTGTTTATGTCATGGCAGAAAGTTCTGCTGGCCTTCTGGCTGGAGTTGCTGGATCAGCAGATGTGGATGTACAAGACAGTTGTCTCAAAATAGACCAGAGACTTAGCTATCTCTATAATCCATCCTTGCCTAGTAAATGCTGATGTTGAATCCCGTTGCATATTGGGTGAATGGACCAAGAGTTAGTCTCAACAGCCCACATCTACCTCTTATTTATTGTTTTTGTTGTTATTAGGTGCTTTCAAGTTGGTTCTGACTCCGAGTGACCCTTTGTACAACGGAATGAGGCACTGCCCCTCACTGTGCCATCCTCACATCCTTGTTTGTTAGAAAGAAATAATATACTCCGAAAGACCTGCGAAGAGAGAACCTTAGCATTAAAGTTAGGGTTGGGGATGGTAAATGGGGAGTGAAACTGAATATACACGATATGTTGAATGTAAAAGAAACTCTGCTCTGTAAATTTGCACCTAAAAATAAAAAAGAGAGAACCTTAGGAGACAGATGTCAACAAAGTTGTTGAAGTGATAGGCCTCATAGCTTAGACAACCTTGCTCATAGTTGTCGTAGTAACCCTGACAACCCAGTGTTACATTTCTGGCAGGGTTTTTATTTCTGGTAGGTACATTCTCATGCACTAGAGCTGATATCATTTTGTTTAGTGTCCTGCTAATTCCCTTCCACGGCAGTGCTCACTTTTCCTTGTGTCCTGTTTGCTTGACATTTTTGGGTCTTTGCTTTGGACTACTAGTGCCTCTGTTTTGTTGATGCCCTAAGCACATGTTTACCTTGCTTATTGGGTAGTCTGTTACTGCTCATGACAGCCTTATACATAACACAATGAAGCATTGTGTGCTCCTGCATCATCTCCATGATATTTGATATGTTTGAACCTGTTGTTGAGGTTATTCTGTCAATCCGTCTCATGGAGGGTCTCCCTCTTCTTTGCTGGCCCTCTGCTTTACCGAGGATGAAGTTCTTTTCTAGCAATTGGTCTTTCCTGATGACCTGTCCAGAGTAAGTGAGCTGAAGTTTTGTCATAATCATTTCATCCATATCATATACCGCATAATGAAATTTATATTAGAAACTTAAAATAGACTTTTAGAAGCAGTGTTCCCTTTTTCAAAATGGTTCATGCAACTTAAATTTCATTACAATGAAGGAAAATCCTCACTACACATCTGCTGAATCCTTAATTGCATGTGCACTTGTTGGTTTTGATACTTGTGGAAATAAAGGCAGTGAAAAATGCACTATTGAACTTGATTGCCTACTGCTGCCAAGTTGATTCCAACTCACAGCAGCCTTATAAGACAGAGCATAACGGCTCTGTAGGGTTTCATAGGGTTTCTGAGGCTGTAATCTTTACAGAAGCAACCTTCCTGTGGAGTAGCTGATGAGTTGGAACCACTGACCTTTCAGTTAGCAGTCGGAACTTAACCACTGCATCACCAGAGCTCTTTGATCTTGATTGAAACCAAAACCAAACCCATTGTCAGTCTTGATTATGTACTGTCAAATGAGCAGAACTGCTGTATTTGAATGATGATTTGTAATTACAGCATATAATGAAGCATAGTTATATATTATTTAAATGATTTGTAAGATCATTTATCATACTCAAAAGCCAATGTGTATTTGTTGAAAATTTATAATATTGTGAATGGCAGCAGGAAGGCTCTATTTATCATTGCTTCTTGTAAGATTAGCAAACCAGCTAAGGTACATTATTTGTACTGTATTGATTGATATTTTCAACCCAACGCAGGGTATGGATTTGCAGTTGTTTTTCAAACAGTGGGGATGATTTTCTGGCCAGATTCCACTTATGATCCTTGACATGGATTTGTAGGAGGACTGATCAAGATAAGAGTTTTGGTGTGTTTTTCATGGAAGAGTGAAACTATAAGTGGTCCATGTCACAGGGAACTACTTGGCCTTGGTCTCTTTGGAGTTGTGGAGTAACCAAGTTAGTGAAATTAAAGTTAGAATATGTTCCAAGCCATAAAGCAGGGATAAGTGAGTAAAGAACTGAATTTATTAGGACTATACCATTATTCTGCTCACTTGAGAATATGACATACATGTATCCTGACATGAAAGACTATTGCAAATGTTTATATATATTGAGACCAAACACCTATAGTCTTTGTTATATGAACATTATAAATACAATTTATGAAGATATGAAATGTTTGCTTCTTCCTATGAAGCTACCTGAAATTTTTTAGCTGAAAAAACTGAGAAAGCTGAAACATCAAAATGTCAAGTACAGAACAAAATTTTTCTCTAGTATAGCTGGTCATCTGAATTTGCCACTGAATCTAATTTTTATATGCATCAGAGAAGGGAATTTTTCCTTCATACTTTATTAGATTACCCACAGGAATATTGAAAAATAGAATGCATGCTAATGTTGCTCACTTGATATTGAGCATGAGAGAGTTAAATGCTTCTATATTTAGTTAAATGCTACACATTCCAGGTCCAAAGTTTATACTGTTTCAGGGTCACTAATCATGACATCTCTGTTATTGTCCAGGAGGGGATGTATTTTCAACTCTATTCTCATTAGGTAGCTTTGCTTCCTCTTCAAATTAGAAAGAAATAAAACCCTCTCCATTGCCTTAGTATAAGTCGTGGTGGTTAAGTTTCTGTGTCAACTTGGTTAGGCCTGGTTGAATGACTGGATGTAGTATTCCCATGATGAGACTGGTAATCAACTCCATGGTGGAATCTACTGTGAGCAGCTGAGTAGCTGCCTTAGGGATGTGGTCTGCTTCCTGTATATAGAGAAGCCTTGGGGAACGGTCTCTAGCTTGAACCCTGCATGTAGCTGTGTCATTGTTCAGCAGCCTGCCATGCTCTGCCAACCTTGCGACTTTAAATGGACTTGAATCAATGGCCTGCTGTGTGGTTTGGTAACATAGGGACTTTGCCATTTTATTTGTTGACTTTGGGCTTGTTAGCCTCAGCAGCCATAGTTATCTGAGTGAAGAGATGCCTCTAGCTTCAGTGGGCTGGGAGCAAGAAGCAGACCTGAAGCCCAAGGTTGAGGGTCTTTCACCCAGCCCCTAGAGCCTGCACTTTGAACTTGGACTTAAAGCTTCCAAACTGTAAGAGAATAAACTCCTATTTGTTAAGGCCATTCCATTTGTGATATTTTCTGTTGGAGTGGCACAGAGGTAACCAGAACATAGGTGAACACAAAGTTAATGTTCTCCATGGAATACAGGAGGCTTAGACCAGAAACAAATGACACATGATATTTTGCAGATGTTGGAGCACATGGAAGGCTATTGCTTTTGGTTGTTGTTATTGTTAGGTGCCGTTGAGTCATTTCTGACTCATAGTGACGTCATGCACAGCAGAATGAAACACCGCCCAATCCCATGCCAGCTCCATGATCTTTGCTATACTTGAGCCCATTGTCACAGCCACCGTCAATCCATCTCATCGAAGGCCTTTCCCACCTTTGTTGACCCTCCAACTTACCAAGCATGACATTCTTCTCCAGGGAATGGTCCCCTCTGACAACATGACCAAAGTAAGTGAGGTGAAGTCTGGCCATCCTCGCTTCCGAGGAGCATCTCGGCTGCACTTCCTTCAGGACAGATCTGTTAGTTTTAGCAGTCCATGGTACTTCAGCATTTTTCACCAGCACCACAACTCAAAAGCATCAACTCTTCTTCGGTCTTCCTTATTCAATGTCCAGCTATCACGTGTGTATGCGGCTATTGGAAATATGGCTTGTGTCAGGCTCATCTTAGTCCTCAAGGAGACATCCTTGCTCCTCAGCACTTGAAACAGTTCCTTCACAGCTGACCTGCCCAGTGTTACATGTCGTCTAATGCCCTGACTGTTGCTTCCATTGGCCTCGATTGTAGAACCAAACAATGTAAATTCTTTGACAACCTCAATCTTTTCTCCATTTATTGTGATGCTGCTTATTGTTCCAGTTGTGAGGATTTTTGTCTTCTTCATATTGAGATGTAATCCATACAGCAGACTGTGTTCCTCAATCTTCATCAGTAAGTGCTTCAAGTCATCCTCATTTTCAGCAAGCAAAGTTGTATCTTCAGCGTGTCTCAGGTTGTTAATGATTCTTCCTCTAAACCTGATGCCATGTTTTTCTTCATATAGTCCAGCTTCTCAGATTATTTGCTCAGCATATAGATTGAATAAGTATGGGGAAAGGATACAACCCCGACACACACCCTGATTTTAAACCATGCAGAGTCCCCTTCTTCCATTCGAATGACAGCCTCCTGGTCAAGGTACAGGTTCCTCATGAGTACAATCAAGTGTTTGGGAATTCCCATTCTTCTCAATGTTATCCATAATTTGTCAT
>NW_006921609.1:2741885-2749342 GCF_000298275.1 Orycteropus afer afer | reverse complement strand
AAATAAATAAATAAAAATAATTACTTAAAAAAAGAAAAAGAAAAAAAAAAAAAAGTGCTTCGCATGGGCTGGTAAGATACCACCTGACCACAGAAATCTACATCTGGGTCCCAGAGGAGCAAAATCTGGAAATCAATCCATTGTCCAGAATGCATACTCATTTAAATCTGAGAGTACAATACCATATCCATCTTTTTGAGACATGACTAAGGTCTTTGTAAGCTTCCTGGGTATGCTCTCAACTACTAGCCTGTGGTTTGGTGATCTGAATCCACCCAGTATTATTAACGAAAGACTGGGATGGGAGATCAGCTTCCATAAAGACAGCAGTCAAATAAACCATATGGAATAGTTCTTCCCTGTAACATATAAGGTCATTATGAATTAGAACTGACTGGATGGCAATGGGTTTGATTATGAAGTCCCTGAGTTGTGCAAACAACGAACACATTCAGCTGCTAACTGAAGAGTTGGAGGTTTGACTCTACCCACAGATGGCTTGAAAGAAAGGCCTGAAAATCTATTTCTGAAAAATCAGCTATTGAAAACCCTATGGAGCATCGCTGCACTCTGACACGCACAGGTTTGCTATGAGTCAGAATTGACTCCAAGGTAACTGAGAGTTAAGCAGATTTGAAAAGTGAGCGTGATAGAAAGACTACTTTTAGTACTTTATTCAAGTTATTACCTGCAATCATTTACTAAGTGTGACTAATCCTTGTTTGTGAGATTGTGCTGGAGGAGATCTCATCTACTTTCTATTGCCAACTAAGACCCTAGCGAAGGCCATGAGTTCTGACTCCAGAAATAGAAATTAATATATTAACAACACATTTTTTTAAATCCCTTTTGAAGGACCCAACCTTGAGCTAAGTATATGTTATATAAAATTGAGACTAATGATATTGCTAAAATTTGAATAATTATTCTAATTACATAAAAACAAAAAGAAAGGATTTTCATAGTCTAAAACATTAAGGTAAGAGAGTGAGGTATCATGCTGTATGTAGCTGTGCAGCTCCTGAGTTGCAAAGCAGATGTGGTTTCTAAAATCAACAACAAACCAAACATTCCAGCATTTTTGGAGAAAAAAAAATTGGAAATTGGTAGTCTGTTGATGGTGAATCACAGCTTTCTTTTTGGTATTTCAGAATCTCCTGCTCTTCAGTGCTTTCCAAATGCTGCAGACTATCTGCTGTCTGGAGAAATGTGTCATAATCTGGCACATGTACATTAGTGTCTAAGTGATTGTATTAAGCTACCAAGGATATGCACATTTTAGAAGATGACGCCTGAAAAGAGCAATTCATCACTCAAAGAAATCTCTAAGAAAGAGCAATTCATGACTCAAAGAAATTGCTAAGAGTGACAATTCAGGAATGTGGCAATAACATGGGGTAGGCAGCCATTGTATTCCTCAGATCACAACTGTGGAGTGGTAATTGCTAGCACAATATCTTGAATATGTGAAGTATTTACATATATGTATTAAATGCATCATTGACTAACCAAATGAAAATTCAGCTAGTATAAGAGTTTGCATTAAGGCTTTAAAGTAAAAATGACATCTTTATGATCATATTTCTCCATAATACCCAAATTCCTAAAAAATAATTACAGACATTCTTTTTTTTTTTTTTTTAGGTTTAGGAAATAAATTTTCCTAGCTGTTTTTTGTTTGTTTTGTTGTTTTTTTCCACATAAACTTGAAGTTATGTTGCTCTCTATGACTCTGATGATTTCCTACTTCTCGGCAAGTAGTGATACAGATTTGCTATAACTTCTCTATTGAGAAAATGTATTTCACATCTAAAAATTTTTGCTGCCCTCTGGTGGACATAGTTCAACAACTGAAAAGTATGTAATTTCATATCAAGTTCCATATAATAACATTTGGATATGTTCCCAAAGTTCTTTTATATATTTGGAAATCCAAATGTATTTTTCAGATAAAAAGAGAGATATTATCTTATATTATAAATCCCTATTTTTATTGACTATGCAAAAGCGTTCGATTTTGTGGATTGTAACAAATTATGGATAACATTGAGAAGAATGGGAATTCCAAAATACTTACTTGTGCTCATGAGGAAACTTCACATAGACCAGAAGGCTGTTGTTCGAACAGAACAAGGGGACACTGCATGGTTTACAATCAGGAAGGGAGTGCATCAGGCTGTATCCTTTCACCATACTTGTTCAACCTGTGTGCTGAGCAACTAACCCAAGAAGCTGTACTATATGAAGAACATGGCATCAGGATTGGAGGAAGACTCATTAACAACCTACGATATGCAGATGACACAACTTTGCTTGCTGAAAGTTAGGATGATTTGAAGCACTTACTGATGAAGATTAAAGACTGAAGTCTGCAGTATGGATTACATCTCAACATAAAGAAAACAAAAATCCTTACAACTGAACCAATAACCAGCATCATGATAAATGGAGAAAAGATTAAATTTGTCAAGACTTCATATTACTTGGTTCTACAATCAATACCAATGGAAGCAGCAGTCAAGACATCAGATGACAATGTATTGCATTGGGCAAATTGGTTGCAAAAGACCTCTTTCAAGTGCTGAAGAACAAAGATGTCTCAAAGATTAAGGTGTGGCTAACGACTTGACAGCACATAATGATGACAACAACAATGACAACCCAAGCCATGGTATTTTCTATTGCCTTATATGCATACGAGAGCTCTGGTGGCATAGTGCTTAAGGCATTTGACTGCTAAACAGAGGGCTGGTGGTTCGAATCCACCAGCCTCTCCTTGGAAGAAAGGTTGGGCAATTACTTTTGTAGTGATATTGCTTTGGAAACCCAAGGAGGGGTCACTATGAGTCGGAGCCAACTCAGCGAGAGTGGGTTTGGTTTACATGCATATGAGAGCTGGGCAATGAATAAGGAAGACTGAAGAGGAGTTGATGCTTTTGAGTTGTGGTGTTTTTGAAGAATACTGAGAGTACCATGAACTGCTAAAAGGACTAACAAATATGTCCTGGAGGAAGTACAGCCCGAATGCTCCTTTGGAAGTGAGAATGGCCAGACTTTGTCTCACCTTTTGTCATGTTGTCAGAAGGGACCAATCTCTGGAGAAGGATATCATGCTTGGTAAAGTGGAGGGTCAGAGAGAAAGGAGAAGGCCCTCAACAAGATGGTTTGATGCAGTGGCTGAAACGAGGGGCTTAGGTATAGCAAGGATAGTGAGGCTGGCACAGAACCTGTAAGTGTTTTGTTCAGTTGGGCACAGAGTTGCTATGAGTCAAAGGCAACTCAATGGCACCTAACAACAACAATTATAATACAGAAAGTACTTAAAATATGGCACCCAAAGAATTAGAGACTAATAAATTGTGACAATGATTCTGTGAGAAAACACATTTAAAATTATTGCTTAGGTTTTCAGGGACTATCTCCATTGCCCTGGCACTAGCTTACTGAGGAGGGCTAAATGGACTTGCCTGAACTTCACATCTAAGTGTGCTCCTGTGGTTTAGGGCCCTTTTAGAGCTGTTAGATGTTGTGTGTGAGTGTGTGCCTGCAAGTGTGTGTGTGGGTCTGGGCTGTGAAATGATAGGAACTGGGCTGGATGGAGGTTGGTGAAAGGAACTGGGATAGAGATCGACAAATGGTAGCAGGATAAGAAACTGAGTTTGAGAGAAGTGAGGGATCTGGAGATAAGATACACAATTGAATGGAGGGACAAGACTGACTCCAAAGACATGGAAAGGTTAATGAAGGACCATGATAAAATCAGTGGTGGGTTGGAGCTGGCTTGTACTTGCCTGTAAGAGTCAATCATTAAATTCTCAGGAATTTTGCAAATTTGTTCCCCAATCCAAGAAGCTCTAGTGGCACTGTAGTTAAAGCATTGTGCTGCTATCCAAAAGGTTGGCAGTTCAAACCCACCAGCCACTCCATGGAAGAAAGATGAAGCATTCTACTTCGATAAAGATTTCTAGCCTTGAAAACTCTATGGGGCAGTCAAAATTACGCTCGATGGCTGTGGAGTTAGGTCCCTCAATCCCATTTAGGTGATTTTTGTGTTTTGTCTTTATGGTGGAAAGCTTGGAAACCTTATGTATCAGAACTGATTAGATGGTAATGGGTTGGGCTCCTGAATGCTCTGAGGTAATTTTTGTCTTTGTGTAGTGGAAAGACTATAAAATGATGTGCATCTCTTCCTGACCCTGTGTTCAGTGATATTGTTAGCTTGAAGTTTGTCATGTGGTAATAATTTTACCAATATATTGAAACATGCCTCAAATCAAGGCTTTCCTCTCCTCTGGAGAACTAGTTGTTAAACTTTTGCCAGCACACCCCTGATAAGGGGATCTTGAGTCTCACTGAGGACATAAGAAAGAGGTTTTCTTTTTTTTTTTTTTTTTAATTTTACCACCACTGATGGTTAGTTTTATGTGTCATCATGGGTAGATTATAATTCCCAGGGCTTTGGCCAAACACTGGATTAGTTTCTGTTCCATAATGTAGTCTAATGCAATGTAATGCAATCACCACTCATAACATAATCTAATGTAATCAATCAAACAATTGAAATAGAAGTTTCCTTAAGGTGTGTTCTACCTCCAGACTATAAATAGATATTTTGTTAGAACTTGCTTTATTCTCTCTGCACTCTTCCCATTATCTGACCTACAGATCTTCAGATGAAAACCTTTGTTTCATCAAGCCTACTGCTTGATGTTGATTTTGGATTTGCCAGCAGCTACAACAATGTGTACCAATCTTTCTCTCTCTCTTCTTTTTTAAGTTTTCATTGTGATTTGGGTGAAAGTTTACAAAGCAAATTCATTTTCCATACAGCAGTTCATACACATTTTATTTCATGACATTGACTCCAATTCCCCGTAATGTAACAGATCTCTTCCCACTTCCTCTCCATAGTTACCTCTTCCCTTTGTCCTTCCCACCCATGCACTCCTGCCCCCCAAGCTATCTCCCTGTGCAAACACTGCTTTTCTGTTCTCCTATGATTGATTGCCAAGGAGTGTATCTGCCTGATGTAAATGTTCACCCCATATGTCCATCTGTTATTTGGCTGGAAGCCACAGAAGTGAGTTCAGTTCTAGACCTGAAAGGTAACTAGGGGGCATAGTTTCAGGGGTCTCACTAGGCTCGATTAGACCAGCAAACCTGGTCTTTTATGTTTTTATGTTTTTTATGATTTTGAGTTTTATTCCACATTATTCTCTCACTCCATCCAGGATTTCCTGCATGGATCTCCCTTTGAGTGTTTGAAGTGGTAGCTGGGCACCATCTGGTTCTCCTGGTCTCATGGTCATATAGGTTGAGGATCACATCATCTACCAGTCCCTCGGACTAATTGTTCTCATGTGTCTTTTGTTTTCTTCATGTTTCTTTGCTCTGGATGAGGAGAGACACTTCATTGCATCTAGATGGCTACTTGCAAGTTTTTAAGACCTCAGCCACTACTCACCAATGTAGGATTTAGAACAATGTTTTTGTGTAGCATGCTATGACAATTGAACTTGATGTCCCTTGTGATCATGGTGGTCTCAAGCCCATAAATCCACTACTCACTCTTTCAGGGTAGCTGGCTATGGCCAAGAAGCCACAACAATCTTGCCCCTTGTCAGCTCTATTATACACCGTGATGTTCTTACAGCACACACAAATATGCATGTGGAAATATTGTCTGCTAACCCTAAACCTGGTCATGGGCACACTCCCACTTGCCTAAACATACCTGATCATTTAGCCTGTCCACCCATCTATCCACCTATAGATCAATGCTTGCCATCATTGACAAGGTAGTACTGTACATGATTGTTTTTCTAATGTTGAAGCATCCTTGCATGCTTGGTATGAACCCCAATTGGTCATAATGTATTATTTTTTTATATATGTTGTTGGAGTCTATTGGCTAGGATTTTGTTGAAGACTTTTGCATCTACATTCATGATGGATATTAGTCTGTAGTTTTCCTTTTTAGTTATGTCTTTGCCTGGTTTTAGTATCAAGGCTATGCTTTCTTCACATAATGAATTTGGGAGGATCCTATCCTTTTCTATGTTCTGGAATAGTCTGAGTAGGATTGGTGTCAGTTCTCTGAAGGTTTGGTAGAATTCTTCAGTGAAATTGTTTGAGCCAGGACATTTTTTTGTTGGTAACTTTTTTTATGACCTGTTCATTTTCTTCTTTTGTTATGAGCCTGTCCAAATTTTCCACCTCAGTCTGTGTTTAGGTAAGTAGTATGTTTCTAGAAATCTGCCCATTTCATCTGGATTTTCAAATTTGTTGGAGTTCAGTACTTCATAGTATCCTGATACTATCCTTTTCATTTCTGTTGGTTCCATTGTGACATCATCCAATTCATTTCTTATTCATGTTATTTGTGGTCTCTCCCTCTTTTCCTTTGTTAAATTTGCCAGTGGTTTGTCAATTTTAGGAGCTCTGGTAGCATAGTGCCTAAGGCACCTGACAGCTAACCAGAAGGCTGGCGGTTCAAACCCACCAGCCACTCCTTGGAAGGAAGGTTGGGCATTCCTACTTCCGTAGTGATTAATCTTTTGTAATAACCAAGTTCTAGTCTTGTTGATTTTTTTCTACTGTCTTTCTATTTTCTGTTTCATTTATTTCTGCTTGACTCATTATTGTTTCTTTCTTCTGGTGACTTCAGGCTTTTTTTGGCTGCTCCTTTTCTAAATGTTAGAGATGTTGATTTAATGTGTTGATTTTGGCTCTTTCTCTTTTTCTGATGTATAGCATAGTGGCTAAGACACTTGCCTGCTAACCAGACGGCTGGCGGTTCAAACCCACCAGCCACTCCTCGGAAGGAAGGTTGGGCAATCCTACTTCTGTAGTGATAACTGCCTTGGAAACCCAAGGAGGGGTCGCTATGAGTCGGGGCCGACTCGACGGCACATAACAACAACAACAACAACAGCATTTATTACTATAAATTGCCTTCTGGTCACTGCTTTTGCTGTGTCCCAAAGATTTTGGTATGTTGTGGTTTCATTCTCATTTGATTCAAATTTTTAATTTCATTTTTTAATTTCTTCTATTACTCAGTTTGTACAGAAGATTTTATTCAATTTTCATGTGTTTTCTTGTTTCCTGTTGATCTTCCTATTCTTGATTTCTAATTTTAAAGCATTATTGTCTGAAAAGATGCTTTGCAGTATTTCAATGTTTTTAAATTTATTGAGACTTGCTTTGTGGCCTAACAAACATATGGTCTATACTGGAGAATGTTCCATATGCACTGGGAAAGAATGTATATTGTGCTGTTGTTGTGTGAAGAGCTCTGTAGATGTCTAGAAGATCAAGTTGGTGGATTGTATTGTTTAGTTCTTCTGTGTCTTTGTTGAGTTTCTTTCCAGTTGTTCTATCTTTCATTGAAAATGGTGCATTAAAGTTTCCAACTATTCCTGTGGAGTCATCTATTTGTCTTTTCAGTTCTGTTA
>NW_006921609.1:2740315-2741364 GCF_000298275.1 Orycteropus afer afer | reverse complement strand
TTCCTCTTGATGGTTTCCCACATGAATCTTAGGCTTTCTTCATTTTGTTTTGATCTTTTGTCTGATGGATTCCTTACCAAAATAGTATTGAGAACTTTTTCTTCAATTTCCCTAATTCTGCCTTCCATTGATTCAATTCTACTGCTCTGCCCATTCAATGTGGTATCTATTTCTGAGAATTTGGCATTCATCTTCTGGATTTCTATTTGTTGATTTTGTATCATTTCTAATTTTTCAATTATTTTGTCATTTTGTTCTTGTACTGTCTTCCCAAATAGCTCTAGAATTTTGTCTGTGTTTTCCTTAATTTTGTCAGTGTTTTCCTTCATCTGTCTCTCAATCAGTTGAAGGTACCTAAAAATAATTCTTTTGAATTCCTGTCAGGGAGTTCCAGTGCTGCTTCTTCCTCAGGGATGTTTTCTGGGTCTGTATTCTAGTCCCTTGTTTCTACTGTTTTATCATGCTTTTTCATGTGGACTGTGATGGTGTTGTCTCTGAGACATTGTCACATATTTATATTTGCATGTTGGTGTGATTCACCCAATATTTTTTTCTCTTTGTTTTGTTTTTGATATACCTGAGTAAGCAGGGTACTGTGCTCTTCTATTCATTAGTTGGCAACACTTATCCACACACCAGCTGTCTCTTCTGCCACCAAATGTGATAGAGAATGAGTGTGTGTGCACAGATCTCTGTTAGCTGTTTGTGATAACAGTTAAGGGTGAGTCAGCCTCATATTGGCTGTCATCTATCATTGGAGAGTTGGTGCAGAAGCAAGTTGTGGCCCTCACTCAGTAGGTCAGGCTCCAGGAGGTGCCAGTATGGTTGAGTCATATGGGCATGCTTGCTGTCTCCCACTTAGTTAGACAAAAACAGCAATCAAAAAACCACCCTAAAAGTAAAAACAAGAGGACAAAAAACACAAACTGGATAAACACACAGGAATAATCAGCCCCCCAAAACTGGAAAGGCAATAAATGAGAGGAAGTATTTAAAGAAACATTTTAAAAATACAAAACAAGATAAATAGAAAGAGAGAAGCAAAAAAA
>NW_006921609.1:2718047-2740015 GCF_000298275.1 Orycteropus afer afer | reverse complement strand
CAAGTGAAGTCTATTCTTAGGCTACTGGGATCTGAACTCTACCACTTTAAATATCCAAACTGGCCACACTGCTTGTGAACATTCAAAATGATTGTGACACCTGGACA
Source organism: Orycteropus afer afer (assembly GCF_000298275.1). Taxonomy (NCBI): domain Eukaryota; kingdom Metazoa; phylum Chordata; class Mammalia; order Tubulidentata; family Orycteropodidae; genus Orycteropus; species Orycteropus afer. The sequence continues at coordinate 2,739,908 of NW_006921609.1, read as the reverse complement.
GCCAAAACTCCATAGCTCAGTTTGTCTCCTTCTTTGCTGTTTCCTTTTCAGTCAGCAGCCACCAGTGCAGTTGTCCATGCAGCCCTTGGTGAGCAGGGTCAATTTTTATTTACTACTCAGGTCCTAATACCACTTGTAAATATTCAAACTGTCCATGCCATCTGTATAGCTGACAGTCTGCAGCTTCGTTTGTCTCCTTATTCACTGTTTTTATTCAGATTCTTCTATTAGTTGGTATTTAATCCACTTCTATATCCTTTCTTTCAAAGCTCAGGGCTCCAGGATTACCTTCTGTATCTATGTCAGTTGGTTTCTCTTTTCTTTGTTGAAAAGGGTCTGTGTAGCTTGTCTGTCTATTCCATCATCTTACTGCAAGTCCCGAGCCAATCTCTTGAAATAATTTCCCTTTTTCCTCTATGTACATGAGGAGTCCTGATGGTATAATAGTTAAGCACTCGGCTACTAACCTAAAGGTAATTTTTGGGTTCTCTAAACTCAGAGTTTCTCTCCTATATTATGACCTACTCTTTGTGCAGGTGTCATCTTGTCCCCTTTTGTCACCATCTAGGACTTGGAACTTGAGGAACAGTTCTAAACTCAGAGTTTCTCTCCTATATTATGACCTACTCTTTGTGCAGGTGTCATCTTGTCCCCTTTTGTCACCATCTAGGACTTGGAACTTGAGGAAAAGTTGCAAAAATGCTGATACTTTGACTATTGCTGCTGTTGTGGTTAATAAACTGTCATTTTTCCTGACACAGGGGTCTCTTCTACCCACATTCATAAAACAGTGGCAACACTAATATGTTGGTTTTCAATTAGCTCAAAATCTCAGACCCTTCTCAGCTCTTGACTGTATTTTGTGTCAATCCCTGTGCTAGGTGCTGGGGCACAATGATCAACCAGGCCGATATGATCCCTGCTCTTGTTAAGTTCAAAATATCTTGTAGGATTATAAGTAAAAATCATTAATAGTAAACAATAAACAATAAAATTATATTGGGATAAGAAATTGAGAGTGCATCAGGGTTGTATCCTTACACCATACTTATTCAATCTACATGCTGAGCAAATAATCTGAGAAGCTGGACTATATGAAGAAGAATGTGGCATCAAAATTAGAGGAAGAATCATTAACAACCTGTGATATGCTGGCGACACAACTTTGCTTGCTGAAAGTGAGGATGATTTAAAGCACTTACTGATGAAGATTGAAGAATACAGTCTGTAGTATGGATTACATCTCAATATAAATAAAACAAAAATCCTTACAACTGGACCTAAAAGCAGCATTATGATAAATGGAGAAAAGATTGAGGTTGTCAAAGACTTCACATTGCTTGGTTCTACAATCCACACCAATGGAAACAGCAGTCAGGACATCAGGCAATGTATAGCACTAGAAAAGTTGGCTGCAAAAGAACTCTTTCAAGAGCTGAAGAGCAAAGATGTCTCCTTGAGGACTAGGGTGTGTCTGACACAAGCATGATATTTTTAATCACCTCATATGCATGTGAGAGCTGGACAATGGATAAGGAAGACTGAAGAAGAATTGATGCTTTTGAGTTGTGGTGCTGGCGAAGAATTCTGAAAGTACCATGGACTGCTAAAAGAACTAACAAATCTATCTTGGTGGAAGTGTAGCTGGAATGCTCCTTGGAAGCGAGAATGGCCAGAGTTCGTCTCACCTACTTTGGTCATGTTGTCAGAAGGGACCATTCCCTGGAGAAGGATGTCATGCTTGGTAATGTGGAGGGTTGAGAAGAGAGGTGAAGGCCCTCAATGAGATGGATTAACACAGTGGCTGCAGCGATGGGCTCAAGGATAGCAGAGCTCACAGAGCTGGTGCAGGACCAGGCTATGTTTCATTCTGCTGTACATAGAGTCACAACTCAATGGCACCTAACAACAACAACAAACACCATCTGTCCACCCCATGATACACTCTACTTTTTTGCTGGGTTTCATAGTTCATTTCAATGACTACTCAGAATTCACAGACAGTACTCATGTTTTTGGGCACTCTGATGGCATAGTGCCTAAGGCATTTGACTGCTAATCAGAATGCTGGCAGTTCAATCCCATCAGCCACTCCTTGGAAGGAAGATTGACCAATCTACTTTTATAGAGATACCAAGGAGGAGTCACTATGAGTCAAATCGACTAGACAGCAGTGAGTTTGGTTTGATTTACTCATGTTTATGGAGTTTGTTAGGGAAATAATAGGATCAGCAATGACAGGATAAGTTTTTTGGTCAGGACAGTTTAAATTCTTTGATCAGGATAGTTTCTTATCAATCATGCCATTGGCAAGCCTCTCTCTGGCCCTCAGCCTGTTGGTCCTGTGGCCCCTCAGTGTCCACCCTGTTTAGACAAGTGTTATAAGGCCCTCTAGCTCTGCCAATATGTGCCTGGAAGCACCCTTCTCCATCAGCTTTCTCACTCTATATGCTGGGGAAGCTCACTGCACTGTTTCTTGTTGTTCTTCTGGTTCTGCTGCCTCTGCTGTTGCCATCTCTCTGCTGCTACTTCTTGCCATCCCTTGCTGTATCCAGTGTTGCAGCTCTCTCTCTCTCTCTCTCTCTCTCTGTGCGTGTGTGTTCTCAGTCTAGAAGGGATCCCACATGTGAAGGACATACTCCATTCCTGATTCTTCTTACATGATGGTCCCCTTTCTGTCTTTGGGATGGCTTTTTTTTTTTTAAAAGGCTAGTGATATGGTACCCTTGTTAGGGTTCCATATACCTTATTTGCATAGTCCCATCCCTATAAATGTATCATGCACCTTATTTGTATTATTGGTAAGATATCCAATCCTTTTGGGGCCATAAAACCTCATTTGCATACTCCCTTCTAGTCATTTGGAGGGAGTTACAAAGACTATGGCTAGAAGGACTGTATTAAATAATTTATTGCACTGCATGAGGGGAATGGAAAACACCTGGACCTGCATAGGGCAGAGTTTCTCTGTGAGAGCTTCAAGTCAGGGACAGACTGCCTGTATTTAAAAATTTTTTACTCAACCATCATTCTGGGGGAGCTCTGGTAGCATAGTGCCTAAGGCACTTGACTGCTAACCAGAAGGCTGGCAGTTCAAACCCACCAGCCACTCCTTGGAAGGAAGGTTGGGCAATCCTACTTCCGTAGTGTTACTGCCTCGGAAACCCAAGGAGGGATCGCTATGAGTCGGGGGCGACTCGACGGCAAATAACAACAACAACAACATCATTCTGGAAAATTAGAGAGTAAATCCCATGAGGAAAGGTTATACTGTTAAGAGTGAGAGTGAAGTAAGACTCTCTCAAGGACTGAGAGGGATGCTTTTGCGACCAGTTTCTGACACCTAATTGATTGCTCTCTGACCTCTATGCTGTTCTTAAAAGATGTGAAACTTTTTATAAGAAGTTACTTTAACAGCCTTGCTGAAGATCTGAGACATGAAAGCAAAGGCAGTATAGCAGACTATAAAAGTTCACCTCTGTATCTTCCCCAAATATGAGATTTGAACATTTCTGTGGACTTTGAGATATATGACTTACAATTTGCACTCAAAGCAATTTTGAAATACTATTTTATGTTCGGGAGCTCTGGTAGCATAGTGGCTAAGGCACTTGACTGCTCACCAGAGGGCTGGCGGTTCAAACCCATCAGCCACTCCTCGGAAGGAAGGTTGGGCAATCCTACTTCCTTAGTGATACTGCCTCGGAAACCCAAGGAGGGGTTGCTATGAGTCAGGGCTGACTCGACGGCACATAACAACAACAACAACATTTTTATATTCAGTTTTTATTGACACAAATGGATATTGCATAATGTGTGTTCTAGATAAGATCTTCTTGTTGTTGTTGTTGTTGTTATGTGCCGTCGAGTCATACCTGACTCATAGCGACCCCTCCTTGGGTTTCCGAGGCAGTATCACTACGGAAGTAGGATTGCCCAACCTTCCTTCCGAGGAGTGGCTGGTGGGTTTGAACCGCCAGTCGTCTGGTTAGCAGGCAAGTGTCTTAGCCACTATGCTACCAGAGCTCCCAGATAAGATCTTAAATTGGTTAAATGCTTTTTTCCTTTACTGGAGGCACAAACCATTAGACAATCTAGAGGTATGTACAAGGCAACTATTGTTAGGTGCCATAGAATTGATTTGAACTTATAGTGAGCATGTGACAGAGTAGAACTGCCCCATAGGGTTTCTAGGCTGTAATTACTGCTGGATTCTGGGGCAGTTTCCATGGTAAAACTCCAATAAAATAAACCTAGAAAATGTCTAAATTGTTTTACTGTGAAATTTTGTTAAATGAGTATATTGCTATAATAATGTATTCTTACATTTTACCAAGCAATTAACGTATATTATCATAGTCATGAGAGTCTCAAAATATAGTTCTTCTTCTTCTCTTTTTTACAGATGAGGAAGCTGACTCAGAGAGGTAGAGTGAGCTGCCTTGGGTCATTTAATTAGTAATTGGCTAAGTCAGGAATCTGATAAGAGCCTTTTGAACATCTAACCTGCGCTTTCTTATTTAAGGTCTTAAGAAGTACTTGCAGATTTCCTGTTGCTGCTCTTTTAGTTTATGGGAATATTCTTGTTCCATGCCCTGATTCTTGGGATCACTGCCTGTTTTTGTTGGTCCAAGCTTCCTCTAGTCATAGATCCAACTGGGGATACCAGTCCCAGATCTTGTCCTGTGGGAAAGCAGAATCATTGCCTGTCTGAAGTAGTGGTGGTTTTATGTATCCTAAAGTTTTAGAAAATTCTAAAATGAGAGAATACACTTTTTTTCCCCCCTCAAGATTGGATCATTTTGAGCACTATTCCTGGCATAATTGAACTTATCTTATTGACAGGACAATCCTAGGTAGAGCAAATGGATTGTGCGTGGCTACTAACTGAAAGATTGGCAGTTAAAATCTACCCAGCAATCATGTGGAAGAAAGTCCTGGTGATTTACTTCCATAAGATGACAGCCATTAAAAACCCTATGAAGTATAGATTGCTCTAAATCACATGAGGTTGCCATGAGTAAGAATTGAATTGACTTAATGGGAATTTATTTTTATCCTAGTGTTGAGAAGGATAAAACATATTCATACACATTTATAAAAGGAAATCAAGGTAAAATATCATTCAGGAAAAAAATAAAATAAAAGATAATGTCTGTTTAAAACAATAACAGTGAGCAACATTGAGAAGTATCTCAAATAATTTGCTGAGAAACCTAAAGTAAGATTATGTTTTGGATTGAAAATATATAGTCAAATGACAAAATCAATTAGGGAAAAATTTTAAAAAAGAAAATAATAAAAAACAAATGAAACCAACAAATAGCAGGTCAGTTGCTAACTAGAAATTGGTGAAACTAGAGGAATTAGAGGGCTGCCCTGAAAGGAGTAATGAGACAAAATTTCTTCCTGATTGTTGAAGACATTTGGGTGGTGGTTCTCTGACATCCAGCAATACTTTTTCTCTGGTTTCGTCCTGTGCACATTGTGTATTAGGCCACGTGTAGGGACACTGGACATGATTACTGTTGGTCTCCGCCCCTCTCTGACCAGGGCTGACTGATTAAGAGGTAGATAAAGATCTAATTGAAGTCAATCAGATATTTTCTTATTGAAATCAACAATGACAACAAACAAACACAAAACACCCCTTTACTGAGAAAAATAACACAGATACTGAAAAAGGCCTAAAACTTTAAATGTGTTGTTGTTATGGGCCGTGGAGTCAGACCCAGCTCTTAGTGACCCCTCCATGGGTTTCTGAGGCAGTACCACTATGGAAGTAGATTGTCCAACCTTCCTTCTGAGGGTTGGCTGGTGGGTTTGAACTGCCAGTCTTCTGGTTAGTAGTCAAATGCCTTAGGTACTACGCTACCAGTGAATCCTAGTGTAACTACCACGGAGATCGAGAAATAGAGCATTGCCAGCATCCAGAAACCTCTCGAACACAGAACTCTCCCTTGCCCCTTTGGAAAAGCTATATTTACAATAAATAACGCTCTTGTTTTTCTTTATAGTTTCAGTATCTAAGCAGTATGTGTGTGTGTATACATGTACATATTTTATATTTATATATGGTATTCATATAGTATATGTGGTAGTTAAGTTATGTGTTAACTTGACTGGGCCTGGGTTTGAGTGGTTGCATAGCTGGATTTAGTTATTCCCATGATGAGACTGGTAATCAGCTCCATGGTGGAATCTTCTGGACCAGCTGAATAGCCACCTTAAGGATGTAGTCTGTTTCCAGTATATAAGGAGAAGCTTTGGGAACGGTCTTGAGCTTTTTGGCATGCTTGGACCCTGCATATAGCCGAGTCTTCATTCAGCAGCCTACCATGTTTCCTACAGATCTTGGGACTGTCTCTGGACTTTAACTAGTGGCCTGCCATATTGTTTGGTAACCTTGGGATCATACCATTTTATTTGTCGACCTTGGGTTTGTCAGCCTCAGCAACCAGCAGCTGCTTGAGTTAAGAGGATCCTCCAGCTTCAGTGGGCCAAAAGCAAGAGGCAGAGCTAAAGCCCAAGGTTGAGGGACTTTCACCCAATCCCTAGAGCTGGCACTTTGAACTTGGACTTCTAGCCTTCTAAACTGTAAGAGAATAAATCCCTGTTTGTTAAAACCATCCACTTGTGGTATTTTCTGTTAGAGTGGCACTAAAGAACCAAAACAGTATATATATGTACATATATAGTTCATACATACATATATGGTTTATATATAGAAACTACACTTTGTCATTGTTGAATACCATACAGTCAATTCAACTCACTCAACTCATAGTGACCCTATGTGACAGGGTAGAACTGCCTCATAGGGCTTTTCTTGGCTGTAATCTTTGTGGAAGCAAATCAGAGCTATTTGGTGGTTTTGAGCTGCCAATCTTTGGTTGTACCAACAAGGCTCTTTAGAAATAATATATATGGTATGTGTATATATATATATATAGCATCCCTGGGTGATGCAAATGGTTAAGTGCTATACTACTAACTAAAAGGTTGGTAGTTCGAACACACCCAGATGCACCTTGGAAATAATGCCTGGCAATCTACTTTGGAAACGTCATAGATTTGAAAACCCTATGAAGCAGTTCTACTTTGCATATATGGGGTTGCTATGGTTCAAAATTGATACAACAGCAATTAACAGCAACAACATATATACATATATGGCTTATATGTGGAAATTATAAATGATGTCCATAGGAGCCCATGGGAGGTGAAAATGGTTAAGCATTTAATTATTAGCTGAAGGACTGGCAGTTTGAAACCACCAAGAGGTGCTTTGGAAGACAAGCTTGGCAATCTGCTTCTGAAAGTTCACAGCCTGAAAATCCTATGAAGTGGTTCTATTCTGCCCACATGAGGTTGCTATGAGTCTGAACCAACTTGACAATGACAGTAACCAACACACCCATTTTATACACACACACACACACACACACATAGTTGCTGTTCAGTTGATTCTGATTTATGGCAATCCTATGTGTGTCAGAGTATTGCAGTTCATAGAGGTTTCAATGGCTGTAAAAGTAGCCAAAAGCACAAAAGTAGGTCACAAGGCCTTCCCTTCATGGTATTGCTGGGTGGATTCAAACTACCAATCTTTTGATTAGCAGCTAAGCACAAACCATTTGCTCCACCAAGACCCCGGCCAAATATATTTATATATGTGTGTATATATATATATATATATATATATATATGGTCTAGGAGCTCTGGTAGCATAGTGCCTAAGGCACTTGACTGCTCACCAGAAGGCTGGCGGTTCAAACCCACCAGCTACTCCTCAGAAAGAAGGTTGGGCAATCCTACTTCCGTAGAATACTGCCTCGGAAACCCAAGGAGGGGTCACTATGAGTCGGGGCCGACTCTACGGCAAACAACAACAACAACAACAATATGGTCTATGTCATATATGTTGTATATCATAACTACAAATCTAACTAAAGAATATATTTGTGAGCTCCTCAAGGTTACACAGCTTTACTCATCTTTATACATCTAGCACCTGGCACAGTACTTGACATTTAGCATGTCATCTATTTTGAGCAATTAATTAAATTATAAATTTGGTATATAAGGAGTCATTATTTCACTTATCTTTTTGTTTTGATTATGTAGTAGAATAATATATATTAAGATACTGCAGTGTAGTAAATTACTTAGTATGGCTTTTCTACCCATAAGTCATTGTAAACTCAGTGGTGGAATGAGCAACTGAGGAGCTGATTATAAATGATGTTATCCACCTGGGTTATTTCTGTTGGGCAGGGCACAATATAATGTTCTGGGAGGTGCCCACTCTCTCTCAGGTGCTTAGAGTTCTGATGCTATGATTGGCTAGTTTGACCACCCTGCTGGGCTCAAAAGGAGGCCTCCTAGAGGCAGAACTCTCTCTCTGACTGCTGGTTGAGGAAGACGTGATGCCAAAAGAGACACGCACCCCTGAAAGAGACAGGCGTTGCTGGGAAAGAGATGCAAGAGACACTCATCGCTGAGTGAGACACCGAGGGACCAGCACTGCTGGGGAAGAGACTGTGAGAGACTGCTGGCTGAGGGATGGTGGGCTGGGAGAGAGACTGAGCATTTTTCTTGAACTTGAGTTGTAGCTTGGTGCTTCCCTAATAAACCTTGTAATCTGTGAGTTCTGTGTGGCCACTGCAGCGAATTATCGAACCCAGGAGAGAGGTGGTGGGTGCTCTGGGAGGAACGGTTGAAGAAAGGGCTGGAGGAAGGCAACATGTCTGGCCTGGCAGGAATAGGCCTTGGGTTACTGCTGGTAATCCTGTCTTCCCCTTGTGGGATTAGAGAAGGTCAGAACATGTGGCCTCCTTGACGTTTTTGCAGATACTAACTTCTCTTTCTGTGGAATATCCTAAACTATTTCCTCCATTTGAAATTAGACATTCTACCCTCATTGCCTTAGGGAAGGTACAACATAGATGAATTACATTACAAAAGATTTGAATCTATTTCTAATCTATTTCTAAAGCCCAGGACTCAATAAGGAACAGTAGATTTGAAAGATTTGATAAAAGATTTTTTTTACCTGCTCCTGATGCTGAACCAAAAAAGGAAGAAAGAGAGTAAATAAAGACTAGATGTGAAGGTATCTCTGAAAACCTGCAAATGGGAGTCTGATAGTTGCTTTTTTGGCTACCTTGACTGTAACCCTAGAAGGATGACAGAAACTCCAGATTGGTTTTGGAGCTCTTACAATGGAGGGGACCTGGGCTTTGGTGTGCTAGATATGACTTGTCCTAACTTGCAAGAGCTGAATATTACATTCTTAACTCACTGCCATCAAGTCGATTTTGTCTCATAGATAACCCCATTGGGTTTCCAAGGTGGTAAATCTTTACAGAAGTAGATTGCTTCTTATTCCTTCTGTAGAGCAGCTGGCGGGTTTGAATTGCCAACCTCTGCTTAGCTCTTAAATACCTTAGAGTTCCTTTATGTTAAATTTGTAGGAGGTTTTATTTATTTTTTTAAATTTAAATTTTTAGGAGTTTTACAAGCTTGTGAATATCATATTCATAACCTGAAATCAGCCATTATGGGGGTATTTATTCCATGGAAATTGGCAAGTGCTACAAATCAGTCCCCACCTCCCACCATGGAGAAATGGTGAAACATTTGTAGTGATCAGCCCTCCACTGGACCTGTGCCTCACTTTCCATGTGGAACAGTAGACAGACTGGGAAAGTAGATGGACTATGGAGAGCCACACCATCTTCTTAATTTTTACATCTAGTGAAGGTTGGGCAATCCTACTTCTGTAGTGATACTGCCTCGGAAACCCAAGGAGGGGTCGATATGAGTTGGGGCTGACTCGATGGCACATAACAACAACAACAACAACAAGTGTACAACTAGTGAGACGTCCAAGACGATGGTCTGTATCAGCCACCAGGGATCCTGCTTGCTTCTCTGTGCCACAGAGAGAAGTAGAACAGTATCCCATGCAACCAAGGGCAGATCAAAGTGACAAAATATCTCAGACAACTCCAATAATTATTGTGAACCTAAGCCTTGGAGTCACATGGCACAGCAGGTCAATGTTTTTTGAGGTCCTTAAAATGGCAATAGAAGTGGTTGAATGAGAGCCAGTTCTGAAGGGTCTTGAGATCGATGCCAAATGGTGATGTCACAGCAACAGTGACCTTGGACCAGATAAGCAAATGCATCTTAAAGATCATTGATGTGGATAGATCTCCACAGCTCTCCAGATTGCCAACCCACTCATTACCCTGATATCTTGGCACAAATGTATAAGCCCTTGGAACTTAAACTTGATCCTAGGAAAAAAGGGGGATCAGGGCCAGGACTAGGGTGAAGGAAGTAAAACTCTCATTTTTTTTTTTTTTTAACTTTAAGATATTTATTGTTTACATCAATTGATGAATGCTTTTAATTACTTGTTGATAAATCATTCTGACTGATATATTAATATACATTTGGAATTTCCAAGTAACTAAAGCTTACCTCTATGTGGTGAGTATAATAATGATTACCCAAGAATAATGGTTACCCAAGAAGTCCAAGGTTACCCAAGAAGTCATAGACTGCCAGAAGAATGAACAAATGTGTCCTGGAGCAAGTGCAGTCAGAATGCCCCTTGGAAGTGAGAATGTCTAGACTTCATCTCATGTACTTTGGTTAGGTTGTCAGAAGGGAGCATTCCCTGAAGAAGACTATCAGACTTGGTAAAGTAGAGTTCAAAACTCTCATCTTAGATGCAAAATTTAAAAGAGCACCAAAAGCCTGCAGTAATCAAGATAAATAACATTTCAAAGTGATATTTGAACAATCAAATTAGTGCAAAAGTATATGATGAACATAATATTAAATTTTTAATAAAGACAGGATGTTATAGATTTTTCATTTTGCATTAAGACTCCAATATGGCTTGCCATGGCACTGTTTCTAATCCTGCTTAACTTTACTCACCCTGGTTCCAGCCCTTGGGAAGGGGCTTGAATTGTGTGCAGTTTAGTTTCTGAATGGGAGTTTGAAATACATATTAAGTTGAATTTCAGAAAATAAAATTATTCTTGTAAATGTGACTTGTGCACTGAGATTTCAATAGCAGACGGTTTGGTTTTTGGTATAGTACACATATTCTGCTGTAAGCTATCACTGTATCTAACTAAATATTTTCTAAATGTTGTGGCATATTTTCATGTAGCATTAAATATTTGGTTACTTTGTTAGTAATAGCTAAAGCCAGGGAAGATTTTCCTTATACAAGCCATATTGCCATGTTTTTAGGAGGTTTCAAATCTGTATGTATATCTGTGTGTATGTACATCTCTTTCTCTCTCTATTTACCTACCTACCTACCTATGGAGCTCTGGTGGCATAGTGCCTGAAGTATTTGACTGCTAACCAGAAGGTTGGTGCTTCAAACCCACTGGTCACTCAGTGGAAGGAAGACTGGGCAACCTACTTCTGTAAAGATTTACCTCCTCAGAAATCCAAAAGGGGGTCGCTATGAGTTGGAATTGACTCAATAGCAGTGAGTTTTTAGCATAGTGCCTAAGGCACTTGACTGCTAACCAGAAGGCTGGTGGTTCAAGCCCACCAGCCACTCTTCAGAAGGAAGGTTGGACAATCTACTTCCATAGTGATACTGCCTCAGAAACCCAAGGCGGGGTTGCTATGAGTCGAGTCTAACTGAATGGCACATAACAACAATAACAACAATCTATTCAATACTTTATTACAGAGTCTGAAAGCTTTTGTGGTTCTAAAGTTAAAGTCACCTGTCTATAGTTTCCAGGATCTCCTCAGACAATTTGTTAAAAATGACCGACATGTTTTGACCAACAATTCCATAAATTCATGCTTCACTTATTGCCTAATGTCTTGGGTAAAGTGAGTTTCCATGTTATCTTCCAGTCTTTGCCTCTTATAATAGAAATACAACAAAAATAGCCTAACTTTATGTCAGGAACTTTGCAAAGTTCATTACATTCACTATCTTATTTAACATGATAGCTTCATGAGTGGTGGACTATTAAAATGCCCATTTACAAATGAAGGAATAAAGACTTATAGAGGTCATGTGGCTGGCAAATGGCAGACTCAAACTCTTGTCTGACTGGCTTCAAAGCCCCTGAGTACAGATATTATGCCAAACTGCCAAATTTAGTGTCCTGATTCTCCCAGTGGGGTTCACAGATGCCTTCTTCTCCAAATTTGCAAATGTGTTTTCCTTTTCTTAGAGTTGGAAGATTGTGTGGCATTTCCAGTTTGCAAGGACTGTATTATTTTTTCTTATTCTTATGAGCATAATGACTCTGATAAAGTATTAATTTTTTTTCTTTTTGGGAAATAGCTCCAAAAAGTATGCCAACAGATAAGATAGTGCTGGTGATGGAAGTGAAAAGAAAATAAAAAAGTAAAAGAAACAAAGATGACTCTTGGGTGCAAAATAGAAATTTTACAGAACAAAGGACAGATTGTATTGATATTTATAAATTGGGTCAGGACTCATTCTTTGATTTGCAAGTGACAGAAACCCTACTTAAGCAAGACCTTAGGAGCAGGGCTGGTGGTACTCTGAGAACAGGCTGAGATTTGGAGGGGTAGGAAGCAGGGGAGATGCAGGGACGTGAGTGTCATCTGAAGACAAGGTGGACAGTCAGGGTCAGGACTGGAGAGGAGTCTAAAGATCAAGCCTGTGGGACAAAAATGAGGCTGCAGAAGGAAGAAAGAGGGGTGACCAGGAGTCAAGGATGAGAATTACGTTGGGAAACAAAGCATTCCTTTCTGTGTCTTCACTCCATTTAGCATTTCTTAGAGTGAGTGCATCTCCTCTGTGTCTTCTACTGTCCACAATATAGCTCACCATGGTCCCAGGTCCACTGGGCAACCCAGGCTCCAATAACACCACTTCCTCCCTTTATTGCTAAAGCCTGCTGCTGTCACACAGGTTGTCTCACCAACCGTATTTGGTGTTTCAGTTCTTGCTTCATCTGTATTATTAATTTCCTGCATTAAATTCCCTCTTTATTCTATGCATATAAGTTCTTAGACTAGTTTCTGTTCCAGACTTAAACCTTCTGCTGCTCATCTTTGATCTGAATAAGCCTATAAACATTTAATATCATTAGTGGCGTATTTATCTAAGACCAGTAAGAACTCTTAGAATACTCATTCCCTCAAAATACCATACATTGGAGGGCTTGAGTGTCAAACCAATAAGTTTATATCACCAAAACCAAAATCAAACACAAACTCACTGCCATTGAGTCGATTCCGACTCACAGTGACCCCCATTGAGTTTCCAAGGCTATAAATCTTTACGGAAGCAGACTGCCTCATCTTTCCTCCATTGAGTGCCTGGTGGGTTTATACCACATTTTGTAGTAAAAAAATAAACAAAAAGCTTTTTGATAAAGGCAGGAAGAGGAATCTAGAATATGCATGTGATTGGGTTAAAGAAAGATACGAGACAAGAAGCCTGTACATTTTGGTATGATGAAAGAAAAGGACCATTAAAGATTACTGGTAGGGTCCTTGATTGCCAGTGGCGGCACCTTGAGGTGAAGAACATAAATGGTGAGGGTGCTTCTTTCTAATGCACAATTTAAGGAAAGGTGAATGAAAAGGGAAGGTGTTATTTGAGAATGGTTTTTGCAGTGAAAAGGAAATAGGAGAAAATTGAGGGAGGTTTTCCCCATTTCGTGAAATCCTTCAGTATGTTTATGGAAAGGAGATTTGGTGGCACAGTGGTTAAAACATTCGGCTGCTAATCAAAAGTTGATGATTCAAACCCATCAGCTGCTCAGCAGGAGAAAGATGAGGCACCATAAATGCCTCCATAAATGTTACAGTCTACTCTGCCCCATAGGGTCATTATGAGTTGGAATCAACTCAATAACAATGATTTTTGGATTAGGCTAATTGGAAAGATAAATTAGCCGTGGAACTCACTCAAATAAATTCCTCAGTAAGCCCAAAGTAAGCAAAAAAAAAAAAAAAAAAAAAAAGTTAAGTCTTTTTAATTGTATACATTATTATGGTCAAGTAGGCTTGTTGATTATCTAGTTGGTTTCTTTTTGACATACATTATCTGTTTAGGTTGTGTGCCATTGAGTTGATTTCAACTCAAGGTGATACTATAGGATAGAGTAGAACTGCCCCATAGAATTTTCTAGGCTGAAATCTTTATGGGAGGAGATCTCCAGCAAAGTAGCTGGTGGGTTCAATCCACTTACCTTTTGTTTAATAATTGAATGCTTAACCATTGAGCCACAGATTTATTATGCAGTAAGTATGGTGTTTGGTAGAATTTTGAAACCTCCACTTTTTTCTCTTGCTATTTGCTGTCACCCCTTCGCCCTTTCCTTTTTTCAAGCAGCTATGCTATTCTGTGCTCATTGCCTGGAAAGGAATGTGGAGGGTGAAGGTTTGATGAACTCAAATTGATTTCCTTTCTTTTCCTGGCTTTTCTTTCCCCAAATCCTAAATCCCAAGAGGAATAATAAGGCAGAGCTAGGGATTTGAGCAGAGTAGAGCTTCTCCAGCAAGATCTGGCTACTAACCATAAGGCCAGTGGTTCAAACCTACCAGCTGCTCTGTGAGAGGACGATGAGGCCATTTACTTCTGTAAAGATTTGAAACTTAATAGAAGTTGCTATGAATCAGGATCTACTCCATGGCAGTGGGTTTGGGTTTTGGGTTTTTTTTTTTTTTTTTTTTTAGAGCTTTTCTAGGAAGACAGCAAAATTTCAGATGAATCTGTGGAATCTGTGATTAGAGGGATCTATGTTTTGCTTCCTAGGAAGAGCACTGGGAAGATGGCAAGACCTTAGAAAGGTAGTGACTTTATGGCATATTTAACAATCACATAACTGTCTTGCGCTCCAGCAAGGTAGTGATGTAGAATGAGGCTTAGATCTTAAGAGTCTCACAGAAATAGCAGAGATTGTGTTAAACTTGAAGGGTCCACACAGACAAAATAAGGCATGTTTCCATATGGCCTGCCTGGACTCAGGAGGGGACAATGGACACACTGGTGTGTGCCATCAGGATCAGAAAACATATGGGACCAGATGTTTTCTTCTTGATGTTTAGATACTATAAATATCCTCAGAAACTAAACACAACTTTAAGAAAAAAGGGCAATGGAGCCCAAAATAAGTGAGATTATGAAAAGTTACTGAACTCCCTTCCCCCAGTTTATTTCTAAATTGTCCTACAATCACTTATTGAACAATTCTTTTCCAACTGATTTGAAATACCGTTATGACGTGCTAAATTATTTCATATATTTAGGTCTATGTTTGTATTTTTCCTTCTATGCCATTACATTGTTTATCTATTCTTGAGCAGCAATGTAAATATTATAGCTTTAAAATATATTTTATAACCAGTAGAGCTAGTTCCTCCTTGTTACTCTTTTTTTTTCAGAATTTTCCTATTTTGCTTTATTTTGTTTTTATATAAGCTTTTAGATTAGCTTCTTTAGTTAAAATATTGGTAATATTTAAATGCATGTAAAATTATGGATTAATTAATAGACACTTGTACCCTTAGATTGCTGATTCTTCCTTTTTAAGAATATGGTTTGCTTTACCATTTGCTCACATCTGTCATTGTGTCCTCAACATAAAGAAAACAAAAATACTCACAACTGGACCAATAAACAACAAGATAAATGGAGAAAAGATTAGAGTTGTCAAAAATTTCATTTTACATGGACCCACAATCAACACCCATGGAAGCAGCAGTCAAGAAACCAGATGTTGTAATACACTGTGAGAATCTGCTGCAAAAGACCTCTGTAAAGTGTTGAAGAGCAGAGATGTCACTTTGAAGATTACCCCAAGCCATGATATTTTCAACAGCCTCATATGTATATGAAAGCTGCACAGTGAATACGGAAGACTGAAGAAAAATTCATGCTGTTGAATTGTGGTATAGGTGAAGAGTACTGAAAATACCATGGATTGCCAGAAGAATGAACAAATCTATCCTGGAAGAAGTGCACCTGGAATGCTCCTTAGAAGTGAGAATGGCCAGACTTTGTCTCACTTACTTTTGTTACATTGTCAGAAGGGACCATTACCTAGAGAAGGATACTATGCTTGGTAGAGTAGAGTGTCAGAAAAAGGGGAAGACCTTCAATGAGGTGGATTGACACAGTGGCTTTCGTGATGGGTTCAAACATAAAAGGGTTTATGGGATGGTTCAGGACCAGGCAGTGTTTCATTCTATTGTACATAGGGTCACTATGAGTCGGAGCCAACTTGATGGCACCTAATAGCAATAGCAATGATCTGAACAACACTAGGGAGATGCACTCCTTAGAACAATCAAGCATGGGAAACCAGAAGTGCAGCATTTGCACAGGGAGAAAAGTAGGTAGATAGGAATGCATAGGCAAGAAGGACACAGGAAAAGCATAACCACAGGGAGGAAATGGGAGGAGAGCTACCAAACTGCAAGGATTGTAATCATTGTCACAAAACAAAATGTGTATGAACAGTAGGATGTAAAACTAATTTGCTTTGTAATATTTCATCCAAATTATAACTGAAAGTTAAAGAAAAGAAAACTCTGATGAGATTATTGGCATGTTTATTATGAAGTACTTCACATGAGTAGTGGTCTCACACTACCAATATGTTGCTGCTAATGTTAGTGCTATTCATGTAGAAATAAAACAGGTTTTGTATTAGGCATCAGGATGGTAAGGTAGCATTCTCTGCAAGATTTTAGCTTTAACTTTTTCCTTTTATTGATTGCACTGATATGTAGCTCCTGAGGGTTTTCAATGATATGGAACAGATTTCGTTCTTAATCTTGCTAAATCTCTTCTAAAATCTGCATTATCACATTTAATTCTTACAATAGCCTTATGAATAAATGCTAGTCTGAGCCCTACTTTACATATTTGGAAAATGATATTGAAAAAGATAAGACTACTTTCTTAAAGTCATCTGGGACTTCATATATAGCTTTTCCTCTTGTCATTGAGTTTAGTAAAGATCCCAAAGACCAATAATGGAATTCTGGGTTTCAAGAACTGGACTTTTAAAAAAGGTGCTAAACCTTCCATATGGTACTTGAAAGATGGTGACACTGAGAGAGGGTTAGACAATCACCTAGCTAAGTTTCAATACAGATTGAAGTTGAAAAAGCTGAGTAAGGAATTCTTTGGTGAGTATGGTTGGTGTGCTATTTCTCTTCTATCCCCCCATTTGGATGAGGAGAAAGAGAAAGGTCCCAACGTATGCTGTGTGTTCTGTAGTTTAAGAGACATAGGGATGCCTATCTGGCTCATGCCTGATGAGTTTAAAGATGAGAGTCTATGGCTAGAGATACCTCTGCCTAATAGGTAAGTACAGAGGGCTGCATTGTGAGAACAAAGACACTTACCTGAATGGTGGAACAAAGGTGAGTGTTTCTCATGAAAGTTTTGTGAATGTAGGAAAGATAACCAACCTGCAATGCTACATAGAGAATTGGTTTGAGTAGTGAAGATGGTGAAGAGGAGAATGTGCGGCACTGGGTGAAGGGAAGAAGAAGTAGTAAGTAGCAATCTGGGGGAGAGGCAGCTGATGTGCTTGGCAGGAGAATCTCTGAGGACCTGCCCCATAAGCCCATTAGAAAAAGAATCAGCCGTGGAGACCAGAGGGCAATGATAGAAGATTACAATTGTACCATCATGTAAGTACTGTGCCTTTTCCAAAAATCCCATCTTCCATAGAAACAGAGAGGGTGGAGAGGGAAGAGAAAGAAAGCCAACCTCATACCACTTTCATTTTACATGAAAAAATGTAAACACAAAGACCTGGAGTTCGAAACCAAAAGGGAAGAACACGTTTAGCCTTTCTCAAGATGAAAGAACTGAGGAAAAAATTTAAGCCTTGAGTTGCAATATTGAAAGATCCCATGGGAAAAATAACTGAATGATGCAGGAATCATTAAAGAGATGGAAGGATGATCAAGAACCAATGGTATTGAAGGAAGAAGTCAAAGCTGCACTGAAGGAATTGGCTGATAACAAGTCTCCAGGAATTGACAGAATACCCATTGAGATGTTTCAACAAACAGATGCCCTGCAGGAGGTACTCACTCAGTTATGCAAGAGATTTGGAAGACAGCTACCTGTCCAACTGACCAGAAGAGATCCATATTTGTACCCATTCTAAAGAAAGGTGATCCCACAGAATGTGGAAATTATTGAACAATATTATTAATACTGCATGCAAGTAAAATCTTACTGAAGGTAATTCAAAAAAGGTTGCAGCAGCATATTGACAGAGAAATTCCAGAAGTGCAGGCTGGATTCAGAAGAGGACTTGGAACAAGGGATATTATTGCTGATGTCAGATGGATCTTGGTTCAAAGCAAAGAATAGAAGAAAGATGTTTACTTGTGTTTTATTGACTATGTAAAAGCATTTGATTGTGTGGATCATAACAAATTATGGATGACATTGGGAAGAATGGGAATTCCAGAACACTTAATTGTACTCACTTAATTAAACTCATGAGACCAGGAGGCTGTTGTTCAAACAGAACAAGAGGACACTGAATGGTTTAAAATCAAGAAGGAAGTGCATCAAGGTTGTATCCTTTCACCATAGTTATTCAATCTATATGCTGAGCAAATAAGCTGAGAAGCAGGACTATATGAAGAAGAATGTGGCATCAGGATTGGAGGAAGAACCATTAACAACCTGCGATATGCTGATGACACAACTTTGCTTGCTGAAAGTGGGGATGACTTGAAGCACTTACTGATGAAGATTGAAGAATACAGTCTGCAGTAAGGATTACATCTCAATATAAAGAAAACAAAAATTCTCACAACTGGACCTATAAGCAGCATCACAATAAATGGAGAAAAGATTGAAGTTGTCAAAGACTTCACATTGTTTGGTTCTACAGTCGACGCCAAAGAAGCAGCAGTCAGGACATCAGATCATGTATAGCACCTGGGCAAGTCAGCTGCAAGGGACCTCTTTCAAGTGCCGAGGAGCAAAGATGTCTCCTTGAAGACTAAGGTGTGCCTGACACAAGCCATGATATTTTCAATCACCTCATGTGCATGTGAGAGCTGGACAATGAATAAGGAAGATGGAAGAAGAGTTGATGCTTTTGAGCTGTGGTGTTGGTGAATAATGCTGAAAGTACCATGAACTGCTAAAAGAACTAACAAATCTGTCCTGGAGGAAGTGCAGCCAGAATGGCCAGAGTTCGTCTCACCTACTTTGGTCATGTTGTCAGAAGGGATCATTCCCTGGAGAAGGATGTCATGCTTGGTAAGGTGGAGGGTTGACAAAGGAGAGGAAGGCCCTCAATGAGATGGATTGACACAGTGGCTGCGACTATGGGGTCAAGTATAGCGGGGATTGCAGAGCTGGCATGGGACGGGGTGGTATTTCATTTGCTGTGCATAGGGTTGCTATGAGTTGGAGGTGACTTGATGGCACCTAGCAACAATAGCAACAACAAGAACAACAACATACCACTTACCTATTGAATGATGCCAAGCCTGAAGCATGTCAGAGCTGGCTAAGGGGAGAAGTTTTAACTTGAAATGATGATTATAGTTGTGTGATTAGATTGGACTGGTCCCTGGGTGGCACAAATGGTTTGTGTTTGTGTACTAACCTACTAACCTAGTGGCTGGCAGTTCAAACCTTCCCAGCTGCTCTATGTAAGAAAGATCTGGTGACTTGCTTTGTAAAGATTACAGGCAAGAAAACCCGTAGAGTGCAGTTCTACTCTGAAACACAAGGGTCACCATGAGTCAGAATTGACTCAATGGTAAGAGGTTATTTTTTGCTTTGGACTTTTTAGTATGTGAAAGAGACTGGAGGACATGTTTAGTTGAACATGTATACCCACCCTCACACACACACACACACACACACACACATATGCAGAGAGAGAGAGAGAGAGAGAGAGAGATGAAGAACAATAGCATTTGCCTGATATTTTATCCAGGATGGAAATTGAGTTCAGAAAACAAATTTAAAGAGTATGTTTTTCTTTTTGTACTCTATCATATCTGTTTTGTAAAATAAACTATCATCAATCTTTACTACTCTACTATACTGTCACAAAGATTTTCCTTATTTGACTGTTAATTATAGTTTCTGAAAGTCATTGTTAAAAAATAACAAAAACCATAACTACATAAAGAAGTTAAAGACATCAATCAATGATTACTCCTTAAGCCCATAATCTGAATTAGTTAAAACAATTTGATAACATCTTGTCAAACAGGATCTATAAAATCAGCATATAGGATTAAGACATTTTAGTAGCAGGAATTATAAAAAGAATAATGTGAAGCAAAAGGCACTGGGAAGTCTGGGATAAAAAGTGGGTTAATGGAAGCTTTGGACCAGCAAGCTAAAGGGAGAGGTAACGGGACATGGATGGGGTGGAAGGAAGAGGAAGTTCAAAGCACTAAGGACAATACAGGCACTCCAGTTTCTGAGGCTTCAGGTGCAGATGAGTTGCCTCAATAAATTCCACCTCAAGAGACCTCTACTGTTTACTCTGGCATCATAATTCAACACATAAATCTGTAGTAATGACTGTCAAAGGATCCGTAGTAATATAGTGGTTAAGAGCTCAGTTACTAACCTGAAAGGTCAGTGGTTTGAACACACCAGCTACTCAGATGGAGAAAGATGTGGCAGTTTGCTTCTGTAAAGATTTATAGCCTTGGAAACCCTATGGGGATAATTCTACTCTGTTCTCCAGGGTTGCTATGAGTCGGAATTAAAGCAACAGGCAATGATTTGAATTTTATTTGGCAGAAAATTTGGAAGTTGGCTCACAATTGCTACAATTAAAAATTTTAGAACTTTTGAACTATACAGGCAGAGAGGTCTTCGTACATATTACTGGTTGATTGCGCAGGTGGGGAAGGAAGGAGTGACAATGAATGCACTCAGGCCAAATTTTTGATAGCTTACTTTTATAATGTGTGTAAGCTTAGTCACACACTTAAACTATACGAGGGTACTTGTAGGACAGACAGAAGAAAATGAAATAGTTCATCACTTTGTCACTAGATCTTTGACATTGTTCAGGAAGAGTGTATAGAAGGCTCTGGATAAATGCTTGTTGAATAAATAAACTGGGATCTGCTCTTTATGGAAATTTCTTCTTCAGTATTTTGAATTGGGAGGAAGATTTAAAAGATAGAGACAGCAATATAGTACCATACACAAATTATAAATTCACCTGCAATTTTTTCCTAAGGAAGAAACTTATTTATACTGCTTATTTATAAGTATAAATAAGAAACTTATTTATATTTATCATTTTGAGTGATTCCTCTTTTTGGTTTATTTTATTTGGTGCATTTTATACAGGCAAACCAGGAATAAAAGTGTGTAATATAAGGAGCTCTGGTGGCACATTGGTTAAGGCATTTAGCAGTTAAACAAAAGGTTGGTAGTTCAAACCACCAGCTGCTCTGCAGGAGAAAGAAGAGGCCTTCGGCTTCTGTAAAGATTTACAGCTTTGGAAACCCTATGGGGCAGTCCTACTCTGTCCTATCGGGTTGTTGTGAGTCAGAATCGACTTGAGTTGATGGCAGTGGTTTTTTTTTTTTTTTTTTAAGTAAATTCAATTTTACCAGTTGCTGTCTAGTTTATTTTGTCTCATGGTGGCCCCATGCATATCAGAGTAAGACTGTGCTCCATAGGATTTTCAGTGGCTCATTTTCCAAAAGTAGATCCCACACCTTTTTTCTGAAGTGCGTCTGTTGTTGTTGTTGTTATGTGCCTTTGAGTTGTACTCGACTCATAGGGACCCCTCCTTGGGTTTCCAAGGCAGTATCACTACGCAAGTAGATTGCCCATCTTCTTTC
>NW_006921609.1:2694435-2717757 GCF_000298275.1 Orycteropus afer afer | reverse complement strand
CCAGCCTTCTGGTTAGCAGTCAAGTGCTTTAGCCACTATGCTACCAGAGCTCCTGAAGTGCATCTAGGTGGACTCAAAATTCCAACCCTTTGCTTAGCAGCTGAATGTGTTAACCATTTGCAACACCCGCGGACTCTGGAAATTCATCTTTAGTTGTCCATGAAGGCCAAATAGTATTCCCAGTACTTGGTTTCCGTTAAAGTTCAATAATGTAGTGACTATTACCTCTTTGAAATGTTTAGAAGACAATTAGCATTGGAATGATTATCATTTTAATTTGTGACTCGATTAATGTGGTTAGTAATTTAATCAGGATTAAGCTTTATTTAATGAGGACTTCAATTCAAAATATATTTTTATACAAATAATATGTTATACGTTTTTGACCATAGCCACCACTCCCCCACCCCCAGCTGCTCCAGGTATTTTCGGAAACGCGCGCTGTTAATTTTTTTACAGCAACTTGTAAACAAATTAGCATAGTGCACTTAATAAAATACCTCTCTGGGGGAAGGGCATAGTTGGTAAAGAAGCATATAACACATATTATTTGCATAAACTCCTAAAATTAAAATAATTTAGAACTTTGAAGTGTGTAGGCTGAGTTCGCTGTGGTACCTAAGTAGATGTAATGATTCCTGGCTGTCCTCAAGAGGGCAGCAAAACCGCGCAGCTCAGTCCTCAACTGAAAGGATGAAAATCTTTAAAAAGCTGGTTTACAGTCATTTTCTGAAATGCTCATTCATATTAGACCAACTAATTAAACATAGCGTGTTTGATATGTGTATTGGAATTTTATGAACGTTTAACCTTTCCTCTGTGAAATGAGAAACAAACAAACAAACAAACTCTTATTTTTCTCCTTCTGTTAGGGAAAAGAACTAGACTTGTGGCCTCAAAATACATTGTTAAAAGAAGGCCAAATGTGTAAGTTAGTTTGTAGATGACAAAGAAGTAAGAGAGAGATTTTATTTTTTAAATCTAAATACTTGATTTGTAACCAGAAAATGGTTGTGTTTGATTTTATTTGGACCATTCTGGAAATTACCTGTAATCTATGACAGTTAAAAACACCTTGAAAAAATATATATCCTAGGGTGAAAGAAACTTGAAGATTGGCCCTAGGAAAATAGAGAAATGGGAGAGTGTTGAATATACTCCTTACCATCTCAATGGCAGGAAATTTTGACATTTCCCAAGACCCACCAGCCACTCCTCAGAAGGACTTCCGTAGAGATACCGCCTCGGAAAACCAAAGAGGGGTCGCTATGAGTCAGAAATGACTGGAGTGTAGTGAGTTTTGAGAAGACAAATTACAGGTGAGGCTGTCTTCAGTACTTGCCATACCTCCTTTCAGTCAGTACCCTCTCTAATCCTAGCTGCTCGGTGCCATTTTTGTGCTCAGGTAGAGGGCAAATAAATCATCCTGGTAAAGACGTTACCTAATAACGGTTCAAAATGTTTCTTCTTTGTAGTGTATTTGCCTTCAATAGAGGACTTGTGAAGATTAAATGATTTTCAAGCTGTAAAACACGGGGTCATAAAATGGTAACATTTCATCCTTGAACAGGTTTATCCTTTGTATATAGTAGGTTTTCCATAAATAGTTGTCAATGAATGAATGGATGCCTAAGAGTATAAATAACAGATGTAGCAGCTCTCCCACCTATCCAACGTACAGAGTAGAAATCCTCTTCATTTTTTTGTGAAGCTGACTTGATGGGGGAATTTATTGCTATTGAAAAGGGTGCAGATAACTTCAGGCAGAAGTACTGGGTGATTCTTCATTGCAGTTTGTTGAATGGGTTAAATAGGAGCTCTTCAAAGCAAGGTAAATGGCATGGTAGCAAATATGAATGAACTTAAAGTCTGAATTTGAAGGATTCTTCTAATTTTTTAGCTCTTTGAAAGTCAAGAATCAACATTCATATTTATCAAGCACTTTTTCTTTGCAAATCCTGGTGCTAGTTGTGTATTAAATTTTATTGCACATTATAAAATGAAGAATAAAGTATACCTGTCTTCAACAAATTTATAATCTTGGAGTCCCAAGACTAACAAACATGAAAACATTGGTAACCACACAAGTTATAGATCACCAATGCAAATGAGTGAGTGAATACCACAGAACTATAAGTGTTACAAAGAAGAGACCCTGGGAAGGCTACATGCAAAAGGGAACCATAGAGTACTTATAAAATACAGGTAGGGTTTGGGCCCAGACAGAACAGGAGAGTGACTTAGGAAAAATAGCTTGTTTAAAGATGTGATTGAGCAGGGTATGTTCAGAAAAAAGACGAGACTAGAAACACCAAGTTGGGTAAACCTTCTGCCTTTGAATTAATTCAGACTTACAGTGAAGTGACAATACTGGACAGAGTAGAGCTGCCTTATAGGGTTTCCAAAGTGGTAATTTTTACTTCTTCAGAGTGGCTGGTGGGTTCAAACCTCAAACTCTTTGGTTAGCATCCAGGAGCTTAACCACTGTGCCATCAGGGTAATGTTGTTGTTGTTAGGTGCTATTGAGCCAGCTCTGACTCATATCAACCCTATGTACAACAGAACGAAACACTGCCTGGTCCTGTGCCATCCCCACAATCCTTGCTATACCTGAGCCTATTCTTGTAGCCACTTTGTCAATCCATCTCGTTGAGAGTCTTTCCCTTTTTTTGCTGACTTCACCTCCACTTTACTAAGCCTGATCTTCTTCTCCAAGGAGAAGAATGGTCCCTTCTGACAACATGATCAAAGGAGGTGAGACGAAGTCTGGGCATTCTGGCTTCCAAGGAGCATTCCAGCTGCACTTCTTCCAGGACAGATTTTTTCTTTCTTTTGGCAGTCCATGTGTTTTCAATATTCTTCGCCAACACCACAATTCAAAAGCATCAACTCTTCTTTGGTCTTCCTTATCCCTTGTCCAACTTTCATATGCACATAAGGCAATTGAACATACCGTGGCTTGGGTTAGGCATACCTTGGTCTTCAAAATGACATCTTTGCTCTTCAACACTTTACAGAGGTCTTTTGCAGCAGATTGCCCAGTGCAATATGGTGCCTGATTTCCTGGGTGCTGCTTCCAGGGCATTAATTGTGAATCCAAGTAAAATGAAATCCTTGACAACTTCAATCTTTTCTCCATTTTTCATGATTCTGTTTATTGATCCATTTGTGACTGTTTTTATTTTCTTTATGTTGAGATGTAATCCATACTGCATACTGTAGTCTTTAATCTTCATCAGTAAGTTCTTCAAATCATCTTCACTTTCAGCAAGCAAGCTTGGGTCGTCTGCATATTGCAGGTTGTTAAGACTCTTCCTCCAATCCTGATGTCATGTTATTATTCATATAGTCCTGCTTCTTGGATTATTTTCTCAGCATACAGAATGAATAAGTATGGTGAAAGGATGCAACCCTGATGCACAACCTTCCTGATTTCAAACCACGCAGTATCCCTTTGTTTTGTTTGAATGATAGCCTCTTGGTCTATGCACAGGTTCCTCATGAGCACAATTAAGTGTTCTGGAATTCCTATTCTTCTCAATGTTATCTATAATTTGTTATGATCCACACAGTCAAAATCTTTTGCATAGTCAATAAAACACAAGTAAACATCTATTTTTGGTATTCTTTGCTTTCAGCCAAGATCCATCTGACATCAGCAATGATATCCCTCATTCCACATCCTCTTCTGAATTCAGTTTGCATTTCTGGAAGTTCACTATCAATATACTGCTGCAACCATTTTTGAATTATCTTCAGAAAAATTTTTTTTGTGTGTGATATTAATGATATCAATATCAATAATTCCCACATTCTGTTGGATCACCTTTATTTGTAATGGGTACAAATATGGATCTCTTCCTGTCAGTTGTCCAGACAAATTACTTGGCATAGATGAGTAAGTATGTCCAGTGTGGCATCTGTTTGTTGAAAAATCTCAACAGGTATTCTGTCAATTCCTGGAGGCTTTTTTTTTTTTTTTGCCAGTTCCTTCAGTGCAGCTTCAACTTCTTACTTTCGTTCCATTGGTTTTTGATCACATGCCACCTCTTAAAATAGTTGAACATTGGCCAATTCTTTTTTGTACAGTGACTGTGTAGTCCTTCCATCTTCTTTTGACATTTCCTGCATCATTCAACATTTTGCCCATAGAATCCTTCAATATTGCAACTCAATGTTTCTATTTTTTCCTCCAGTTCTTTCAGCTTGAGAAATGCCATATTTTCTTCCCTTTTGGTTTTCTAACTCCAGGCCTTTTGCACATTTCATTATAATAATTTACTTTGGTTTCTCAAGATGCTCTTTGATAATTTCTGTTCAGCTGTTAGATCATTTATTAGCTCACTCATTCATTGCCATTATAGTTGTTGATGCCGTTAGTGGATAACCCAAAATCTCAGTAGAAGCTTTGTTATTTTCTACCTTCATGGTAATTAGGATTAAAGTATAGTTGGAAACACATATTTTCTAATGGTATTTGTAAATATGAGAATTTACAAATGCACTATGAAATAATCTTAGAATATTACATATACTTTTTATATTTCTTTTGTTCTGTTTAGTACTGAGAACTCGCCAAGACCTATTAAGGTGTTCAATACATAATTACTTATTAGCATAGCCTCCCTGTCCCTCAGCTTCCAAACATTAAAAATAGGAATAATACCTGCATTATTTAAATTATAAAGTTATTTTAAATATGCAATTTAAAGTTTGTTTTAGAAAACAAAATAAAATGAAACATATGCATATACATATGTCCTATTGTAATAATGAAAGTGAGAAATGGGTAATTTGGGGTGATAGAAGAAAGCAAATTAAAAAATATATATAAATATTCCCATTCAACATTATAAATGAAAGATAGAATATTTATTAAGAAAATCTCATGACAATGAAAATTAAAAGTGACTAAAAATATATTAATGTTTGCAATTAGAAAAGCAAAAAAGTGGCACACTTTGAGACATGCAAGGAAAAAAGAAATCGTTATTGCAATGGCTTGAATAAAAAAGAAGAAAGGAAGGAAGGATCATGGTTAGGAATTAGTTCAAGTCTAAAACATTTATGAAAACAATCCCTACTGAACATCTGGAAAGTTTAGAGAACAAGAGAGAGAGGGAGATTGGAAGAATGAACTGGGTATTAACTAAATAGCTCCCTACTGGTAGGCAGGAAATATCCCTAATTCTGAAGCTCCAAGAAGTTTCTTAGAGCTTGTTCTCAGCATTTTGTGATATGTTTTCTTCCATTTATTATATTATATTTTATTTTTTATTTGTACTTTTCTATGAGAAAATAACTTTTTAAGTATGTCATTAAAATTGTAAATTGGCAACTTCAAGAGAAATCTAGTTTAGAATTGATGAGTTATTACTGGTAACTTTCTCCTCATGAAGGCACACAGTAATAAACTAGTAAAAACATTAAAAAAAAAACCACCTCACTGTCATGGAGTCAGATCCGACTCATAGTTACCCCTCCTTGGGTTTCCAAAGTGGTATCACTAAGGTTTGATATATTTAAATATCTTATGTCTGTTTCTTTAACATATAAAGGAGTTCTGGTGGCATAGTGGATAAGGCATCTGGCTGCTAACAAGAAGGCCAGCGGTTCAAACCTACCGGCTGCTCTGCTGGAAGAAGATGGGGCAATCTAGTTCTGTGAAGATTACAGCCTCAGAAACCCAATGGGAGTTGCTATGAGTCAGATTTGACTCAATGGCAGTGAGTTTGGTTTTGGTTTTTGGATGCTTATTTCAGAGGAAGTCATTGTGTCTATAGTGGATTTCCTTTTGGAACAAGTGAAATGTTCTTGACTGAATGTTGCCTTTCTACTAAGGAAGTGCTTCATATAGTCCAGCTTCTTGGATTATTTGATCAGCATTCAGATTGAATAAGTATAATGAAAGAATACAACCCTGATGCACACCCTTCCTGATTTTAAACTATGCAGTATCCCTTTCCAACAATCCATTAGTTCACTAGTATTAATTTTCTAGAAACATGACTATTGTTTTATTATTCTCCTACTCAACAATGTTCTATCATTAATCTTTCCTTAATGGAAATAAAAATATACCATCATTGGATCTTAACTTTTATTTTAAATGGTTTCCAATGACTATGATACATGTCTGGGGTTCAGGTTGGAATCTATCACTAATACTAACTTACTATGGAAACACAAATACCACATCTTGGTGGTTTTAAAGAACAGAAATTTACTTTCTCACAGTTCTGGAAGCTCAGAGTTCAAATCAGTGTTGTGGTCATATTGATTCTTTCTTAGGGCTTCCCTCCTAGTTTCTGGTATCTGCTTGCAATCCTTGGTGTCTCTTTTCTAATAGATTGGTCCTCATGTGGCATCTGTCTTCTTTGTTCTCTTGCTGTGTATTCTGCTTTTTTTTTTTTTTTGAGGCCACCATCTATATTTCAGGGGTTAGGACCATGAAGTCTAAGTGCTGCTCCACACCCTAATTTTCTAGGAGAAAAAAAGAATTGCACAGAGGTGAGAGTTATCATTATTACTTACTGGGAAAGTGGGAAGAATACAACAAAACAGAAAGGAAGACAATACAATCTCCTAGTATCTTTACTATTGCATTTCCAGAAGTCCTGCATGAAGTGCCTATAGGGACAGTTTCTAACTCATAAATAGTTCTTTGCTGTACTAGAAATGGAAGTGGCAGTGAAATTGGTGAAAGTTATAACAGAATGGAGACTCATTTCCACAGTTCAGTTTTCCAGGCACTCATATCTGGCTCTTGCACCAAGGCTCTGGTAACAGTGGGCCATAATAGAGGATTCCTTTCTGATAAAATAAAGGTGTATCTTCTCATCTGAGCTGACTTCAAAAGGAAGCTGCAAAAGAGGCTCTTTTGAACATGAGGCCAGGAAGTCTCTTAGGTTTTTCTTAGAACCTGATTTTGAAGCCTGTTGTCAGGGGTGCAGAAGTGGAGGACCATAGATGTCTACATTGTGAAGGGGAAATAGGGAGCTCTAGTGGGTAAGCAGTGGCTGTTTAGCTTTAGGGGAGTGACGGATCAACTGAGGGGGTGTGAGCACAGCACAGTACTTGTGCAGAGGCCAATGGGCAGCGTGCCTGGTCAAAGAGGCTAGATCACGATTCCGATTACCATTTTTTCTGCTTTTTTTATAAGACATTTCTGAATGTTTAGGTTTGGGATCCACCCTATTCCCATATGATACATGAAGAAAGCAAAAGGTCATCAGAAAGACAGTAAAGGGAGAAAAGACCAAAATGGATGTCGGAAAAGACTCTGAACACAGAGTAGCTAAAGTGAATGAAAGAAATGCTGAAATAGAAGAACTGAACAGAAGATTTCAAAGGGCAGTTTGAGAAGATAAAATTAAGTATTATAATGAAATATGAGAAGACCTGGAGTTAGTTAGAAAACCAAAAGGGAAGAACACATTCAACATTTCTCAAGCTGAAAGAATGGAAGAAAAATTCAAGCCTCTAGTTGCAATATTGTAGAATTCTACAGTCAAAATATGGAATGATGCAGGAAGCACCAAAAGGAGATGGAAGAATACACAGAGTCACTGTATCAAAAAGAATTAGTCAATGTCTAACTATTTCAGGAAGAAGCATATGATAAGAATCAATGGTATTGAAAGAAGAAGTCAAAGCTGCATTGAAGGAATTGGCAAAAAAACAAGACTCCAGGAATGGATGGAATACCTGTTGAGATATTTC
The DNA here is from genome assembly GCF_000298275.1 of Orycteropus afer afer. Classification (NCBI taxonomy): domain Eukaryota; kingdom Metazoa; phylum Chordata; class Mammalia; order Tubulidentata; family Orycteropodidae; genus Orycteropus; species Orycteropus afer. The sequence continues at coordinate 2,710,035 of NW_006921609.1, read as the reverse complement.
AACAAACAGATGCAGTGCTGGAGGTGCATACTCATTTGTGCCAAGAAATTTGGAAGACAGCTACCTGGCTAACTGAGTGGAAGAGATCCATATTTATACCCATTCCAAAGAAAGGTGATCCAATAGAATGTGGAAATTATCAAACATATCACTAATATCAATTGCAAGTAAAATTTTGCTCAAGGTAATTTAAAGTGGATGCAGCAGATCATCAACAGGAAACTGCTGGAAATTTAAGCTGGATTCTGAAGAGGATTCCTTTTGCCATACTTGTTCAATATGTATACTGAGCAAATAATCCAAGAAGCTGGACTATATGAAGAAGAATATGCCATCAGGATTGGAGGAAGAGTCATTAACAGCCAGCAATAGGTAGATGACCTAAGCTTGCTTGCTGAAAGTGAAGATGATTTGATGCACTTACTGATGAAGATTAAAGACTACAGTCTTCAGTATGGATTACAACTCAGCAAAAAGAAAACAAAAACACACAACTGGACCAATAAGCAGCATCATGATAAATGGAGAAAAGGTTGAAGTTGTCAAAGATTTTATTTTACTTGGATCCACAATCAAAATCCATGAAAGCAGCATCCAGGAATTCAGACAACGTATTATACCGAGCAAACCTGCACAAAATACCTCTTTAAAGTGTTGAAGAGTAAAGATGTAACTTTGAAGACCAAGGTATGTCTAACCCAAGCCATGATATTTTCAATCACTTCAGATACCTGTGAAAGCTGGACAATGAATAAGGAAGACCAAAGAGGAGTTGATGCTTTTGAATTATGGTTTTGCCAAAAAATACTGAAAATACCATGGACTGCCAGAAGAATGAATAAATCTGTCCTGGAATAAGTACAGATGGAATGCTTCTTGGAGGTGAGAATGGTCAGACTTCATCTCATCTGCTATTGTTGTTTTGTCAGAAGGGACCATTCCCTGGTGAAGGATATCATGCTTGGTAAAATGGAGGGACAGTGAATAAGGGGAAGACCCTCAATAAGATGGATTGACGTTGTGGCTGCAGCGATGGGCTAAGGTATAGCAAGGATTGTGGGGATGGTGTGGGACTGGGCAGTGTTTCATTCTGTTGTACATAGAGTCATGAGTCAGAGCTGACTGGACGGTACCTGACAACCTAAAAACAACAATATTTATTGAGGAATTAATATGTGCTAGTAAGGGAGCCCTGGTGGTGTAATGCCTATAGCATTTGACTGCTAACCAGAAGGCTAGTGGTTCAAACCCATCAGCCACTCCTTGAAATGAAGGTTGGGCAATCTACTTCTGTAGTGATACCATCTTGGAAACCCAAGGAGGGGTCGCTATGAGTTGGATCCAACTTGATGGCAGTGAGTTTGGTTTTTGGTTTAGTAACTATACATGTATTTACACTCTGTTTATAACATGAGATAGCATGTTATCATCATCATTCCAATTTTATAAATAAGAGATCATATAGGAAAAAAAAAAGAAGGTAAAATAAGTTGCTGGTGATTGCCCAATAAGTAAGTGGTAGAGCCATAGCTTTGAACCTATACTCTAAAACACATTTATAATTTATTACTCTGTATTTCCTCTGAACTGCCTACCAAGCTTACTCTATTTAGGGGATGATAGTCTCATTGTGTCCCCTAGAAAAATGACATATTTTTTCATGCCAGAACAATTCAGGATTATTTTAGAAATTGACAAAAATCATGATATTAAATAGAATGGCAAAAATTGTCCTTGACCACAAATTATATGCAATAAAGTTGGAGAAATTAGATATATACATGGCACAATTAATTAGTGAACTAGCAACATCCATACTAGCATTATATACTGATACAGGAAATTTCTAGAGCACCACAGAGAATAAGCAGAAATTAAATTGTTGGAGAGGGATTTAGAATGTTTTGGGGGTATACAGGAAACATCTTCCAAGAATGTTTAAGAATTAATTTTAAATTTTAATTAATTTTGAAGAAGTGGGTAGTGTTGGTTGGAATGAGGTTGGGGGTGGAGAGAATAGTATGGAGACAGAAGTGAATGTGAATTTGGAGGCAGTGAAAGTGATGAGTGATACTTCTAAGCTGAAGTTTTATGGATGGAATGGTGATTTCCCATGCTTTCTTCCGTTTGCTATGAGACTGGCAGGAGTCTCTGTGGCTGTTAGGTGCTACCTAGTGGGTTCTGACTCACAGCCACCTTATGTGTAAAACAGAACAAAACCCTGCCCAGCCCTGTGCCATCCTCGCAAGAGTTGCGATGTGTCCTGGTTCCCTAGTGCTGCTCTGACGAGAATATACTACAAATGTGATGGCCGTAACAAACAGGAGTTTATTCTCTTACAGTTTGGAGGCTTTAAGTCCAAGTTCAAAGTGCCAAGCTCTAGGGGTTGGATTCATCCAGCCTTGAGCTTCAACTCTGCCTCTAGCTCCCTGCCCCCTGGAGCTGGAGGCATTTCTTCACTCAGACAGCTGCTGGATGCTGAGGCTGCCAAGCCCAAGGTTGACAAGTAAAAAGGCACAGTCCCGATGTTATCAAACCACACAGCAGGCCATTAATTCAAGCCCATTTTAAGTCCTCAGGTCGGCAGAGCATGGCAGGCTGCTGAACAATGACGCAGCTACATGCAGGGTCCAAGCGTGCCATAGCTAGAGACCATTCCCCAAGGCTTTTGCTTATATACAGGAAGCAGACCACATTCCCTAAGGCAGCTACTCAGCTGCTCATAGTAGATTCCACCGTAGAGTTGATTACCAATCTCATCATGGGGAATACTACATCCAGCTGCCCAGCCACTCAACCAGGCCCAGCCAAGTTCACTCACCAACTGAACTACCACACTATGCTTGAGCCCATTGTCACAGACACTGTGTCAATACATCTCATTGAAGATCTTCCCCTTTCACATGGCCGTCTACTTTACCAAGGATGATATGCTTCTTCAGGGACTGGTCCCTTCTGACAACATGACTAAAGTAGGTGAGAAGAAGTCTCTCCATTCTCACTTTCTAAGGAGCACTCTGGCTGTACTCCTTCCAAGACAGATTTCTTTGTTCTTTTGGCAGTGCATGGTATTTTCAATATTCTTCATCAGCACCACAATTGAAATGTAGCCATTCTACTTCAGTCTTCCTTATTCATTGTCCAGCTTTCATATGTATGTTAGGCTATTGAAAACATAATGGTTTAGGTCAGATGCACCTTAGTCTTCAAAGAGACATCTTTACTCTTTATTGCTTTAAAGAATTCTATCTCAGTACATTTGTTCAATGCGATCTGTCATTTGATTTCTTGACTGCTCCTTCCATAGGCACTGATTGTGGATCTAAGTAAAATGAAATCTTTGACAACGTCAATCATTTCTCCATTTATCATAACATTGCTTAGTGGTTCAGTTGTGAGAAAAGTTTTATTTATGTTGAGGTGTAATCCATACCGAAGGCTATAGTTTTTGATTTTCATCAGTAAGTGCTTCAAGTCTTCTTCACTTTCAGCAAGCAAGGTGTGTCATCTGCATGTCACAGATTGTTAATGAGTATTCTTTTTCTTATATTCCAATTTCTCAGTTTTGTGCTCAACATACAGATTGATAAGTATAGTGAAAGGATATAGCCCTGATGCACATCTTTAAACTATGCAGGATCCCCTTGTTCTGTTAGAGCAACTGCCTCTTGGTCTATGTACAAGTTCCTCATGAGCACAATTAAGTGTTCTGGAATTCCCATTCTTCCCAATGTTTTCCATAATTTGTTATGATCCACACAGTTGAATGTTTTTGCATAGTCAATACAACACAAGTAAACATCTTTCTGGTATTCTTTGCTTTCAGCCAAGATCCATTGACATCAGCAATGATATTGCTCAATCCACATCCTTTTCTGAACAGCTTGAATTTCTGGTAGGTAGTTTCCTGCCAATGTACTGCTGCAAAATTTTACTTGTGTGTGATATTAAAGATATTATTTGATAATTTCTGCATTCTGTTGGATCATCTTTCTTTGGTGTATGCACAAATATGGATCTCCTCCTGTCACTGGCCAGGTAGCTGTTTTCCAAATTTCCTGTCATAGATGAGTGAGTGCCTCCAGCACTGTCTATGTTTGTTCACACATCTTAACTGGAACCTTGTTTTCACAAATCCTTTCAGTGCAGCTTGGACTTCTTCCTTCAATACCATTGGCTCTTGATCATATACTACCTCCTGAAATGGTTGAATGTCAACCAATTCTTTTTGGTACTGTGGCTCTGTGTGTTCTTTCCATCTTATTTTGATACTTCCTGCATCAGTCAATATTTTGTCCATAGAATCCTTCAATATTGCAACTTTGAATTTTTTCTACCGTTCTTTTATCTTGAGAAATGCAGAGTGTTTTTCTTTTTGCTTTTCTAACTCTAGGTGTTTGCACATTTCATTATAATACTTTACTTTGTCTTCTCAAGCCACCTTTTGAAATCTTCTGTTCAGCTTTTTACTTTATTATTTTCCCCCATTCACTTTAGCCACTCACCGTTTAAGAGCTATTTCTAGTATCTTATTTGACTTCCATTTTGGCCTTTTCTTTCTTTCCTATTGTGCAAACAGTTGATGCACTTGGCTGCTAGCCAAGAAGTGGACTGTTCACATCTAGCCAGAGACACCTTGAAAGATGATCTATTTTTTAAAAATCAGTCATTGAAAATCCTATGAAGAACAGTTCTAATTTGACACACATGGAATTGCCATGAGTTGGAGTCAATTCTACAGCAACTGGTTTTTATGGGAGCTCTGGTGGTGTAGTGCCTAAGGGAGGAGACTGCTAACCAGAAGGCTGGCAGTTCAAACCCACTCGCCTCTCCTTGGAAGGAAGACTGGGCAATCTAATTCTATAGAATTAGAAACACAAGGGGGGTCACTATGAGTCAAATCGACTTGATGGCATTGACTTTTTTTTTTTTTTTTTTTTAGTATCTTTTCAGGCAGAAGCTGCTCCATCAGTTTGAAAGTCATAGTGAAGCATGAAACAGAGTCCCACAACAACCCATATCTTCAACTAAAAATAGAACTCACTTATTGTTAGCCATTGAGTTTTTGGAATAATTTTTTTTTTTTTTTTTTTGATGCAACATTTCCTAGCTTACATAACTAGTTTATACCCAGTTTTAGTACCCAAGATATAGAGAGCTAGGCATTTAGACAATGAAGTACAATCGACTAACTTAAAAGTTCTTGTTAAGGAAGAATTTACAGAACTTAGTGACTGATGGGTTATGACATTTAAAGATTTTGAAGGAAGTGACAACATGACCTTAATTATTTAGTTTGGGAGAATAGATCATTTATCAGAAATGTTATTATTCTGAGATCAAGTGTGAAAGGTGAAGTTGAAGGATAGGTAAGAGGGAAACTTTTCCAAGGATTTAGAGACATTACAAAGTAGAATGAAGAAAAAGAATTGTCAGGTATAGATAATTGAAAAAAAATTTGCACTTCTGAGAAATTTCACAGTACTAAGAAGGTGGAACAGATTCACCAGAAAGTTTTATTTTATTTTAAAGTTAGGCTACATATGTGCATATTTGCAACAATAAAAAGTATGAGAATCCAGCAGATTGGAAGAGATGTTAGGGGGATGGATCATAGATATGGAATTAAAAAACAAAACAAAACCAAATCCACTGCCATTGACTCGATTCTAACTCATACTGACCCTATAAGATAGAGTAGAACTTCCCCCATTGAGTTTTCAAGTCCATAAATCTTTATGGAAGTAGATTGCCTCATCTTTCTTCTGTGGAGCAGCTGGTGGGTTCAAACCACCTTTTCTGTTGGTTAGCAGCTGAATGCTTTAACCATTATGCTATCAGAGCTCCTATTTTAAACTGAAGTAAGAGAATTCATATTCTAAGCAGACGGGAGGGAGCAGTGGCAGGTGAAAGATGAGGAAAGAAAGAGGTTTTGAAATAGACATAGAGAGGAACAAAAGAAAACCTAGTTATGGTTATGGGATTTCTGAACACAGAGGGCCCACTGAAAGTTTGATCACATGAATTTAAAATGGACCAAGTCTGAATAGTTCTCTGTCTTCTCTCACCAATGTTCAGTGTCCTGGGGACAGGCAGAAAAAGCTCACAGTGAGGGGATCCAGGTTTATGATTTGTATAGATTAAATTATTTGCTCAAGGTCATATTTACAGTTCTTTTTAATCCACTCTCATTTTTTTTTCTTTATTTTTTGGTAAAACTACAAAGTTTCCTCACTGACATATTTTACATTCCTGTGGTTATGATAATTTCCACATTGGCTTAAAATTAATCTATCTGTTTACTGGACCCTAGATTTCATTTTCACACTAGCCTATTGGAAACCCTGATTTTAGTTTTTGAATAACTTCTACCTTTTTTTTCTCTCTTTTAATAAGATTTTCAAATAACTTTTATCAGTGGAAAATTTTTCTTTATAAAATTTGATACCTCTTTTAAGTCACTGATTTAATTAACAGACATTATTAAGTGCTTAATGTTTGGGAAGTTCTGTGCTAGGGGTCAAGCATACAAAGATAAATGAAATAAGGTACCTGCCCTTGATTTGCTTACAGAGTTCCAAAGTCTAGCTGGGAAGTATAAATAGAACCAACCTTTATCACCAGAAAAAGTATAACTCAAAATTTCTTAAGCTCCTAAAATTTCTTAACATGTGTTCCAGTGGTTCTTGCTCTCACTTGCTATTGAGGATGCCAGCACCCCGCAAAAGTCTTCTCTTCATAATAGTACTGAATTGCTTTCCATCAGCTTTGGTTAGTTACTGTATGGAGAGAGCCATTTCTCTTTTATTCTGCCTCAGTCTACATTGATGAAACTGATGCTCATTGCAACAACACTTTATTCCACAAGGAAAATAATATATCTCATAGGCTCTCCACTGGGTTTTATAATGTCTGCTCAGAAATGCTGCCTCTTCCAAGGGGTATCGCAGTATCTACTGATGTATTGGAACCCTTGAGTGTTAAAGATGACCACTATCTTAGTTTGACAAGAAGCCAAACTTCTGTTTTCTTTTTTTCAGGTTATATTTATTTAGGGAGAGCCAATGTAATGCATGTTCCATAAAAGCAAACCAGTTACCATTGAACTGCTTCTGACTCATGGAAACCTCAGTTGACACAGTGGCTGCAACAATGAGCTCAAACAAAACATAATCGTGAGGATGGCAGAGTATTGGATAGTGTTTCATCTGTTGTACAAAGGGTCACTGTGAGTCTGAGCCAACACAACAATGTCTAACTACAACTGCATTGCATATTTCGTAATTACGTGAATTTAAAAGACATGAAAAAACTCTGTTGTTGTTGTTGTTGTTATGTGTTGGACCCGACTCATAGCGACCCCTCCTTGGGTTTCCAAGGCAGTATCACTACAGAAGTAGATTACCCCATCTTCCTTCTGAGGAGTGACCAGTGGGTTTGAATCGCCAGCCTTCTGGTTAGCAGTCAAGTGCCTTAGGCACTATGCTACCAAAGCTCCTGTGAAAAAGCTCTAGGAAGTATAAATTGATACAACCACTTTGGAAAACAGTTTGGCAAGGCTGATATAGTGGACATGTGATCTGTGCAGTCACGCAGGACCCTGTGCTTAGAAAGGCGCTTGGCTTCTGTCACTGACTTGAAACTTGAAATAAGTTTTTAATAAGGGATATTTATGAATTGCCATGTTTTCATTGGGCCCATAATGTTATGGATACACTCCTGTAGTTTGGCATTATCTACTATAGTTTAGCAAATCCAATGACCCGGGGTTTCACTCTTGGGTAAAAGTCCAGCTGAAACTGACATTCATGTTCATCAAAAGATGTTACAGAAATGTTTATTACAGCATTATTCACAGAAGACAAAATGCTGGAAATTACCCAATTGTCCATCAATAATGACTGGACAAATAAATTATAGTATATTCATAAAAAGAAATTTTGTTCTTGTTGTTAGGTGCCATCAAGTCTACTCTGATGCAAAGTGACCTGCTGTACAGCAGAACGAAACACTGCCTGGTCCTGTGCCAGCTCCATGATCCTCGTTGTACCTCAGCCCATCATTGCAGCCACTGTGTCAGTCCATCTTGTTGAGGGTCTTCCTTTTTTTGTTGACCCTCCATTTTACCAAGCATGATTTTCTTCTCCAGAGAGTGGTTTCTTCTGACAGCATGATAAGGGTAGGTGAGATGAAGTCTGGCCATTCTTGCTTTCATGGAGCATTCCAGCTGCACTACCTCCAGGACAGATTTGTTAGTTCTTTTAGCAGTCCATGGTACCTTCAGCATTCTTCACCAACACCACAATTCAAAAGCATCAACTCTTCTATGGTCTTCCTTATTCATTGTCCAGCTCTCACATGCATATGAGGCAATTGAATATACCATGGCTTGGGGTAGGTGCACCTTAGTCTTCAAGGAGACATCTTTGCTCTTCAGTACTTGGAAGAGGTCTTTTGTAGCAGATTTTCCCAGCACAATATTTTGTCTGATGTCTTGACTGCTGCTTCCATTGCTGTTTATTGTAGAACCAAGTAATATGAAGTCTTTGACAACTTCAAAGTTTTCTGCATTTATCGTGATGCTGTTTCTTGGTCCCATTGTGAGGAGTTTTGTTTTCTGTATATTGAGGTGTAATCCACATTGTAGACTGTAGTCTTCAATCTTCATCAGTAAGTCCTTCAAGTCATCCTCACTTTCGGCAAGTAAAGTTGTGTCGTCAGCATATCACAGGTTATTAATGAGCCTTCCTCCAATTCTGATGCCACATTCTTTTTCATATACTCCAGCTTCTTGGATTATTTGCTCAGCATACAGGTTGAACAAATATGGTGAAAGGATACAACACTAACACCCTCCGTTCTTGATTTTAAACCATGTAGTATCCCCTTGTTCTGTTTGAATGACAGTCTCCTGATCTATGTACAGGTTCCTCATGAGAACAATCAAGTGTTCTGGAATTCCCATTCTTCTCAATGTTGTCCACAATTTGTTATAATCCACACAACTGAATGCTTCTGCATAGTAAACAAAATACAAGTGGACATCTTTCTGGTATTCTTTGCTTTGAGTCAAGATCCATCTGACATCAGCAGTAATATCCCTCATTCCATGCCCTCTTTTGAATCCAGCTTGCATTTCTACAAGTTCTCTGTCAATATACTGCTGCAACCTTTTTTGAATTATCTTCAGTGAGATTTTACTTGTGTGTGATATTAATGATAGTGTTTTTTTTAATGCATTTTATTGAAATAAAATTTATGTAAAGTGAAATATACAAAACTAAAGTGACATGGGTCAATGCATTTTTTTTTTTTTTTCTTTTGCAGTGTTCCCTTCCCTCCCCTCCCACCCCGGGCAACCAACAAAGAAAGTTTCCCTCCATATATAAACCTTTCCTTGATCCTCCACAAGAACGAACTAATACTATATTTGTCCTTCTGTGATTGACTTATATCATTCAGCATAATGTCCTCCAAGTTCATCCATATTATGTGGTGTTTTTTAGACTCTACATTATTCTTTAGTGCTGCATAGCATTACATTATGTGTATGCACCATAGTTTGGTCATCCATTCTTCCACTGATGGGCACATAGGTTGTTTCCATCTTTTTGCTGTTGTAAATAGTGCTGTGATGAACATGAGTGTGCATATGTCTGTTCCTGTCCTGGCTCTCACGTTTCTAGGATATATACTTAGTAATGGGATTGCTGGGTCCAATGGTATCTCCAATTCCAGTTTTCCAAGGAATCGCCATATTGCTTTCCACAATGGTTGCATCACTTCACAGTCCCACCACCAGTCTACGAGAGTCCCAATTGTTCCACATTCCTGCCAGCATTTGTTATTTTCTGTTTTGTTGAACTGTGCCATCAGTGCTGGGGTGAGATGGTATCTCATTGTTGTTTTGATTTGTAAATGATTGTTGTTGTTGTTGTTATGTGCCGTCGAGTCGGCCCTGACTCATAGCAACCCTTCCTTGGGTTTCCGAGGCAGTATCACTACGGAAGTAGGATTACCCAACCTTCCTTCCGAGGAGTGGCTGGTGGGTTTGAACCACCAGCCGTCTGGTTAGCAGGCAAGTGTCTTAGCCACTATGCTACCAGAGCTCCCAATGATAGTGTTTGATAATTTCCACATTCTGTGGGGTCACTTTTTTTTGGAATGGGTACAATTATGGGTCTCTTCCAGTCAGTTGACCAGGTAGCTGTCTTCCAACTCTCTTGACCAAGGTAGAGGTTATATATGTGTCACTTTGTGAAGCTGTACATTTATGTTTTATGCATTTTTGGGTGTGTCATATACACACCAAATATTAAAAAGTAGTGTATAGCCTTGTGTTGTTGCCAATGGAAATTTGTATGTATCTGTTAAGAACCAGAGTGTTTAAACAGACCATGATTAAACAACTCATTGCACTAATAAATGCTCTTCATTCCCTCATGAGGAGCTCTGGTGGCACAGTGGTTAAGACATTTGGCTGCTAACAAAAAGATTGGTGGTTTGAACCCACCAGCTGCTCTGTGGGAGAAAGAAGAGGCAGTCTGTTTCAGTAAAGATGTGCAGCATTGGAAACTTTATAGGCCAGTTCTGCTCTGTCCTATAGGATCAGTATGAGTCAGAATTGATTCTCTGGCAGTGAGTTAGTTTTCTTCATTTCCACTATAAAGTTCACTGCCAGATTCCCAACACTGTCTGCATGTTTGTTATCTAGTAAGCTTTTCTCTTGTTGTGTCCTTTTGATGAACAAACCAACTTCAATTTTGATAAGTCGGCATCTATGGCAATAGAATTGTATTTACAGTACGTATAAAAAAGAAAGTTACCATCAAGGATTTAAGGGATTTTTTTTTCATGGAACTCAGGTCTAGAATGGAAGATAGACCTCAACAGATTCTGAAACGGAAATAGAAAACCAATATGAATTGCAGCATGTCTTAGGCCTCTCTGGAGAAATAGAACCAGTGAAACAGAGAAATAGAGATAAGAAACTTCTTGTAGACTGCAGCCTCAGTTAATGCTGAGAACTCCAGCTTGCCCTTCCTGGTGGTCTACCCTACAGATTTTGGATTTGCCTAGCCAACTCCTACAATCACAGAAGCCAATTCTTTGCAATAAATCTGTTAACATATATCCCCTACTGATTCTATTGCTCTTGTTGAACACTGACTGATACGACAACTGATAGACTGGAAATAAATATTTATGTAATATCATAATAAAAGAGTACCTAGATTTCAGAATAAAACATAAAGCAGCATTCGATGGGAAAAAAAAAAAAAAATTAGCCAAACATAAAAATGGACAAAGGATATGTTTCATTTATCTGTTGCTACATAAGAAACTACTCTGAGACTTAATGACTTAAAACAACAATGATGTATTATTTGTCATTATCTGTAGGTTGACAATCTGGGAAGTCTGGGATCATTCAAGCAGCAATTATTTGAAGCCTCCATGGTGGCTGAAGGATCCAAGTGTTCTTCACTCAGAGACCAAAAAAAAAAAAAAAAAAAAAGTATGGTAACTAGATTTGGCTGACAGCTGAAGGTAATTCTTCTCCAAGTGACTTCTCATCTTCTGGTAAATAAATTAGACCAGGCTTCACCATAGTATAGAGGTTACAGGGTTACAAGAGGGTGAGAGTAGAAACTTCAAGGATAAGAGGTTATTCCTAGGTAGTGAAGGGAGAGGAGTAGGATAGGGAAAAGTGAGGTTTGATCTTATCTGACGTGTTTCCATGTTCTACTATGTGTACATATACACATATTCATATACGTGTATACACATATGTATGTGTATATCTATCTATCTGTCTGTCTATCTATCTATCACTCATGGAATCTTGGTGGCTCAATGGTTAAAAACTCAGCAGCTAACTAAATGGTTACAGTTCCAACCCACCAGTGGCTCCATGGGGAGAAAAGACCTGGTGATATGCTTCGATAAAGATTGCAGATTAGGAACTCCTTCGGGACAGTTCTACTCTGTCACCTGGGGTCATTTAGAGTTAGAATCAACTAGATAGTACAGAGTAACAACAGCAGCAACAACATTATCTAAAAGAACACTTTCTTTTTGAATAATCTTAATTTGTTGTCTTTACTGACTTTTTGTCATAATCCTAATAAATATTGCAAAAAATGCTACTGCTAACCATGCTACTCCACTCTCCATATTTTCTGCCCAGGCTACCAATTGGAAGAAAATTGCACAATATGTTTAGTATGTTAAATGAAAGGTGTTTGGGGGTGGACTGATTTTAGCTTAGCAGTTCTGACAAAATTATAGGGTGAGGTAACATAGAGTTCTACTCTAAGTGTCCCCAAAAACTACAACAGTGCCTTTTGGGGGTCACTAACAGTGGAAGTTTCCGTTACCTCACTATTAGGGTATTAGCCTTTGAACTCCATTTTCTTGGTTACACACTGAGAGCTGGGTGTCAGATTTGATAATGTCTATGCCACAATGTGTCATAAATGGTCTGAGGTCACCATAAGCAGGACTTGTTTCTGTTTCTGTGCATTGTGTTCCTGGTATAGTAAGTGTTCTGGGATTGCTTTTTTTTTTTTTTCAGTAAATGGGATTTTTTCCCCATACATATGGCAAATATATAAAGAAAAGAGAGTGCTTCTAGTTTGAGGAAGAGTTAGTCTAATACTAGAATGTGTACTTAATTCTTTAGTATCCAGGCCAGAAATAAACACAAATTATATCTAGATAGGATTCACTGAAAATAAAACCAAAATGCTACCAGGAAGTGTAACACAAGAGATTTGATGGACAATAAAGAAGATGAGCTTATCCTTTCTTTGAAAGTAACTTTTTGATGACTCTCTGTTGCTGTGAACCTGACTTGGTATACACATGATTCTGTGGGGTATGAAAACTGTTCCTAGGAAGGTGGAGGATTAAAGGCAGATAATTCAAATGGCATGGAAGGAAGGAAATAACTGTGGCTTGGATTTTCCACTGTTGAGAGCTATTAACAGAATTCTGATTGAATAAAACATTCCTAGTAAAACAACAACAACAACAACAGTAGTGAGGAATTTGAAAAGAATCATTGATTTTACTGGTAAAGAGCTCTAGTGGTGCAATGGATAAGCATTTGACTGCTAACCAGAAGGTCAGCTGTTCAAACCCACCAGCTGCAACATGGGAGGAATACGAGGCAATTTACTTCCATAAAGATTTACAACCTTGCAAGCCCTATGTGGGTTGCTATGAGATGGAATTGACTTGATGGCTGTGGGTTTGGTTTTGAAACTACTAGGTCCAGAAGATTGTACTGTGATCAGAGGATATATTCAGCATGTTGTTGTTGTTGTTATGTGCCATTGAGTGGAACCTGACTCATAGCGACCCCTCCTTGGGTTTCTGAGGCAGTATCACTATGTAAGTAGATTGCCCAACCTTCCTTCTGAGGAACGGCTGGTGGGTTTGAACCACCAACCTTCTGGTTAGTAGGCAAATGTCTTAGGCACTATGCTATCAGAGATCCCCATATTCAGCATGAGGACATATAAAACAATGATCATGAGCTCTAAAGTAGTCCGATGCATGATCTCTTCTAGCACATATACTGCTTATGAATATCTGAAAAACTCAGCATGCAACAGATAAATTGAGGATGAATTTCTGTTTCTCTCTTTACTATGAGCAGGCTGCTATATGAGATGAAAAATAACTTGTTAAGTTTTTTAAAATCTTTTTCTTTCTTTCAGGCAGTAGCTATACCTTGTGTATAAAGACTTCAGACTATTTGATATAAGGTAGACAAACTGAGAGAAAATCAGTTAAAATTCACTTTTTATGGATTTTAAAGTGACTAAAAAAGATCTTTCTTTAGATCAATGGTTGAATTATGCAGTTGAAACGTAAGTAGGGGAGTTTCCTCTTTAATATGTATGTATGTATGTGGAAATTAGCATCAAGTGAATGTAACTGGTTAATGCAGGACAGCATGCTGTTAAGGATTAAGGAGCTCTTGTGTTTTCCTTTTGAGTTACAAGGATGCTTTAGCTTTCTAAAGTTAGGAAAAGCAGAAGTTTAAGGATCAATATAGTTATGTAATTTAGAAGATTACAGATCCATATTAGTGACTATTATATAGATTGTCTGCATCTTACCTCTCTACCCCCTACTGTGTTTTTATTTTTTTTATTTTAAAAGCTTCTTTTACATTCAATATAATGTTACATTTAGTTTCATTCCCCATTTACCATGTCCAACCCTAACCCAGTCTTCTCCCCTCCCTACCCTGTAATCTTCCCCCATGTCCCTCGTATTTATGCACTGCTGTTTGTCCTCCATTTCTTCAATTTGAATGTTGGTCCTCTGGTGTCCCATGGTCTATTGCTCTAAGGGATGTATTACCATAGAGTACGTGGGTGTCTCATCTTGGGTTTTTGCTGAGAAACACATTTCTTTTTACAAGACTCTTTCTTTGCTAACACCCATCTGTCAGTGACTAGTAAAGTGGTGCACACATAGATAAACTTCTCAGAAATGTTGTTGTCATGTGCTGTTGAGTCTACCCGATTCATAGCAACCCCTCCTTGAGTCTCTGAGGTGGTATCACTATGGAAGTAGATTGCCCAACAATTCTTGTAGTATCTACCTTATTTCGTATGAGGTAGACTAATTGAGAGCTGGAGACCCTGAATAGTACAAATGGTTAAGTTCATGGCTGTAAACTGAAAGGTTGGTGGTCTGAACTCACCCAGAGATGCTTTAGAAGAAAGGCCTGACAATCTGCTTCTGAAAACAAAATGGAGTGTAGGTCTACTCTGCAACACATGGGATTGACTCAGAGTTGACTTGATGGCATTTGGATTTACTGCTTCAACTGAGAGTGAATTAATTGGCCTCTACAGGCCAAGGCTGAATATGAAGAAAAATTTTTAGATGTTTTTAGAAACTTGGCCCAATGCTTCTGTTTTTGTCTAATGATAATAAGGGTCACTATGAGTCAGGTCTGACTCGAGATCGGCACATAACATAACAATACCTAGAGCTATATCTAGATACAGCTGCTTGTTTGATAATGAGAACTTTTAGAATTTCTCTCCTCTGCCTGCTGAATTAAAGGAGCTCTGGTGGTGCAGTGGTTAAAACATTCAACTGCTAATGAAAAGGTCAAGGTTTCAAACCCACCAGCTGCTTAAGCCCTCTAGCTGCTCTGCATTAGAAAGATGAGACAGTTTGGTTCTGCAAAGATTTACAGCCTTGGAAACCCTATGGAGCAGCTCTACTCTCTCCTACAAGGTTGCTGCTATGAGTCAGGAATTACTTAGATGGCAGTTGGTGGGCCTGCTAAATTTGAGGAATAACATAGGAATCTTATTAACTCTAAATTTGAAAAGGAATTGCATTCTTTTGCTTTCACCCTGATACCCTGCCCATGGGAGGTGCTCAATATGTATTTATAAATGCTATATAAAACATTTTTCAGTGTGGAAATGTGTTACTGGATGTGATTGTGGAGAAACTATTCATTGATTAATTGGATCACTACTGTCAGATTATTTTAGATGCTTCATAGGGTATATCATTTGGGGATGATACGAGAGGTCTCCAACAGCAAGACAAACTTGT
>NW_006921609.1:2684513-2691426 GCF_000298275.1 Orycteropus afer afer | reverse complement strand
GGAAGCAAGAATGGCCAGACTTCGTCTCACCTATTTTGGTCATGTTGTCAGAAGGGACCATTCCTTCCCTGGAGAAGGCTGTCATGCTTGGTAGGGTGGAGGGTCGACAAAAGAGAGGGAGGCCTTCAACGAGATGGATTGACACGGTGGCTGTGATGATGAGCTCAAGTATAGCAGGGATTGTGGGGCTGGTGCGGGATCGGGCAGTGTTTCATTCTGCTGTGCATGGGGTCGCTATGCGTGGGAAATGACTCAACGGCACTTAACAAAAACAACAAGATAGGGTATATAAAACCAAATACCAAACCCATGGCCATCGAGTTGATTCTGACTAACAGTGATCCTGTAGTACAGTAGAACTGCTCCAGAGGGTTTCCAAGGCTGTAATGTTTACAGAAACAGACTGCCACATCTTTGTCCTCTGAAGCAAATAGTGGGTTTGAACCATCAACCTTTTGGTTAGCAGTAGAGTACATAACTACTGCATCATGAGAACCCCTTCATGGGGTACATTTAACTCTATAAATTTGGGTAGAGTTTTAGAATGCATAATGATGTAACAGTTTGCTTACTTTCAGCTGAAATTAACTCTGAATGGGAACTGATTTCAAAGGTTTTATGGTCCCTGAGTGTATTGTTGATGGTGGTTGCAACCATGATGTGTGGGGACAAGGATTTGCTCCATAGCTACCTGTTCTTAATTACTTCATGTGAATACTTTCTGAAAGGAAATAGATATCCATTTCTCAGTTGTAATTTAGCCAATTTTGTGACCTGATTTCTAGAAAGCCGCAGAATAATGCTTTCTGATAATAATACATTGAGCTCAAGAAGTTTTCCAGATTAAAATTTTATGGATGAGAAGTGCAAAATCATATATATTCTGGAAGTTCAACATAATTGTGTCACATCCTTGGATTTTTGGCTGCCTGTTACACATTAAATGTGTATTTGAAGAAAAGTCTCTTAGTTAAAGATTTTGGACAAAAGATATTTTGTCTTGATTTCACTTTTTAGAAACTGCCAAAGAAACAAAATCAATAAAAAGCTGGATTGTGTGGGACAAGGTAAGGATACATATTGTAATTCCTATAGTAATCATTAAAAATAATACAAATAGTACAGCTAAAAATGTAATTGGGAGCTCTGGTAGCATAGTGGCTAAGACACTTGCCTGCTAACCAGGCAGCTGGCAGTTCAAACCCACCAGCCACTCCTCAGAAGGAAGGTTGGGCAATCCTATTTCCGTAGTGATACTGCCTCGGAAACCCAAGGAGGGGCCGCTATGAGTCGGGTTTACTCGACGCACATAACAACAACAAAAATGTAATTGAGAAAATAAAATAAAATACTAAAATAACTCAATACTCAAGCTAAGGCAAGACAGGAAATGAGGAACAAAAGAATTAGGGACAAGAAATACCAAATAGCAAATGGTAGTATAAAACCCAATCATATGAAAAATTGAGATTAAATGGACTAAAAACTCCGATTAAAATAGCATAGAGATTGTCAGACCATTTTTTTAAAAGCAAGACTCAATCAGATCTCTCTCTCTCTCTCTCTCTCTATTTATTTAAATATAAATTAAATATAAATGCACTAATAAGTTGGAAGTAAGAGGAGGGAAGAAGATATACCATGTAAACAGTAAGTATCTTGGTTTCCTAGACAGGATTGCCATAACAAAATACTACAAAGTGGGTGGCTTTAAAGAACAGAATTTATTATGTCATAGTTCTGAAGGGTAGGATCCAGAATTCAAATAGACAGTATGGCCATGATCTCTCTGTCCACTCTACGGAAGATCCTTCCTTATGTCTTCCAGTTTCTGGTATCCTCCTTTATTCCTAGGCTTACAGATGGCATTTTCCCCCTTTGTAACTGTCGCCCTGTTTCTTCTCCTCTTTTAAGATATTACTCAAAAGAGATCAGAACCCACCCCACTCATGTATGATCTCACATTAACTTAATTGATCATATCTTCAAAGAAAGATCCTATATCTAAACAAGGTTATATTAACTGCTTTTGGGGTTAGGATCATTTTTGAGGACATAATCCAATTCATAACAATAGCAAAAGAAAGATAGTATGGCGGAAATATCAGAAGAGTAGACTTAAGACCAGGAGTGTTTCAAGAGCTAAAAAGTGAAATTTAATATTGATAAAGGGGCTAATTCATCAGGAATATATGACAATCAAAGCCAAAGCCAAAGACGAAGAAATTGGAGATTTTTACCTACTGCTGCAGTCTGAAACTGACCAAATATGCAGTCGAGATGTGTTGATTATCACTGGTGATTGGAATGCAAAAGTATGAAACAAGGAAGTCTCACCAGTAGTTGGAAAATATGGCCTTAGTGACAGAAATAATGCTGGAGATCAAATGGTAGAATTTTGCAGGACCAGTGACTTATTCATTGCAAATACTTTTTTTCAACAACATACATGGCAGCTATATACATGGACTTCACCAGATGGAATACACAGGAATCAGATCAACTACATCTGTGGGAAGAGGCGATGGAGAAGCTCTATATCTTTAGCCAAAACAAGGCTGTAAGCTGACTGTGGAACAGACCATCAACTGCTCATATGCAAGTTCAAGTTGAAGCTGAAGACAATCAAAAGACTTCCACAAGAGCCAAAATATGACCTCCTGAATTAAGCTCTGGTGGTGCAGTACCTAAGGCATTTGACTGGTAACCAGAAGACTGGTGGTTCAAATCCACCAGCCACTCCTCGGAAGAAAGGTTGGACAATCTACTTCTGTAGAGATGCTATCTTGAAAACCCAAGGAGGGGTCACTATGAGTTGAACCGACTCAATGTCAGTGAGAAAGAATAGATTTGATGCATTGAACACCAATGACTGAAAACCAGAGGAACTGTGAGATGACATCAAGAACAGCATCCATGAAGAAAGCAAAGGTCATTAAAAAGACAGGAGAGGAAGCAAAGCCCAAAATGGATGTCAGAAGAGACTCTGAAACTTGCCATTGAATGGAGAGTAGCTAAGGCAGATGGAAGAAATGACAAGATAAAAGAGCTGAACAGAAGATTTCAAAGAGCAGCTTGAGAAGACAAGGTTAATTATTATAATGAAATGTGCAAAGACATAGAGTTGGAAACCTGAAAGGGAAAAATCATGCTTGGTATTTCTCAAGCTGAAAGAACTGAAGTAAAATTTGAGCCTCAAGTTGCAATATTGAATGATTCTATGGGCAATATATTGAATGATTCCGGAAACATCAAAAGAAAGATGGAAGGAATGCACAGAGTCACTGTACCAAAGAATTCGTTGATGTTCATCTGTTTCAGGAGGTGGCATATGATCAAGAACCAATGGTATTGAAGGAAGAAATTGAAGCTGCTCTGAAGGAATTGGCCAAGAACAAGACTCCAGGAATTGATGGAATACCCACTGAGATATTTCAACAAACAGATGCTGCACTGGAGGCACTCACTTGGCTATGCTAAGAGATTTGGAAGACAGCTACCTGGCCAATTGACTGGAGGAGATCAATATTTGTACCCATTCTTTAGAAAGGTGATCCCACAGTATGTGGAAATTATTGAACAATATAATTAATATCACAAGCAAGTAAAATCTTGGTGAAGATAATTAAAAAATGGGTGTAGCAGTATAATGACAGATAGCTCTCAGAAATGTAAGCTGGATTCAGAAGAGGACGTGGAAGAAGGGATATCATAGCTGCTGTCAGATGGATCTTGGCTCAAAACAAAGAATACCAGAAAGATTTTTTCTTGTGCTTTATTGATTATGCAAAAGCATTTGGTTGTGTGGATCATAACAAATTATGGGTAACACTGAGAACACTTAATTGTACTCATGAAGAACCTGTATGTAGATCAGGAGGCTGTCATTTGAATAGAACAAGGGGATACTGCATGGTTTAAAATCAGGAAAGGAGTGCATCAGGGTTATATCCTTTTACCATACTTGTTCAATCTGTATGCTGAGCAAATAATCCAATAAACTGGACTATATAGAGAAGAACGTGACATCAGGATTGGAAGAAGACTCATTGACAACCTGTGATATGCTGACAATACAACTTTGCTTGCTTAAAGTGAGAATGACTTGAATCACTTGCTGATGAAGATTAAAGACTACAGTCGGCAGTAGATTACACCTTAATATAAAGAAAACAAAAATCCTCACAACTGGACCAATAAACAGCATCATGATAGATGGAGAAAAAAATTGAAGTTGTCAAAGACTTCATATTACTTAGTTCTACAATCAACACCAATGGAAGCAGCAGTGAAGACATCAGAAGTTGTATTTTACTGGGCAGATCTGCTGTGAAAGACCTCTTTCAAGTGCTGAAAACCAAAGATATCTCCTTGAAGACTAAGATGTACCTGACACAAGCCATGGTATTTTCAGTTGCCTCATATGCATGTGAGAGCTGGACAATGAATAAAGAAGACCAAAGAAAAGTCAATGTTTTTGAGTTACAGTGTTGGCAAAGACTACTGAAAGTACCATGGATTGCTAAAAGAACTAACAGATCTGTCCTGGAAGAAGTGCAGCCAGAATGCTCTTTGGAAGCAAGAATAGCCAGACTTCATCTCACCTACTTTGGTCATATTGTAAGAAGAGACCATTCCCTGGAGAAGGATTTTGTGCTTGGTAAAGTGGAGTGTCAATGAAAAAGGGGAAAGCCCACAACAAGATGGATTGACACAGTGGCTTCAATGATAGACTCAGGTATAGCAAAGATTGTGGGGCTGGCACAGGACTGGGTAGTGTTTTCTTCTGCTGTACATAGGGTTGATATATGTCAGAGACAACCTGATGGCACCTAACACTTGCCTCTTTACACAGATGTAGTTGATCTGATTCCTGTGTATTCCATCTGGCAAAGTCCATGTGTATATCCACTGTTTATGTTGTTGAAAAAAGGTATTTGCAATGAAAAATTTATTGGTCTTTCAAAATTCTGTCATGCAATCTCCAGCATTATTTCTGTCACCAAGGTCATATTTTCCAAGTACTGGTGATTCTTCTTCATTTCCATTTTTTTTCATTCCAATCACCAGTGATAATCAACACATCTTGATTGCATGTTTGGTCAATTTCAGACTGCAGATGTTGGTAAAAATCTTTAATTTCCTCATCTTTGGCTTTGGTGGTTGGTGTGTAAATTTGAATATTAGTAGTATGGACAGATCTTCCTTGTAGGGGTATGGATATTATCCTATCACTGACAGTATTGTACTTCAGGACAGATCTTGAAACATCCTTTGTGATGATGAATGCCACACCATTCCTCTTCAAACTATCATTCCTGGCATAGTTGATCATATGGTTGTCTGATTCAAAATGACCAAAACTGGTCCATTTCAGCTCAGAATGCCTAGGATATCAATCTTTATGCATTCCATTTCATTTTTGACAACTTTCAAGTTTCCTACATTCATACTTTGTACATTCCATGTTCTGATTATTAATGAATATTTGCAGCTGTTTCTTCTCATTTTGAGTCATGCCTCATCAGCAAATGGAGATCCTGAAGGTTTACTCCATCCACATCATTAAGGTTGGCTCTACTCTGAGGAGATAGCTCTTCTCCATCATATTTTGAGTGCTAAGGAGAATACCAGGTGTCTTTTAGATGTTCATTATTAAAGATGAGAAAACAAACACCAATACCAAACTCACTGCCATCGAGTTGATTCTGACTCATCGTGACCCCCATAGGGTTTCAAATGCTGTATATCTTTATGGGAGCAGAGTGGTTCATCTTTCTCCCATAGAATGGCTGTTGGGTTTGAACCACTGGCATTTTTGGTTAGCAGCTGAATGCTTTAACCACTGCACCACCAGAATTCCTTAAATGATGGAAAGAGAGAGTTAAAATGAAGAGGAAATTAAACAGCTTACTAAGCAGAATTTAGAGTAAATAAGACCCAGAACTGCTTGATTGGAAGATAAAATCAATCCCCAGTTTCCCTAGCAAGTAAAAAACTTCTCAGAAAAAGATGTGGTCTTAGAGTAAAGATAGAAGAGTGACTGACAGATATTTTTGCTAAGAACTCATAAATATTTTTGACACAATAGATCCTCTCATGTAGACAAAAGGGATTCTAACAATCTTAATGGAATTGTCTCAGAGTATTCTAACATGAGGCACAAGAGGATTATTTGAGAAAATGGCATGGTTCTGTATTTTCAATTGGGTGATGGTTACAAGGCTGCATATAACAGGTAAATTTTTAAAACCGTACATGGATGATTGGTGCATTGCATTTCATGTAAATAAAACTCTCCAAACATGAAAGAATATTATACAGGTGACTTGACTACTAACCAAAAGGCTAGCAGTTCAAACCCACTACCCACTCATCAGAAGGAAGATAGGGCAATCTACTTCCATAGAGATACAGCCTTAGAAATCCAAGGAAGGGTCAATAGGAGTCACAATCGACTGGATGGCAGCGAGTTTGGCTCGCTTTTTTTAGCCACATTTAGAAGCAACTACATGACTGAAAATTTCACAGTAAACATGAAATCTCAGAAATAGAAAAGAGTAAAGATATAAAAATGATTATGTTCTACTTAGGAAGACAGTCAGAGGGTACATGTTGTTGTTAAGTGCTGTTGAGTTGGTTTTGACTCATAGCTGCCCAGTCTTGCACTAGCCTCACAATCTATGCCAGGTTTGAACCAATTCTTTCTTTCTTTCTTTTTTTTTTTTTTAATTATTGTGATTTGGGTGAAGATTTACAGAGCAAATTCATTTTCCATACAGCAGTTTACATATACTTTGTCTCATGACATTGACCACAGTTAACCACAATGCAACAGCTCCCCTCCCACTTCCTCTCCATAGTTACCTCTTCCCAGTGTCCATCCCTCCATGGACTCCTGCCCCCTAAGCTG
>NW_006921609.1:2680019-2683983 GCF_000298275.1 Orycteropus afer afer | reverse complement strand
CTGACCGCCTTTGTCCAGGGACTGGTTCCTCCTGATGACATGTCCCAAATACAAGAGGTGAAGTCTCACCATCCTTGATTCTAAGGAGCATTCTGGCTATACTTCTTCCAAGATAGACTTACTCATTCTTCTAGCACACCATGATACATTCAACATTCTCCATCAGCACTATAATTCAAATGCATCAATTCGTCTGTGGTCTTCCTTATTCATTGTCTGGCATTCACATGTACATGAGGTGATGGAAAATACTGTGACTTGAATCAGGCATACCTTAGTCTTCAAGTGATATTTTTGCTCTTCAACACTTTAAAGAGATCTTTTGTATGAGATTTGCCCAGTGTAAAATTTTATTTGATTTCTTGACTGCTGCTACCATGGGCAATGACTGTGGATCCAAGTAAAATGAAATCCTTGACAACTTCAATCTTTTTCCTTTATCATGATAGTGCTTATTGATCCAGCATACATTTTATGGGTGAACTTGATAAAACCAAACCAAAACCGAACTCACTGCTGTTGAGTCGGATCCAACTCATAGCAACCACTCCTTGGGTTTCCGAGGCAATGTCACTATGGAAGTAGATTGCCCTATCTTCTTTCCAAGGAAGGGTTTTAACCGCCAGTCTTCTAGTTAGCAGTCAAATGCCGTAGGCACTATGCCACCGGAGCTCCTTGAAAAAGGAAAGAGATTAAATGTAATAGAAAAAAAATCAACAATGTAAGAACACCTTGGTCCTTTGTGTCTAGTAAGGAAAAAAATTGAACATTTTCTCTTTATTTTTTATGCTAAATATTGAAATGTTTCCTTATTTAGACTCATCTCATCTTGTCTATGTCCACTTGACTTCATCTTTCATGAAATAGCAAGACAAAACAAACGAACAAGAATCAAAAAAATACATGCTCATCAAAGCATTCTAAATAAAAGAGCAGTTCTCTTCTAAGAATTTTTTGCCTACTCCTTTAACCAACTGAATAAAAGTTTATCCACTTTAGAAATAATCCTGTTTGTTTTCTTTGCCTTGAACAACTTTATCTTCCTGAAGTCATGAAATTAAACAAAATTATTTCTGGAGATTAATTTCATAATTCTAAGTGGCATTCAATGAATTCAGATTAAATGGCTACTCCTGAGCTGCTATTGTCTATCTCTGAGAAAGTTTGCCTGACAACAAGCTCCAAAATTAATTATTTCTTTAGCAGGTTTTGTGTTATTATTTTCATGGAAGTGAAATGCTTGCTGTATGATTGTTCTATTCCTTTCTTTTGAAATCTTTAAGCTCTTCTCCTATTATTTTTCTTTCCTCTTGGAAACACTTACGTTTAATCTCCAGGAGGAGAGTGTTAGGCAGATTCAATGAAAACTCTGCATGATGACTCTTTAGACAGCTCCCAGGGGAGTGCTAAGGCAGAAACCATCGGAGCAGTTTATCATAGACTTGCCAAATAAATCTGAAAATCATATGAGTGGCTTTTCTACTGCAAATAAGATTCAGAGTACTTGTAGTTTTGATTTGCCCTCTGAAATGATGTATTTAGAGAGGAAAAGAAAATCTTTTCAGTTTTTGGAATAGGATCTTATAAAAGCCTGAAATGCTGTGAAATAAGTCAGGGGATTTGAATTCCAGACTATGTGTGTTCATTTACTAATTCTATTGTTTTATCCCTCCAGTTCTTCATTTGTGAAATAATTTATGAGACTATATTGGGGATTAAACAAGGATATCTCAGAAAAGAACTTCAGGAACATGTTAAAGGTAACCTAATCTTCTGACCAACCTAATGAATGCCTTTGATTCAGGAAGAAATTGATTTTGAGGAGTTCATACAACTGCTGGGGTTTTATGTTCATATGTACCCTGACAGCTTGTGGGTTAAGAGTACCTGAATCAGAAAAGAAATGCCTCCAGCCTCCCTAAAAAAACAAAAATCCAAACCCATTGCTTTTGAGTTGATGCCAACTCACAGTGATTCCATATGTTACAGAGTAGAACTGAGTTCCCCAGGTTGTCTTGGTTGTAATCTTCATGAAAGCAGGTTGCCAGGCCTTTCTTCTGTGGCCACTAGGTAGATTCAGCTGAGAGCGAACCTTTGGCACCACCTAGGAACCTCCATCCTCCCAGACTCCTTGTAAATCAGATATCTAAGAATTGTCCTGAATTTTTCTTTTTCATTCACCAACACCATATTTCTTCCACACAATTACTATGTCTTATTGACTGTGCCTCTTAAATATCTCTGGAGTCCAGTACATATGCTCCATCTTCACTGTAACCCACCATATTTAAGCCAAGGTCATGCCTCATATCCAGTCTCACCTCAATCTATCCCATTCTTCTTTCAGAGTATAATTTTCAGAATGATCTTGATAAAATAAACATTAGATTATATATTTATTTTCCTCAAAATCCATCAATGGTTCCTCCATGCACTATATCAAGATGAAGTTTAAACTTCTTGCTCTTTCATATTTTCTTAGCTTATTCTTCCTTCTTATCTTTGTCTTTCTCTATTTTATATCAGGCTTTGTCCACTCATGAAATTCATCTGGATAGTGACCATAAATAGGAGAGGATTTTATTTTTTACCCTTTTTATATAAACCTTGTTCAGAGAGTTCATCTGGATGTCTGACATTCTCTAAACCAGAGCAACTTTATCTTCTTTTCAGTAATCATAGGGTTCTAAAAGACCTAAACTACAAAAAAGAGATCCTAGTACAAGAAATAGACAAAAAAATACATTTTGAAAATAATGGAACAAAATATTTTAATGTACACTTCAGGCTTCTTAAATTTAATAAAATATGACTTCAGGTTAAAAAGAAAAAAAAAATAATAGTGTTACTTGGTCACCCTTCAGACTTGGAACTGAATTCACCCTTGTGGCTCAAATTTCATCCAAAAAATAACTGGTGAAAAATAATACTAGGGAGGTACAGACTCTTCGGAATAATTCACCATTCAAGATCAAAAGGGCAGCATTTGTCCAAAGAGAAAATTCAGAAGACAGGAAGGGTTAGGAAAGAAGGAGAGATGGAAATGGGAGGACGTGATGTTACAATGTGAGATTTGCAATCAATGTCATGAAACAAAATATGTATGAATTGTTGAATGGAAAACTGATGTGCTCTGTAAACCTTCACTTAAATCACAGTAAGAAGCTTTAGAACAAAGAAGCAAAATCTGTTACACACATACAATGAAATAGTACTCCTCCATAAAGAGAAATGAAATTCTGATACATGCTACAACATGGAAGAACCTAGAAAACATTATGCTGAGGAAAATAAACCAGTCAAAAATGGCCAAATATTAAGTGATCTCATTTATATGAAATAAGTAAATATAAAGAAATGTAAGATTATTAGTGGTTACCAGGAATGGGGTGGGTGGAAGAAGTAAAAGGTAGAGTTTTGGCTTAGGAGAATTGAGTTTATGTTAATGGTAGTGGAATAATTTAAAAAAGGATAGCAACAAAGGCTGTACACCATGAAGAATATAATCAATGTTACTGAACTGCACATGTGGAAATTGTTGAATTGTTTACTGGTTTGTTGTATACATTTTCACGGTAATAATAAACAAAATAATCTTAAAAAATAATAGTATTAGGAACCTAAATGTTTACAAACATAATGTGTTGAGCTTAAGAATTTCTATCTGATCTTACTTTTCAGGTGGCTTGTTGTTGTTGTTATGTGCTGTTGAGTCGGACCTGACTCATAGCGACCCCTTCTTGGGTTGCCAAGGCAGTATCACTACGGAAGTAGATGTAGATTGCCCAACCTTCCTTCCAAGGAGTGGCTGGTGGGTTTGAACCGCCAGCCTTCTGGTTAGCAGTCAAATGCCTTAGGCACTATGCTACCAGGGCTCCCAAGGGATGGCCTAGCCAATGTTTATGTTCAGAAACAGGTATTATAGCTTAGGAAGGAAGAGCGTGCATGGATGAGAAAGAAAGAA
>NW_006921609.1:2676157-2679919 GCF_000298275.1 Orycteropus afer afer | reverse complement strand
CCAACCTTCCTTCCAAGGAGTGGCTGGTGGGTTTGAACCGCCAGCCTTCTGGTTAGCAGTCAAATGCCTTAGGCACTATGCTACCAGAGCTCCTTTCAGGTCGCTAAACCCTTATAGGGAGCTCTGGTAGCATAGTGCCTAAGGCACCTGACTGCTAACCAGAAGGCTGGCGGTTCAAACCCATCAGCCACTCCTCGGAAAGAAGATGGAGCAATCTACTTCCGTAGTGATACTGCCTCAGAAACCCAAGGAGGGGTCGCTATGAGTCGGGTCCGACTCGATGGCACATAACAACAACAAACCCTTATAAATATGTCCCTAGAACTGAGACTTCAATAGTTATCTGATCTAAACATTTTTCTTGAGCGAGAAAAATGCCTTCATCAATTAGTACAGATTTTTACTGATTTTTCCAAGAAATTTCACAACATTTTTGGCAATAGTGTGCTCCAAAATATCATTGTCAAGGCCAAGAGTTTTGTCCTCATGCTTAATCAAGCTTTCTCCCCCATTCCGATTTTAGTACATTTTCTTTCATTGTCTTCTTGGTCAAGGTGAATAATTTGGTTGATTTTTCACTCTCTATGACACTTCTCATTAAATCTCCCTGCAGGCTTTTCTTTTCCAGATTAAACAATTCCTATGCTTTAGTCTTTCTTTCCAAATAACAATTTTCCATTTTTTTTTCTCATTTATTTTGTAGTTTTCCTCTTCTTTAGCCTCTCTCAAATTTCTTCATATTAGTTTTAAGCTACAGAGACAAACACTGGCCACAGTATCCTATTATTGTCAGACTATTGCCTAGAAGTAGAAGACTTTTTCCTGACTCCTTGGCAGGTTGTAGTACTGTTAATACTGGTATCCTACTCTCTCCACCTCTACCCAATAACATTATCTTAAAAAGCATTTGTTCAGTGTCTGTGTGCAGAGCCAGATTGCAAACTTATCAAAAGAAATTCAGAAGCTCATCTGTTCCCATCATACTCTTGGTAGGAATAAGCATTCAATGTTGGGAGCCAGAGCGGTAGGGAAGTTTGCAAAATCAAAATTCAGACTTTCTCAGTGGTAGTTAATAAGAAAGTAAATGTTTGAGGTATTTTCGGCAAAACTTATTAGAAATGAATACAAGGCAGGTTTATTTAGCACCAATATTCCCATTATAAACTTGAAAGTTCAGTCCATAAACTGAATATAAAGGAATTGCACATGGGTCTCTTAATGTTAAACCTGAAGGCTCTCTCTTGTTCCATAAGTGATTCATGTTGTTCTTCCTTTTTCCTTGCAGGACTGAGGAATTTAGCCCGATTCCCTTGCCTTTTCTAACTGACACAAGTATATTCTATGGATGTTTTTTCTATGCTCAAGTATCTTCAACCTGCCCTTTCTTTTTTGCCCCAAGAGACAAAAACATAAACTCCTTCTTTGTTAAGGATACAACTGCTTTCAATAAAGGGAAATAGAAAATAGAAAGATTAAAAAAAAGGGGAGGACACCTAGTTTACTGAAAGTGCCCACTCATATGAGAACTATATGTTGCAATGTATTTCTTGCCTCAGCTTTCAGTCTTGGGTATCAGGTATTTTGGTGTCTCTGAGTGTTGCAAATGGTTAATGTGCTTGGCTGCTAACCAAAAGATGGGAGGTTCATGTCCACCCAGAGGTGTCTTGAAAGAAAGGCCTGCTGATCTACTTCTGAAAAATCCCAAAAAACCAAAAACCAAACCCACTGCCATGCAGTGGATTCCAATTCATACCAACTCCCATAAGATTCCCAAGGCTGTAAATCTTTACGGAAGGAGATAGCATTGTCTTTCTCTCACTGAGCAGCTGGTAAGTTTGAACTGCCTTTTGAGGTACAATTCTCCTTTTACACACATGGGGTCACCGTGTGCTGGAGGTGACTCAAGGACAACTTTTTTTTGGTAGTTATTCCAAACCTCCTGCATCTTTCTGATTGCTCCTTTATAAATAATCAAGGCTAGTTTATGGAATAAGAATAGAGTAATGGTGGACTCCTAGCTCAAAGCTTCCCAGTCAAGTTTATTCTGTTCATTAAATTTTTGTTTTACCATTTCCTCATCATTTCTCAGTGTTTATACAGATGTATCGAACCCAACCACAGGTGCCTCAAAGAAAGTCCTGTCAATCTGCTTCCAAGAAATCACAGCCTTGAAAACCCTGTGAAGTCTAGTTCTAACACACGTGGGGTTGCCAAGAGTCAGAACTGATTCAATGGCAACTTTCTTTTTAGCACAAATTTTATTGTTGTGAGGACATAGTTTAGGAAATCCCTTTTCTAAATCAATGAGCATTTGGGATTCTGAAAATTTCTTCAGGAAATCTTATATTCTGACTTTTAATAAAAGTCATGAAATTTGATTGTGAGTATTGAGAAACTACTCATTTATTATATAAAGAGGAAGTGATTAATAAAGAAAATGTGTAAAGAGTCATAGACTATGGCACATTGCAAGTAAGAAAAAAAATCTGTTATTATAACAAATACAAGTTTAACTCACTCATAGGAAATTACTTCATTTTCTTTTTTTCCTTTCTAAAAGTTAACAGACCCTGGTCTGAAGCGATTGACAACTATATTTGTAATTTAGAGAAAGTAGATCTTATCAGTAAAGAGAGACAGAAAATTATTTTCCTATATCTCCATATTTAGAATAGCTTGGATGTGATTTTAAAATGAGAGTTTAAATTAAAAAGGTGATTCAGTGTTCTAACAAATATAGTCAGTAGAAACATATTTTGAATTTTCAGGAAATTAAAATGCATTGACTGTCCTTTAAAGGATATTAGTGGCTCTGCTAAAGTATAATCTAAAACTTCAGTGCTATCAGTGAGGGGATGACAGGAAAGCCAAAAATAATGGGGTGAAGAGTTGACAGGGAGGCTTGTCCTTTGTTGACTAGTGTAACAGGGTGAAATGTGCATATTTGCTCTCAAGATACTGTTGTCAGAGCCCTGTATGTAATTCTTTACTTTAATCTAAATTTTTCAAATTGCCTAGTAGCATAGTGCCTGGTAGCATAGGAGCTCTGAAAGCATAGTGCCTAAGGCCCTTGACTGCTAACCAGAAGCCTGGCTGTTCAAACCCACCAGCCACTCCTTAGAAGGAAAGTTGCACAATCTACTTCCGTAGTGATACCGCCTTGACCCAAGGAGAGGTTGCTATGAGTTGGGTCCAACTCGAAGGCACATAACAACAACAGCCTTGTTCTTTAACCAAGAAGCCTTAGAGTCTTAGACATTTGGAGGAGACATTAGAAAACTGGTAATGCAAACTCTTCTTTTACTAATGAGCGTCCCTGAGTGATGCAAAGTGTTCAGAGCTCAGCTGCTAACTGAAAAGGTTGAAGGTTCAAGTCCACCCATATGCACCTTTGAATAAAGGCCTTGTGATCTACTTCTGAAAGATCAGCCACTGAAAGCACTATGGGGCCCAGACCTTCTCTGGCACACATAAAGTTGCCAGGAGTCAGAATCAACTCATTGAGGACCCTCCCCTTTTTCACTGACCCTCCATTTTAACAAGAATGATTCCCTTCTTCAGGGAATCGTCCCTTCTGACATGACCAAAGTCGGTGAGACGAAGTCTAGCCATACGCGCTTCCAAGGAGCATTCTGGCTGAACTTCTTCCAGGACAGATTTATTCATTCTTCTGACAGTCCATGGTGCTTTCTGTATAATACAGAAACCACAATTCAATACACCAACACCACAATTCAAAAACATCAACTCTTCTTTGGTCTT
>NW_006921609.1:2673313-2676057 GCF_000298275.1 Orycteropus afer afer | reverse complement strand
CGAAGTCTAGCCATACGCGCTTCCAAGGAGCATTCTGGCTGAACTTCTTCCAGGACAGATTTGTTCATTCTTCTGACAGTCCATGGTGCTTTCTGTATAATACAGAAACCACAATTCAATACACCAACACCACAATGCAAAAACATCAACTCTTCTTTGGTCTTTCTTACTCATTATGCAGCTTTCACATGCATATAAGGTGATTGAAAACACCATTGCTTGGTTTAGGTGCATCTTAGTCTTCAAAGAGATGTCATTGCTCTTCAGCACTTTAAAGAGGTCTTTTGAGCAGATTTGTCCAGTGCAATATGTCATCTGATTTCTTGACTGCTGCTTCCATTGGTGTTGATTGTGGAACCAAGTGATATGAAATCTGTGATAGCTTCAATGTTTTCTCCATTTATCATAATGCTGCTTACTGGTCCAAATGTGAGGATTTTAGTTTTCTTTATGTTGAGGTTAATCCATACTGCAGACTGTATGTAGTCTTTAATCTTCTTCAGTAAGTGCTTCAGATCACCTTCATTTTCAGCAAGCAAGGGTGTGTTGTCTGCATATCACACAGGTTGTTAATGAATCTTCCTCCAATCCTGATGCTGTGTTCTTCTTCATATAGTCCACCTTCTAGTATTATTTGCTCAGCATACAGATTGAATAAGTATGGTGAAAGGATACATTACTGACACACTCCCTTCCTAATTTTAAGCTAGTGTCTATTTGTTCTGTTTCAACGACAGCCTCCTGGTCTATGTACAGGTTCCTCATGAGTGCACTATTAAGTGTTCTGGTATTCCCAATCTTCTCAATGTTATCCATAATTTTTTATGATTTACACAATCAAATGCTTTTGCATAGTCAATAAAAAACAAGTGGACATCTTTCTGGTATTCTTTGCTTTCAGCCAAGATCCATCTGACATTAGTAATGATATCCCTCATTCTATATCCTCTTCTGAATCCAGCTTGCATTTCTGCAACAATTTTTGAATTATCTTCAGCAAGATTTTACTTGTATGTGATATTAATGATATTGTTTGATAATTTCCAGATTCTGTGGCATCACCTTTCTTTGGAATGGGTACAAATTTAGATCTCTTCCAGTCAGTTGACCAGGTAGTTTTCTTCCAAATTTCTTGGTATAGATGAGTAAGTGCCTCCCGCACAGCATCCATTTGTTGAATCATCTCAGTGGGTGTTCTATCAATTCCTGGAGCCTTGTCAATTCCTTCAGTGAAGCTTGGACTTCTTCCTTCAGTATCACTGGTTCTTGGTCATATTCCCCCTCCTTTAACAGATGAACATTGACCAATTCTATTTGGTATAGTGATTTTGTCTATTCCATCTTCTTCTGATGTTTCCTGGATCATTCAATATTTTACCCATACAATCTTTCAATATTTCAACTCAAGACTTGAATTTTTTTCTTCAATTCTTTCAGCTTGAGAAATGCCAAGGGTGTTGCTCTGTTATGGTTTTCTAACTCCAGGTTTTTGCACATTTCATTATAATAATTGATTTTGTCTTCTCGAGCTGCTCTTTGAAATCTTCTGTTCAACTCTTTTATCTTATCATTTCTTCCATGTGCTTCAGCTACTTTCTGCTCAAGGGCAAGTTTCAGAGTCTCATCTGACATCCATTTTGGGCTTTTCTTCCTTTTCTCTCTTTTTAATGACCTTTTGCTTTCTTCATGGATGGTGTTCTTGATGTCATCCCACAGTTCTTCTGGTTTTCGGTCATTAGTATTCAATATGTCAAATCTGTTCTTTAGATGATAGCTGGATTCAGGAGGGATAAAATCAAGGTCATATTTTGGTTCTTGTGGAAGGACTTTTAATTGTCTTCAGCTTCAACTTGAACTTGCATATGAGCAGTTGATTGTCTGTTCCACAGTAGCTCCTGGCCTTGTTCTGACTAATTATGTTGGGCTTCTCCATAGGCTCTTTCTACAGATGTAATAGATCTGATCTATGTGTATTCCATCTGCCAAAGTCCATGTTTATAGCCACCATTTATGTTGTTGAAGAAAGGTATTTATAATAAATAAGTTGTTGGTTTTGCAAAATTCCATCATGCGAACTCCAGTGTCATTTCTATCACCAAAGCCATGTTTTTCAGTTACTGGTGATTCTTTTTTGTTTCCAACTTTTACATTCCAATCACCAGTGATAATCAATATATTTTGATTTCATGTTGGGTCAATTTCAGACTGCAGAAGTTGGTAAATATCTTCAATTCTTTGTCTTTGCCTCTGGTGGTTGATGGATAAATTTGAATAATAGTAGTGTTAACTTGTCTTCCTTATAGGCATATGGGTATTATCCTATCACTGACAGCATTGTACTTCAGGATAGATCTTGAAACATGGTTTTTGATAATGCATGCCATGCCATTCCTCTTCAGTTTGTCATCTCTGGTGGTAGATCATATGATTGATTCAAAATGGCCAAAACTAGTCCATTTCAGCTTTCTAATGCCTAGGATATTGACCTTTGTGCATTTCATTTCATTTTTGACAACTTCCAATTTTCCTATATTCATACTTTTTACATTGCATGTTCTTCTTATTAGTTATTGCAGCTGTTTCTTCCCATTTTGAGTCATCCCACATCAGCAAATGGAGGCCTTGTAAGCTATACTCCTTCCGCATCATTAAGGATGACTCTACTTTGAGGAGGCAGCAGTTTCCTAGTCATATTTTGAGTGTCTTCTGACCTGAAGGGCTAATTTTTTTCCTCTTTTTTTTTT
>NW_006921609.1:2660302-2671141 GCF_000298275.1 Orycteropus afer afer | reverse complement strand
CTCTAAATTTTCCTTGAGGAACTGTATAGTTTTAGGTTTCACATTTAAGTCTTTGATCCATCTGGAGTTGTTTTTTGTGTATGGTGTGAGGTACAGATCTTGTTTCATTTTTCTGCAAATGGATCTCCAGTTTTCCAGCACCACTTATTAAACAAACATTCTCTTCCCCATTTAATGGATTTTGGGCCTTTGTCAAAGATCAGCTGAGGGCTAATCTTCTGGCACTATATCAAACAGTGTTTTAGAGCTATTCATAAAGTTTTCCAGTAGTATATTAGACAGTGTTTCACTGCTATTCATAAGGTTTTCACTGACCATTTTTTGAGAAGTGGATGACTCCTTCCTTCTTCTGAGTCTGTCTTAGTCTGGAAGCTCCTCTGAAACCTGTCCCCCGTCAGTGACACTGCTGATATTTGAAATACTGGTGTCATAGCCTTCAGCCTCACAGCAACACACAAGCCACCACCATTCAGCAAGCTGACAGAGGAATGGTGGCAAGACTGACTAGATGACACCTAAGAACAACAATTATATTTACAGAAAATATTTCCATTAATACCCAGTTTTTCAGCACAAACCTCACCTCTGAAAATGTTTAACTAACATTATGTCACCCTGATCACTCCCTTGAACTTGGCTCCACCAGGACTTACATAAAATATACTTCTTTTTTTATGTCATTGCCACGCTATTACTCAGAAAGCTCAGATGTAATCATTGCCAGTTGGTTTAATATTCATGTTTTATCATCCTGAATGGAATTTAACTTCACAAGAATGTGGGCCTTCCACCTGTTTTACATTGCTCATTTCCCAAACAATGTTGAATTGTAAAACAATTTAAATATTCAATATGTATATATTGAATAAAGGATAATATAAATAAATAATTTTTTTTTAACTACCCTGAGATTAAAAATTACTGACCAAAGAAAAGAAAAAAGAAAAAAAAAGCTATTAACCTTAAATTGAAGTTGTCTGTGGGATTTACTTAGCATGTCAGATATTTAAGGGCTGATAATCAGCCAATGCACATTGATATGTCTTTGGATGTTGGTAAAGTATTGATATATTTCTATATTGTTGGTGAAAATTCACTTCATCACCTATCTGTCTCCAACTTTCCCTCAGAGGATGCCATGGACTTCTTGATGATACAGCAAATGATTCATGCCCAGTGTACAAAGTCTTCCCAAAACTCTGAACATCAGCATTACTGGTGTCCAAATTTATTGGATTCAGAATATTTTGAACAAGTTGACAAATCCTCTGCATCTTATTACTTGTTTAATTTTTTTTGCATAAAACTTGAGATTAAACATTGAATAAATATTGTAGTTTCTCAGGAAATGTGATTTATTAAGTTCTTTAGTTAAAATTATATTGGATGATATATTAAATGTGTCCTCAAACACCAATATTCCCGGAATGCAGTATTGCTTTCAAAGCTCTGTTAACTGTTCTAAGTTCAATAACATTTTCCTAATTTTAGACCCTAGGAATACTTTTTATTCTTTATTTAACTTTTCTGAGACATTTAATACAATTGACTGCTCCCTCTGTTTTGAAACTCTCCTTGGCATACCACAAGCCACTCTGTTTTCATCTCCTTTCTTACCAACTGTTACTTTTCTCAATTTTCTCCATCAATTTCTTTTATTGTGCTGTCTCCCAAAATTTGGTATTTTCAGAATCTGTTCCTGGTCTTTTCCTTTTCTTATTGGATTGTATACCATTATCCCTTTTCTTGACTTTACTACTGATATATATAGGAATCCCCAATCTACATTTCTCCTCTAGGAGTCTTTTTTTCTGTATCCCTCCTGCCTTTCTTATTCAGTATCCTAAACCCCAAATGCTTTTCTTTTCACATCTCCCATATCCAATTAGTCTTCAAGAAATGCTGATTTTTTATATATCTTAAGTTCTCTTCTCTGGTGTGTTTATGTCTCATTGCAGTTAACGTAGGACTTCATCTTTCTTTTATGCTTTATTTCTTGTATTATTTCACTATCTACCTAACTAAATTGTGACATATTTGTTTGTATCTCTCTACCTCACAAAACAGAAGATGTGCAAGAGCTGTACTTTTGCATCTTCATGTCCCTAATGCCTGACAGTGTTTGCCACATAGCTGTTGTTAGCTTCCATTGAGTTGGTCTCCTGACTCATAACAACCCCACTCACAATGGAACAAAACACTGCCTAATCCTGAGCCATCCCCATGATCTGTTGCACATTGGATCACACATAGGATCACTGAGATCCAAAGGATTTTTACTGGCTTTTTTTCAGAAGTGGATCACCAAGCCTTTCATCTGATTGTTTTATTCTGGAAACTCTGCTGAAACCTGTTCAGCATCACAGCAACACAAAAGGTTCTACATACAGATGAGTGGTGGTTGTGTGTGAGATGCATTGGCTGTGAATTGAACCCAGGTCTCCCACATAAACTCACCAAACTCACTGCCCTTGAGTCAATTCCAACTCATAATGACCCTATAGGACAGAGTAGAGCTGCTTCATAGGGTTTTGAGATTGTAAATCTTTATGGAAGCAGATTGCCACATCTTTCTCTGGCAGAGCTGCTGGTGGGTTTGAACAGTTGACCTTTTGTTTAGCAGCCTAGCACTTTAAACACTGTGCCACCAAGGCTCCTTCCTTGGTCTCCCACATACCAAAAAAACAAACTAGTTGATTATAACTCATAGTGACCCCCTTTGTGTTTCCAAGATGGTAAATCTTCACAGAAGTAGATTGCTTAGTCTTCCTTCCATGAGTGGCTGGTGGATTTGAACTGCCAGCCTTTTGCTTAGGAATCAAATACCTTAAGCACTATGCCACCAAGTCTCCTTCATAATAGGTGAGAATTCTATCACAGAACCACCATTGCCCTCACATTGCATCACAGTAGGTGCTCCATAAATGCTTGCTGAGTGAACATTACCCCGTACTTGGATCTTCAACTTCTCTGGACACATTCTTTTGCCTCTTTCACTTTGCACAAGACTTTGGTGTTGCTGTAGCTTATTCTTTTACCTTGAGATCGCCAATATTTATATCTTCTCATACAGAGCTACCTAAAAGCAAGTTTGGCCCACAGTGAGCATATTGTTGTAAATGACTAGCTTTGAAAGGCTCCCCTGGAAATCTAATCAATCTCTATGAACAGGGACATCTTGCACTGCTGCTTTCCAGGAAGCTGCCAGATGGCTCACGAAAAAAAAAAAAAAAAAAAAAAGTAATGTTATTTAAAATGCCTTCAGAGGTGTCTAGAGAAAATGCTATGGGCAAGTATTCAAACAAATCAATAAGTGAAGCAGTGGCTGGGGAAAGGCTATCATTTATTTATTTCCACTGACTTACCACTTACCTATCTCCAGCTGATCCTTATACTTGTTTTTGGGCAGAAAAAATTCAATGCACTGACTCATCACGGTTCCAAGGCTGTGATTTTTAATTCTGAAGAGCCATCTCCAGTTGGCAGGTTACAAACAAATCTTTTAACAAAACCTTTAAAATATATCTTAGAGATGGGACAGTATTGTTAATATATATATATATATATATATACACACACACACACACATATATATATATATATATATATATATATATATATATTTTGTTAATGAAAGAATAAAGGAAGGTAATAAAAACTTTTCAACTATAAACTTTGGATGATAAATGTTCAGAAGATGACAGCTCATAGAAAAATGGACAACAGTGAATGGACTTATTGGGAGAGGAAGAAAGGGGCTAGTGTTTCCTTCCCCTAAAGATTTCATTGCTTCTTATTCAGTCTTCAATGTGACCACATCAAAAGAGCTTGAGATGTTAGAAAGACTTGGTAGCAAGGCAAATTTAATTATATGAACAGACTTTTCTAGGAATATTCCTGATGGTGGGTAGATCAAACAAACACAGCAATAAACTTCAGGGTCTTCCAAATGTGGGGAAGAATTACTGCAGAGGTCAAGGGGGAAGTATCAAGGGGCCGATTTCAAGGTCACGGAAAAACAGAAATAATCCATATCCTCTCAACTTTTCTCAAAAACATGGAATCAAGAAGATTTATCCTGTCTTAAAGGTGAAAACTAAGCTGTTCCTAAAAGCTTTAGTTCATGCACCCTGGAGCACATAAATAACTAAATACCTTGTTTTCTCCAATAAATTGAATTTCTGTTCTCCAATGTGAAGAATGGATAATGCCATCAATTCCATTTCATTGTGCTGGATGAGAGGTCAGCTTTTAATTTATTCAGATTTTTGTCTGAAAGGCAGTTTTACCAGGAACTGAAGGCAGATTTAGGCAGTGATTCTGGAACATGGATTCTCTTGAGTTCTCTGTCAGGCATCTGATGCAGATGGGCAAACTGACTCTGAGGACTTGTCTGTACTGTCTGGGGCAGGGTGGCTCCTCACTGGCCATCTGTGAGTAGTTATGAGTAATATCAATACCTGGGCATGAGGAGGTTTTACAGCCAGATGTGAACATTAAAAGGAAGATTTCAGGAAAATTGGAGAAAAGCCTAGCTGATGAAGTGATGGTTTTCTACTTGAAACACAAAAAGCTTTGAGAAAGTATATTACTATTACATTGTCAAAAATACTGTATTGTTGCTAGATGCTGTTGAATCGGCCCCCTACTCATTGTGACCCCGTGCACGATGGAACACAGACTGCAATGATCCCTAGGGTTTATATTGGTTGATTTTTGAAAGTAGATTGCCAGGCCTTTCTGTCTTAGTTTGTAAGCTAGCCTGAAACCTGTTCAGGATCAAAGCAACACACAAGCTTCTACTGTGCATCAGGTGCAGGGGTTGGGAATTGAACTTGGAACTTCGGCAAGGAAATTGAGAATTCTACCCTGGACCAGGGCTGTCCTCATCAAAAATATTGTTGTTGTTGTTACTGTTGAGTAGATTCCAACTCATGGCAACCCCATGTGTACAGAGTAGCACTGTCCTCCATAGGGTTTTTATATCTCTGACCTTTCAGAAATAGGTCACCAAGCCTGTTCTCCAACATGCCTCTAAGTAGGATTGAACTGCCAATCTTTTGCCTAGTAGAGCTTAATGTTTGTGCCACCCAGGGACTCCTCATCAAAAGTACAGGGAGTAATTCTTAAGTGAATTGCTGTTAATACATATCAACAATTCTTTCACAGAAAAGTACTTCACTACTTGTTTTCCCAACAAGTGTTGACAAGGAGAAGGATTTCCTTCATTTGTTCTTTTATCCAAGCAGGATGTGTCAGAAATTTTATTCTAAGCATCCATGCATACTCACTTCATAGACCACATCCAAAATTGAGTTAGTAAAAACAGTGTAATTTGTTAATAGATTTCTCAAATTGGGTTTACTGGCATTTACATAGAATAATATTGGGATGGGAATGTTCTAGGATAAGCCACTATCATAATCATGATCTTTCTGACCAGAAAAGACCTCTTTCTCCTCTTTCTTTTGTGCCTTTTGTCTGAATATTTTTTTGAGCTTCTCCATTATCCAGCTACAGATGCACCAACTCCCTGTTCTGCTTATGTTCCTACTATCACTTCGACCCGTTTTTGACCCTTTGCGTTAATACTCAGAGAAAAACACGAGAATAATAAAAAGCATTTGGTTAAAATGTAATCACTTTATACTTAATCTGTTAATGGCTTTTATTCTCCCATCAATAGAAACAAATTGCCACAAAAAAATCACAAACATACACACACAGTTATGGGAAAATGTATTCAGAGAGCATAATCACACCGTGTTATTGCTCTTTGACTGTGAAAGTATTTAATCAAGAGACTTGTTAAATCACAGATTGTACAAATTAATACAACATTCGTGTTTTGAAATTCCTTCAAGAAGGAAAGGTACATTTGAGGCTGAAGTGAAATGAAAAATTATCTTGTAGGTATCAAATCTATCTCATTTAGAAATTGGTGGATACACATGTTTCACATTTACATGTGAATGATCTGTAACTTCAAAAGCCATAAAATATATTTAAGCAGAATGAAAGGAAATTAAAATTGCAGAAATGATATCTACAGACTGAACACATATACAGACACAGATACAGTCACACATGCACATATATACTTAAACACCATTTATGAAAATGTCTAAACCTATGAGAACTGATTTATCTCAATTTAAAGAATAAAGAAACAATCAATTTAGCTTAGCAAAGAGTTCAGTGAAAGCAACTCTGTGACTGTACCAATTGCCGTCAAGTGGATTCGACTCATGGTGACTCCGTGTGTATAGAGTAGAACTGCTCCCTAGGATTTTCAAGGTTGTGACCTTTCAGAAGCAGATTGGCAGGCCTGTCTCTGAGGTGCCTCTGCGTGGGTTTGAACTGCCAACCTTTAGGCTGGAAGTTGAGCATTTAACCGTTTGCTCTACATAGGAATCCCACTGAGGCTATAAGGGAAAGATTTTCTTTTCTCAGCGTAAGTGCGTACAGTTATTTGTGGATAATATTGGCTACTTTTTTTTTTTTTTTTTTGATAGTATTGTCTTTTATGTAAGAATTGGTTTTAGTCTACTTCAGTGTTTATTTTAAAAAAGGAGTGTTTCATTTTTTGGATTCTTTGTTTCCAGCACACTGAGGATTATTTTCCAAAGTCTTCCTGGTTTAGCTGTCAGTGAACGCTCATAACCAGAAAACCAAACCTGCTGCCATTGAATCAGTTCCAATTCATAGAGACCCTGTAGGACAGAGTAGAACTGCCCCATAAGGTTTCCAAGGCTGTAAATCTTTACAGAGGCAGAATGCCTTATCTTTCTCTGGTAGGGTGGCTGGTGGGTTCGAACTGTTAGCTTTATTGTCAGCAGCTGAATGCTTTAACCACTGTGCCACCACAGCTCTTGTGAATGCCCATGTTGTTGCTGTTGTTA
Source organism: Orycteropus afer afer (assembly GCF_000298275.1). Taxonomy (NCBI): domain Eukaryota; kingdom Metazoa; phylum Chordata; class Mammalia; order Tubulidentata; family Orycteropodidae; genus Orycteropus; species Orycteropus afer. The sequence goes on along the minus strand of NW_006921609.1, from coordinate 2,664,239 downwards.
GGTGTCATGGAGTAGGCTCCGACTCATGGCGACCCTACCTACAACAGAATGGAACCCTGCTCACTCCTGCGCCAGCCTCACAATCCTTGCTACACCTGAGCCCACTGTTGCAGCCACGGTGTCAGTCCGTCTGGTTCAGGGTCTTCCCCTTTTTTGCTGACTTTTCACTTCATTCTGTGAGCTGCCTAGCATAATCAATGTTGACTATTAGTCTACATATTTTAGAAAATGAGAATTTCTGGTTTGCTTGATTCTCAGTTTCAGATGTACTGTGGTGCTATGGACATGTTTTGTCAGCAACTGCTGGTTTTCCCCTCACTGTTTAGCACTTTCCTTCACGATATGTAGATAAATAAAATAGAAGCCAAGAACATCTGGGAACAATCAGTAAACAACAGTTTGAAAATTTCTGCTTCGTTTGTACTCGATATACTTCAAAAGACTATTCATAGAATAATTAAATTTACATTTTAACTTCATCTGAAAAATTCATCTTTGTGAAGTCTTGCTATTTCCCATTTATACTGTCATTGTCCCAGTTTCGCAGTAATTGTACTCAGTACCCCTTTCTCTTCAAAATGTATACATGTGACCTCCAGTCATAAACATTTTATCTCTGAAACTTAGAATGGGGAATCATGTCAGTCTATGCTTCATAATCCTGCAAAGTCTTGAAATGGTGTGGAAAAACAATTTAAACTCACTAGTTTCAAATTTAGTATTCACTATATGCTGGAATCTATCTGATATGTCTTCTACCCCATTTCTTCATACAATCTGTAGTTCAGCCACATGTTTTTATTTTACAATTAGTGATTATTTTTCTTTCATATACAGTATTATTATTATTGTTATTGTTGATAGATTGTTCTATCTTCAAATGCCACCTCTGCATTCCTTCATCCATTACAGTAAATTTCTACTTCCTTTAGCCTGCTGCAAGTTCATATCCTTGGAAACCACTTGTTATAATTCTTGACTTACAGGTGGTTGCACAGCACTTTCTTCTGCTAGAATGTGAGTTTCTTGAGGAGAGGGCCCATTGTACCTCACAATACATAGCATAGTGACCTTCACCTATGAAAAAACACAATAAAGTTAATACAGGAAAAAAAGAGTGTATGTATAAACAGCTCAGGGTCACCTTCTTAAAAAAAGAAACAAAACAAAATAAATAAACAAAAAAGTGGAGTTAGGTGACCAAGAGGTCTTAAGTGGAAAATATTACTTATTTACAAATGACAGTGCTATACATGACTATCGTGAGAAACTAAGTTTTTTTTTTTTTTTTTTTAATTTATGAGTCTTGTGTTGGCAGCAGAAAACTGGGCTGCATGAATTGTGGTTTTTACACAATATCAGAATTCCCATATTCTTTTAAACACCACTATTAAGCTTTAATTTCTTAAAATTTTAATATTCTGTGTATTTTATTAAATCCATTTTTGCATATCTAGAGTCATCTATTAGGAGCTCTGGTAGCCTAGTGTCTAAGGCATTTGACTGCTAGGCAGAAGGCTTGTGGTTCAAACCCACCAGCCACTCCTCAGAAGGAAGATGGGGCAATATACTTCCGTAGTGATACAGTCTTGAGAATCCACGGAGGGGTCACTATGAGTTGGGTTCGACTGATGGCAGGGAATTTTAAGAGTTTGAGAGTCGTCATTAGGCTCAGACTTGAGAAATTATAGAGATATGGCACCCACAGTATCAGGCAATATACTTTGGACTTGGGTTCATGACCCTAGCCTTGAAATCAATTTAAGGATCCTGAGGAAGGTTTTGATTAGTTCAGGCAGAGATTGTAGAACACAGTTTCAAACTGGAACTGCATTGAGTATTACTGAGAAAGAAGGAATTTGAAGGAACATGTCAGAGCTGGGGTATAAAGAATAGAAAAGAGAAAAAAATGTTTAATTCCTAATATTTCTTAGGGTTTCAACATGATTTTTCTTTTCTTTTTTAAAATTTTTGTTGTGATTTGGGTGAAAGTCTACAGAGCAAATTCATTTGCCATGCAGCAGTTCATATGTATCTTGTCTCATGGCATTGACTGCAATTTTATACAATGATCTCTTCCCACTTCCTCCCCATAGTTCTCTTCCCTGCGCCCTTTGCTCCCATGCACTGCTGCTCCCCCCAGTAGTCTCCCTGTGTATACACTGCCATTCAGTTCTCCCATGATTGATCTCTCCAAGGAGTGTATCTACTGGATGTAAATGTTCAGCCTACTTATTGGTCTTTTATTTGGTTGGAAGCCACAGGAGTGAATTCAATTCCAGACCTGAAGGGCAGCTAGGGGCCATAGTCTCAGGGGTTTCACCAGGCTCTATCAGACCAGCAAACCTGATCTTTTTTTTAAAAAAATTTTGAGCTTTGTTCCACATTGTTCTCTCTCTCTATCCATTATCTCCTACACAGATCTCCCTCCAAGTGGTTGACAGTGGTAGCTGGGCACCATCTAGTTCTTCTGGCCTCATGGTCATGTAGGCTGAGGTCTACCAGTCCCTTGGACTAATTTAGGTTTCAACATGGTTTTTGAATGGTCAGATGGAAAGGAGTTGAGTCCTCACTTGTCTTGCTCTTAGTTCTCAGATCATCACAACTTCAGGAAAAAAACATTAAGTGTGTGGATATGGTTGAGAGGTACAGAACTGGTATAAGCCTTGGAACTAGTTTTTGCTTGTTTGCTATTTTCTTTTGTTGAAAATTTTATTGTCATTTAAGTGAAAGTTTACAAAGCAAATTAGTTTTCCATTCAACAATTTATACACATTTTGTTTTCTGACATTGGTTTCAATCGTCTCAATGTAACAGCACTCTTCTCACCTCCTCCCTGGGTTCTCTGTTTCCATTTTTCCTTCCTTCTTGTCTCTTTCTGCCTTCTGAAATTTGTGTTTGGGCAAACACTTCTCTTTTGTTCTCTTATGGTTGATTGTTCTGAGGAGTATCTTCCTCACTGATGTTATTGTTCACTTTATATGTCTGTCTATTGTTTGGCTGAAAAGTGATCCCTGGAGGTGGATTCAGTTCCAGGTTTGAAGAATGTCTAAGGGCCAAAGCCTCATATGCATGTGAAAACTGGACAATGAGTAAAGAAGACCAAAGAAGAGTTGATGCTTTTGAACTGTGGTGCTGGTGAAGAATACGGAATACACGTGGGCTGCCAGAAGAACAAACAAGTCTGTCCTGGATGAAGTGCAGCCAGAATGCTCTTTGGAAGCGAGAATGCCCAGATTTCATCTCACTTATTTTGGTCATTTGGTCAGGAACTACTATTCTCTGGAGAAGGATATCATGCTTGGCACAGTAGAGGGTGGGCAAAAAAAGGGGAAGACTCTCAACAAGGTGGACTGACACAGTGACTGCAATGACGGGTTCAAGTATAGCGAGGATTGTGAGGATGGCACAGGATCAGGCAGTTTTGTTCTGTTGTACATAGGTTCACTATGAGTTGGAGTTAACTTGATGGCACCTCACAACAATAGCAACAGCAACAGCCATAGTCTCAAGGATTCTACCAGTCTCTATCACACTACATCTGTTTTTTTTTTTTTTTCTTTATATATAATTTTGAAATTTATTTCACATTTTTCTCCTTCTCTGTCCAGGACCTTCTATTGTGACCCTTATCAGAGTGATTCGTAGTCATAGCCTGGCAGGATCTAGTTCTTCTGCTTTCAGGGCAGTGGAGACTCTGGTTCACATGGTCCTTTAGTCCTTGAGACTAATTGTTTCGGTATATCTTTCATTTTATTTTCTTTCACTTTTCTTAGCTCCTGATGTGGTTAGACCAATAGTTGCATCTTAGATGGCTGCTCACAAGGTTTTAAAACTCCAGTCACTTCATAGTAGGATGTAGAACTTTGTCTTTGTGGACTATAGTTTGCCAATTGGCCTCAATGTCCCCTGAGACTGTGGTGCTAAGTCCCCAAGC
>NW_006921609.1:2651018-2659628 GCF_000298275.1 Orycteropus afer afer | reverse complement strand
TTTTTTTGTCATTTTTATTGTAATTGTGTATGTAACAATATTTATCATTGCTGTCTTTTACTCCTGTGCATCTGCTAATGGCTTCCTTTGCCTTGTTCCTGTTGTATTGACATCCCTTTTTGTATATTTCCTTTCTCTTCACCCAAGTAAATACATGTTTACCTTCTAGTTAGTGATTTTTCCATCCCTCTACTTCTATCCCTGTTAACCATCGAAGAATGAAGTTCTTTCTGTATGTAAACCTTTTCTTGACTTTTTATAGTAGTGGTCTCATAAAATATTTGTCCTTTTGTGATTGACTTATTTCACTCAGTGTAATGTCCTCCAGGTTCTTTCATGTTATGAGGTATTTTGCAGGGTTTATTGTTTTCTTAATGAATTCACAACTCCAGAATTGTCTCACAGGACTTGCTGTCATCTTTTGTAGAGTCAGGTTAATTCACTTTGTTGAAAGAAGAAAGGATCTCAAGGAGGGTGATTCTTAAGCCCTAGAATCCCTTTTTATTAACTCTCTGGAATGACTCCACTCCTGTCCATACATTGTTGTTGTTGTTGTTGTTGTTGTTATGTGCCGTCGAGTCAAACCCGACTCATAGCGACCCCTCCTTGGGTTTCCGAGGCAGTATCACTATGGAAGTAGGATTGCCCAACCTTCCTTCCGAGGAGTGGCTGGTGGGTTTGAACCGCCAGCCGTCTGGTTAGCAGGCAAGTGTCTTAGCCACTATGCTACCAGAGCTCCCAGTCTATACATTAATTGCTGCTAATTATCATTTGGTTTAGTGTCTGGTGGTACAAAAAGTTCCAAAGAATTTGCTTTTAGTAGTGAAAGGATTTACTTCTCCCTCAGCTTCTCAAATCATTGTAGCTTATTTAGATAGTGGAAGTTGTTTTTTTCTTTCATTTTTATTCTTCCAACTATTAAGTTATTTACATCATATAAATTATATCAAGAATTATATATATCAAGTTATAGATCATGAATTGAACTATGACACAATTAGTGTAGTTTACTTGCTACTGAATCTTCTTGGTGATTACAAACCTATGGTCCAAAGGAGACTTATGTCCTTTAACTATTCCACATTTTTTTTTAAAGTCTTCCTGGAACACCCTAAAATGTCCTCTCCTTTTTGGGGAATCTTAATTGTAGTTTCATGGTAACTCCATTTTTTGCCCCAAATTTCTCATCACTGTTTATTTCCAGGAGCTAGAGGTCTCTTATGCAAATAGGGACTCTAAGATTTCCTAAAATGAATGAACCCGATACCTTGCACTGTGTTCTTCAAAGTGCCTCCTACCTAGTGAAAATATTACCCCAAAATATCATTACTGCTACTTATAATCACACCTCTCCTTTCAACAAGTGATATGTAGCTGGATTTGGGAAATGGAGAAGGAAAAATAAGTGGAAAGGTAATGTGTACACTTTGTATAAACAGAGTCTTTCCCCAGAGAGTCTGTGACATATTGCTAGTAGTCCAGGGTCAATCAATCAATCAATCAATGTATTTAAGAAATATTTATTATGCACTTACTATTTGCTTGATATTGCCCTTCTCTTAAAAGATAGGTATAGCAAGACTAATGCTTATCATGTTGCTTGGCACATATTATACAGTCACTTAACCATGTAGTTTAATCTAAGTCCCTTCAGAACCTATGAGTGCACCAAATTAAAACATTTATCCTTCATAGTTGCAAGTATTTTGCCCAACAACTAACACTCCAAAAACTCCAGTGGCAATGCTCAGCAGCACTCATTGCTAGATTCCTTCCAGTCTGCCTTTTGCTTATTCTCTTGGGAACATATATTTTCTCTTGAATACTGGCAGTTGGAGAGTGTGATGGAGATATCCTTCTCCATGCCTTTCCAAGCTATCAGGGTCTTGTCCATAATTTTGTCCTATCAGCCTTCTCCCCTATTAAAAGTCACATCACCCACCATCCATGCTTCATTTCATTTTAAAAGCACGCCTATGATCCACTATCTCCTATCTGCATCTTGAAAAATTTTGTATAAAAATCAAAGATAAAACACATAGTACTTTCTCTGCACCTCGTTTCTTTATCTCTTGCACTAAAGAGGCTGGAATTGATGTATTTCTGTGGGGAGTTGGTCTTGGTTCCAAAGTGTGAGAAGCAGAAAATTATTTGACCTCCTCTTCCCCCTCGTTTATTAGATTCCCCCTATTTCTCTCTCCATTTAGGTTTAGGCTCCCTATGTGTGCCTAAGGTACTTGACTGCTAACCAGAAGGCTGGCAGTTCAAACCCACCAGCCACTCCTTGGAAGGAAGGTTTGGCTATCACTTCCATAGTGATACTGCCTCGGAAACACAAGGAGGGGTTGCTATGAGTCGGATCCAACTCCACGGCAGTGGGTTTGGTTTTTGGTTTATTGGTTTTTGGTTTATTGTTGCAGAATCCCTCTGCCCTGTAGGTGTAGTGTATTTCAGCCCGCTAAGAACTCACCTTGCCAGCTCTAATCCCAGTTCCAAGTGACATTTCCAGGAATCTGGCCTTCAGGTGGAATCCCTGAGTGGTATAAACAGTTAAGCACATGAATACTACAAAAAATGTTGGCAATTCAAACCCACCCAAAGATGCCTTGGAAGAAAGATCTGGTGATCTGCTTCCTAAAATTCACTACCTATGGAGCACAGTTTTACCTTGCACACAATTCTCACACTATGAGTCAGAATTGACTCAATGACAGCAGTGTCTTTTTTTTTTTTTTTTTTCTTCAAGTACAGGCATGGACAAGCCAGGCCTACAAGGACTAGAATCTCCTTTTCTCTTGCCTGTCTTTGAAGGCAGATCAAGTGCTTCTGAAACTTGTTAGTGGGGATCTTGGTGGGTTTTTCACAGTTTGCCCTGTTCTGCCTGCTGTCTCTCTGCACTGCTTAGTGCTGCCACTTCTGTATTCTTTGTATGGATTTCCTTATATGCCTGCAAGGACACCCTTTAGCTTCTTTGATGGTTAGTTTTGGGTCTTTGCCTTAATGACTACATTTGAATCCTGTGTCTTATCAGTTGAAATCGTTATTGTTAGTCAGTTTGTTCCTCATCCTGTCCAGTGCCAATACCTGTCCCATTCTAAGAGGAGGCTCAGATCTCTGACTTGCTCCTTTCTTCCACTACCTAGTTTTTATTTTATTTTTAGATAAGTATACACCCAAGCCTTGCATTACAATCAGACACAAGACTTTGCACATTATTGGTACTTGTTGTCAAGTACTATTTATATGATATTGTTATTTATATGCAAGCCTTATCCCCTAATAAACTTGGCAACTTGATGAAGAAAGATACATACCTTGTCCTTTTGAATTTCCCTTCCTCTTTCTCTAGTGTCTAGCCCAATGCCAAACTTGTGGATGCCATAAAAATTTACTGAAGGGATTGATGCAGAGTTTATTTGTAATGTCTTATCATGCAAGGCATTTTTCTTAGTTGGATGAGTAAATCTTTACTGTATTCTCACTGTTAATTTCCATATACCTGAAACTTGTGTTGTTTCAAACTTCAGTGGTTTGTCTCAGTATTACTGTTTGTCTTTCAACTCTAGAAATTAGAGCAACTTTAGGAATAAGAATTTATTTCCAGATTTGCAGGAGCTTTTAATGGTTTTATTGTAACTGTCTAGAAAATTATATATTCCAGGAATGTGTGCACCTGGTTACCTTCTTAATATGTTCCTTTTAATAATATCAGTTTATACTTTTGCTTAACATGATGAAATGAAGCTGAATTCCTGAATTCTTCCATTTCATAGGTTGAGACCATAAATGACTTGCTTCAAATGCCAACTCTTGGGCAATTTTCTTTTCATATTTGTTTTACCCTAAATATTTTCACTGGTGATTTTCTTAAGTTAATGATAAAAGGAACAGAATTCATTGCACAGATTATACAGATTATAGCCATAGAGCATCCATAGTACAGATTATAGCCCTAGAGCACTTTAAAGTAATATAGAAATTTAATGAAGAACACATGGATATCTTGAAATTTAGGAATTAATACTTTTCAACATAAAGAAAGAATAGTGAGTATATGGAAGGGAAAAAAATAAGAGAAAGATGAGAGCTATAGAGGAGAAAGGATCTATTGGATTTCATTATGAATGACTTTCAAAATACCATTTAATAAAAATACTAAATGAAACAAACTTGCATGCAGCTAACAGAACTGGTGACCTTTTAGCCTAAATGCTAAATAAAGTGTTTAATAGGACATAATATGGAGCTATATTAATTTCACTTTTAGAACATATCCTTTTCTGTTTTCTGTTTATGATGGTGCATAAAACTTTATAAGGAGAAGTCAAAAGTTAACTATTTAAATACATCATTGTTTTGTGAGTAGTTTAGAATAAGTGCAAAAGTGACTTTTTATACTTATTTCTAAATCTAACTTAACTTTCTAAATCTAAATATTCTTTCTCAATCCTGGAGATACAGTACAGATTTTTTTTTTTTTTTTTTAATTGCCTGAGAAGGTAGCATGAATATATGGAGTACTTAGTGGAGTTACTGGAGATATTAATATGATATTAAATCTACATTAGGAATTTTGATATCCCAAAAAGCAGATATAAGTTTAAGACTTATTAATCATATCTGAAAAATTATTAGGCTTTGCTTTTGGGCCAAGGAGACTTCAGAGTGCAGTGGTTAAGCGTTTGATGGCTAACCAAAAGATTAGTAGTTTTAACTTGCCAGCTGCTTCAGTGGAGAAAGATGTGGCAATCTGCTTCTGTAAAGATTACAGCCTAGGAAACCCTCAGGGGCATTTCTACTCTGTCCTACAGGGGTTCTATGAGTCAAAATCAACTCAATGGCAATTTTTTTTTTGTTGTTGTTGTTTTAGTCTTTGGGCCTTAATAACCTTGCTGATGGGAGCTCTGGTAGCTTAGTGCCTAAGGCACCTGACTGCTAACCAGAAGGCTGGTGGTTCAAACCCACCAGCCACTCCTTGGAAGGAAGATGGGGTAATCTACTTCCGTAGTGATACTGCCTCGGAAGCCCAAGGAGGGGTCGCTATGAGTCAGGTCTGACTCGAAGGCACATAACAACGACAACAACAACAACCTTGCTGATGGGGAAAAACTACTTTCCATCTGCCTCATTTTCTTCAGGAGGGACTTCAGCAAGACTAACACTCCTGGCTTCTTACTCCACTCATTACTCATTCCAATCAGTGAGAAGAAGTGAGTTTCTTGATAGATGGGTGACATCCTAGTCAGGTTTCTCTGTTCCCTGGGAATTCATTCCTTCTTAAATCTTATATTTTCCTGGACCAGTGAGACTGAATACTCCTGGCTAAGTACATTATTCTGCAGACTTGACATTCTCTTTGGTGGACTTTCTGTAGTATAGACACATAGAGACTCTTCCTTGAGTTTCTGAGGCTGTATCACCATGGAAGTAGATTGCCCAACCTTCATTCTGAGGAGTGGCTGGTGGGTTTCAACCACCAGCCTTATGGTTAGCAGTCAAATGCCTTAGGCGCTATGCCACCAGAGTTCCTTTTTTTTTTTGTTTTTGTTTAAACTGCATGTACAGGTATGTGTTGCTTAGCATCCACATCACATTGTATGAAATAGAATGCTATATGATTTTGGCATTGTGCAAACACCATTAAAACCTTGTGGGAGACTGCTTACTGTTGTCCTTGTTGCCACAAATGATGGTGGTGGTGCTGCTGGAGCTGCTGGTAGAGGCTACAGGAATGGCTCTGGCAACAGCAGGGCAGGGCAAGAGTGGAGCATGTCCAGCTTTGCCTGCTGTTCCACCTTTCTGAGAAGTAGGAGCAACCTGGGTCCTGGTAGTCCTCACACCACCGTTGCCGCCTGCCAACTGGACAAAGCATGAGAAGCCCACACCCAGAGACATGTCCTCTGCCTTTATCTCACCTGTGGTCCAGTGCTATAAGAATCTAGTTTGTGGTCTTTAAAACCATTAGGGGAAAATAAAAAAGAAAAGGAGAGCTGCTTTCCCTTTAAAGAACCTCCAACCCCCCCAAAAAAAAAAATTAAAAATAATCTTATAGGACCATGGATGTATAAGCTGTCTCACCTTACCTGAAAAGACGTTAAGTGACACATGTGTTTGTGTGGGTGTGTGGTGTGTTGTTGTTGGTGGTGGTGGTGATGAGGGACCAGAGGATATGGTAAGTCCATTGACCACAGAACTAAATGAATATTTTCCAATCAGATTAAAATAATAAAGGAATATTTTTATTTCCATCTGTTTTCTTCTCTGTGTTATTTCCTAGTTGGGTCCAAAGTCAACAGTAGAAGAAAAAGATGTTATATCTTCATGGTGCAGTGAATTACTTGGTATGGCTCTTCTAGGCATGGCCTATGTGGTGCCCACCAGATTACTGGATGGAGCAATACAAATGTAAATGTGCTTGTGGCCCACCAAGGGGATTGGATAGCTTGTTATTAATGTAAATAAGGTACATGACACCCTTGTGGAGGGTGGGACCATGGAAATAAGGTGTATGAAATCCTAAGGTTGGGATTGGTCAATTTTGTCATTCTGCTAAGCCCTTCTTGAGGCAGAAGGGAGGATCTCACTGCCATCAAGAGAGAAGAGCTGGAGGTGGAGTGGAGCACATCCTTGGACCCAAGGTCCCTGCCCTGGACCTTCTTGGCAGAGAAAGAAGCAGATGGAGATTACAGAGAGACAGTGGCAGTAGAACCAAGAGATCAGCCTGAGACAGAGGGATGGGATTTGTGGTAGTTAAATTTCTATGTCAACTTGGCTGGGCCTGGTTGAATGGCTGGGCAGCTGGTGGTAGTTATTCCCCATGATGAGACTGGCAATCAACTCCATGGTAGGATCTACCACAAGCAGCTGAGTAGCTACCTTTGGGATGTGGCCTGTTTCCTGTATATAAGGAGAAGCCTTGGGGATAGTCTCTAGACTGCAGCACGCTTGGACCCTGCATGTAGCCATGTCATTGTTCAGCAGTGTGCTATGCTCTGCCGACCTTGGACTTTCAATGGACTTAAATTAATGGCCTGCCATGTGGTTTGGTAACATCAGGACTGTGCCTTTTTACTTGTCAACCTTGGGTTTGTAAGTCTCAGTAGCCAGTACCTGTCTGATGAAGAAAAGCCTCTAGCTCCCATGGCTGGGAGCAGGAGGCAGAGCTGAATCTCAAGGTTGAAGGGTTTCACCCAGCCCCTAGAGGCTGGCACTTTGAACTTGGACTTAAAGCCTCCAAATTGTAAGAATGAACTCCTGTTTGTTATTTGTTTATCCTACTTGTGGTATATTCCTGTCAGAGCAGCACTAGGTAACCAGAACAGGCTTGCCAACCCACGGAGCAAGAAAACTGAGTGCCTTTGGGCAGGAGGTTTGCTGGTGGAGTGGGGTGCACTTACATGCACCTATCAGCAGAAGTAAAAGTGCTTTATAACACTTGTTTGGGCAGGGCAGGGGCAAGGCTGAGAAGCCGAGGGCCAAAAATAGGTGTGCCTTTGGGCATGTCCCAAGCAGAGACTGTCTCGACTGAAGAATTGTATCTTGAGCCTGCCTGAATATGAATTGTAACTTGTTACTCCCCAAATGGCTTTCTGGAGGGCTGAAACTGGTAGGGGCAGCCGGGAGGTGGTGGCAGACAGCTTTTGAAGGGCCAGAATTGGTAGGGAAAGCCAGGAAGTGGGAGTAGAGCAATTTGGAACAGCTAAGGGAGATGAATTTGCCTGTCAGTTCGTCGTTCTGTGATGGCTTGTGCATTGCTGTGAGGCTGGAGGCTGTGACACCAGTTTTTCAAGTGCCAATAGGGTTAGCCATGGTGGACAGGTTTCAGTGGAGCTTTCAGCCTAAGACAGACTCAGAAGAGGGAAGACGCCATCCACTTCTCAAAGAATTGGCCAGTGAAAACCTTATGAATAGTGGTGAAACACTGTCTGATATATTACTGAAAAATAGCCCTGAAACACTGTCTGATATAGTGCCAGAGGATGAGCCCCTCAGGTCAGAAAGCACTCAAAATATTACTAGGAAAGAGCTGCCTCTTCAGAATAGAGCCAACCTTGATGGTGTGGATGGAGTAAGGCTTTTAGGACCTCCTTTTGCTGATGTGGCACGACTCAAGATAAGAAGAAACAGCTGCAAATATCCATTAATAATCAGAACATGGAATGTACAAAGTATGAATTTAGGAAAATTGGAAGTTGTCAAAAATGAAATAGAATGCATAAATATTGATATTCTGGACATTAGTGAGTGGAAATGGACTGCTTTTGGCCATTTTGAATCAGACAACCACATGATCCACTATGCTGGGAATGACAAATTGAAGAGGAATGGTGTGGCATTCATCATCACAAAAAATGTATCAAGATCTATCCTGAAGTAAAGGTTTATCTATGGAAGGACATTTTCTTTGTTTGTTACCAGGGATGGGAGGGGAGGGGAGGGAACACTGTTAGATAGATAGAGATAAGTATTGATTTGGGTGAAGAGAAGGGCAATGTACCAAATATGAGTGATCAATATAGTGGCACTGAGGAAGAGAAAGACATAGAGAGGTATGTGGGAGATACAGACAACAAAGATGAACTCTTTTGCACATATAGTATGGCATTGTCA
>NW_006921609.1:2646041-2650173 GCF_000298275.1 Orycteropus afer afer | reverse complement strand
GGAGGAAGTATGAGGGGAGATGTTGCATTGTGGTAAATTGTGGTCAATGTCATAAGACAAAGTGTATGTGAACTGCTGTATGGAAAGTGAATTTGCTCTGTTAATTTTCACCCAAATCACACACACACACACAAACCATCTATCCTGAAGTACAATGCTGTCAGTGACAGGATAATATCCATACTTCGTATGAGGAAGACCACTTAGTATTACTATTATTCAAATTTATGCAACCACCAAAGCCAAAGATGAGGAAATTGAAAATTTTTACCAACTTTTGCAGTCTGAAATTGACTGAACATGCAATCAAGATGTATTAATTATCACTGGTGATTGGAATGCAAAAGTTGGAAACAAAGAAGAATCACTAGTAGTTGGAAAATATGGCCTTGATGATAGAACTAATGCTGCAAATCCCATTATAGAATTTTGCAAGACCAATGACTTATTCATTCCAGATACCTTTTTTTCAACAATATAAGTAATAGCTATACACGTGGACTTCACCAGATGGAGTATACAGGAATCAGATTGACTACATTTGTGGCAAGAGGTGATGGAGAAGCTCAATATCATCAGCCAAAAGAAGGCCAGGAGCTGATTGTGGAACAGACTATCAACTGCTCATATGCAAGTTCAAATTGAAGCTAAAGACAATTAAAACAAGTGCACAAGAGCCAAAATATGACCTTGATTTTATCCATCCTGAATTTAGAGACCATCTAAAGAATAGATTTGATGCATTGAATACCAATGACTGAAAACCAGAAGAGTTGTGGGATGACATCAAGAACATCATCCATGAAGAAAGCAAAAGGTCATTAAAAAGACAGGAAAGGAAGAAAAGACCAAAGTGGACACCAGAGGAGACTCTGAAACTTGCCCTAGAATGGAGAGTAGCTAAAGCAAATGGGAGAATGAACAAGATAAAAGAGTTGAACAAAAGATTTCAAAGAACAGCTCGAAAAGACAGTCAATTATTATAATGAAATGTGCCAAGAATTGGAGCTAGAAAAACAAAAGGGAAGAACATGCTCAGTATTTCTCAGTCTGAAAGAACTGCGGAAAAAAATTGAAGCCTCTAATTGCAACATTGAAAGATTCCATGGGAAATATGCTAAGTTATGCAGGAAACATCAAAAGAAGATGGATGGAGTACACAGAGTCACAATACCAAAAAGAATTGGTAGATGGTCGTCCATTTCAGGAGGTGGCATATGGTCAAGAACCAATGGTATTAAAAGAAGAAGTCAAAGCTGCCCTAAAGGAATTGGCAAAAAACAAGGCTCCTACAGAATACCCATTGAAATGTTTCAATAAACGGATGCCCCACTGGAGGTACTGACTAAGCTATGCCAAGAGATTTGGAAGACAGCTACCTGGCCAACTGACTGAAAGAGATCCACATTTGTACCCATTCCAAAGGAAGGTGATCCCACAGAATGTGGAAATTATCTAACAATATCATTGATATCACATGGAAGTAAAATCTTACTGAAGATAATTCAAAAATGGTTGTAGCAGTATATTGACAGAACTTCCAGAAGTGCAAGCTGGATTCAGAAAAGGATGTGGAGTGAGAGATATCATAGCTGATGTCAGATGGATCTTGGTTATATGGATCTTATATGTTGTCATAAGGGACCATTCTCTGGAGAAGGATGTCACGCTTGGTAAAGTGAAGGGTCAATGAAAGAGGGAAAGGCTCTCAATGAGATGTATAGATATGGTGGCTGCAGCAATGGGCTCAGGTATAGTAAGGATAGTGAGGCTGGCACAGGACTGGGTAGTGTTTCGTTCTATCAAACGTAAGGTTGTTATGAGTTGGAGATAATTTGATGACACATAACAACAACAACAACAGCAGCTTCCCTAATAAACCCCATAATCATGAATATTGTCTGGGAGTTCTGTGTGGTCTTTGCAATGAATTATCAAACCCAGAAGAGAAGTATAGAGTGCCATGGGAGGGATGGTTGGTGTCAGAGTTGGTAAAAAATGTTGGAGGGTGGTGGCATGTCTGGCTTCATAGTAATCAGCTTTGGGCTGGTGATGGTGATTCTGTATCCTCCTTGTGAAGTTAGAGGAGGTTGGAAGGTGCTGTCTTCATGCTCTTTTTGCAATCTTTAACTCTGCCAAACTCTACACTTACTATAATAAAAAAGTGTTTGGTATGCTATGATCCATTTCATGATAATATAGGGAATGTTGTTGTTGTTATGTGCCCTTGAGTCAGACCCGACTCATAGTGACCCCTCCTTGGGTTTCCGAGGTAGTATCACTACGAATTAGATCACCCCATCTTCCTTCCAAAATACAGGGAATAGGAGGCGGCTTTTTCTAGAATGTTGGTCCACCTAGACCAAGACATGTATGGACAATATCATTATTGGTATTAATCCACAAACTTAAAACCTCATTATTAGGAATCTTCTAAGAATTCTTCCCCAGGAAATCCCTAGGTTTCTTACTAAGTTGCCATCTTTGTTTAATATCTCAGGTTAGGTTAACATCTTAGGTTAATATCTATCAGAAAACAAACCAGTAAATAGATCCCGGAAAAAGCAATACCTAGGAATTAGCAAGACTCTTCTCTTTATTTCTACCCTCCTTTTCATTCTTATCTTCTAGCCATGGAAAGATCAAGTTATGGGATGGATTGGGAAGATAAACATATGCAGGGTAGGTTCAGATAAAATCTATATTTAATGAATGTAATGGGAAATAACAATTGTCTATCTGCTTCTCTACTCCACAGTGAAATGCCTATAGGAATGGACGTTCCATGTCCGCATTTCCGTTTCTCATTCTGGCAGCCTTGCATTTCCCTACCAATCTCTTACCATTTTAAAACCTCCTAAAGTCTTTCAAAAATAAGTAAGGTTTTGTAAAACAACAACAAAAACACAATATAGAAATGTTAAACCAAAATAACATTTATAGTAAATGTTGTTGTTGTTGTTATTTGCCATCGAGTCGGCCCCGACTCATAGCGACCCCTCCTTGGGTTTCCGAGGCAGTATCGCTACCCAAGTAGGAATGCCCAGCCTTCCTTCCGAGGAGTGGCTGGTGGGTTTGAACGGCTAGCCTTCTGGTTAGCAGTCCAGTGCCTTAGGCACTATGCTACCAGAGCTCCTATTTATAGTAAATAGATAATCTAATTTCTGGGGAATCAAGCATGTTGAGTGTTGATTACCTCTCTGGTCTGTAGAATTTTTAGTTTTTTAAATTTTTTTATTGGAACAAGAATATCAGTATCTCTAAATTAGGGACATGCATAGGAAGAGGAAATATGTAAATAAAGGAAAAATCCTTTTTTCTAAAATTATCTTTATGATAAACTCAGTAAAACTCACTGCTGTCAAGTCAGATCTGACTCATAGCAACCCCTCCTTGGGTTTCTGAGGCTGTATCACTACAGAAGCAGATTGCCCAATCTTCCTTCCAAGGAGCAGCTAGTGGGTTTGAACTATCAGCCTTACGGTTAGCAGTTAAATGTCTTAGGCATTACGGCACCAGAAGTCCTCTTTATGATAAAAGGTTTTATAATCTTGAAGACTGGGTTATTTCATAGCACATGGTAGGCATTTGAAAATTACTTTGGTGAAAGGTACATGGAAAGAGATAGTTTCTTGCAAAATGAAAACATCTTTAAATTAGTAATCAAAGGATCATTAATGAGTCAGCCACTCCTAGGAAGGAAGGTTGGGCAATCTACTTGCGTAGTGATACTGCCTTGGAAACCCAAGGAGGAGTCCCTATGAGTCAGGTCCGACTCAAAGGCACATAACAACAACAACAACAACAACAAACATAGAAGGGTTTCATCAGGAGGGTGAGGATTACCAAATATCAAATGATTTTATAGGGAGGATATGGTATATTACTACTGAAGCAGTCAAAATAGCTTTTAAATATACAGAGAAGATCTATTTTTTAAAATTATTTTATTTTTATTTATTTTTATTATTTATTGTGATTTGGGTGAAGATTTACAGAACAAATTTGCTTTCCATACAGCAGTTCACATATACTTTGTCACATGTCATTGACCACAGTTTACCACAATGCAACAGCTCCCCTCCCACTTCCTCCCCATAGTTACCTCTTCCCAGTGTCCATCCCTCCATAC
>NW_006921609.1:2637380-2639591 GCF_000298275.1 Orycteropus afer afer | reverse complement strand
TATATAAACCTTTCCTTGACTTTTTACAATAACAGACTAATACAATATTTGTCCTTCTGTGATTGACTTATTTCACTCAGCATAATGTCTTCCAAATTCATCCATGTTATGTGGTGTTTTACAGATTCTACATTACTCTTTAGGGTTGCATAGTATTCCATTGTGTGTATGTGCCATAGTTTGGTTATCCATTCTTTTGTTGATGGGCACCTAGCTTGTTTCCTTCTTTTTGCTATTGTAAATAGTGGTGCGATGAATATGGGTGTGCATATATATGTTCTTGTCCTGGCCCTCATTTCTTTAGTAATGGGATTGTTGGGTCAAATGGTGTTTCTAATTCCAACTTTTTAAGGTAACCAGAGCAGTCATAATGAATCATTTTTTTGATATGTTGTGGAGTCTCTTGGCTAGGATTTTGTTGATGATTTTTGCATCTGTATTCATGAGGGATATTGGTCTGTAGTTTTCCTTTTGAGTGATGTCTTTGCCTGGTTTGTGTAACAAGGTTATGCTTGCTTCTTAAAATGAATTTGGGAGGATTCTATCCTTTTTTATATTTTGGAATAGTTTGAGTAGGATTGGTGTCAGTTCTTCCCTGAATGCTTTATAGAATTCTCCAGTGACCATCCATGCCAGGACTTTTTTTTGTTGGTAATTTTTTTATGACCTGTTAAATTTCTTCTTTTGTTATGGATCTGTTCAACTTTTCCACCTCAGCCTGTTAGTTTAGGTTAGTAGTGTGTTTCTAAAAATTTGTCCAATTCTTTCTGATTTTCAAATTTGTTGGAGTACAGTTTTTCACAGTGTCCTGATACTGTTGTTGTTGTTATGTGCCATAGAGTCAGATCCTACTCATAGTGACCCCTCCTTGGGTTTCTGAGATGGTATCACTATGGACGTAGATTGCCCAACCTTCTTTCCGAGGAATGGCTGGTGGGTTTGAACTGCCAGCCTTCTGGTTAGCAGTCAAGTGCCTTAGGCACTATGCTACCAGAGCTGGTTCTTTTGAGATGTCGTCCAATTAGTTTCTTATTCATGTTATTTGTATTTGCTCCCTCTTTTTATTTGTTAAATTTGCCAGTGTTTTGTCAATTTTATTAATCTTTTCAAAAACCAACTTCTAGTCTTGTTGATATTTCCTATTGTCTTTCTATTTTTTGTTTCATTGATTTCTGCTCAAATCTTTATTATTTCCTTTCTTCTGGTGACTATAGGCATATCTTGCTGTTCTTTTTCTAATTGTTTGTGATATTAGTTTAAAGTGTTGATTTTGGATCTTTCTTCTTTTTTGATGTGTGCATTTATTGCTATAAATAGGCCTGTGATCGCTGCTTTTGCTGTGTCCCAAAGATTTTGGTATGCTGTGGTTTCATTCTTGTTTGATTCAACAAATTTTTGAATTTCATTTTTTATTTCTTCTCTTACCCATTCTTTCTTAAGGAGGGTATTGTTCAGTTTCATGTGCTTACTCTTTTTTTCTGTTGATCTTCCTATTGTTGATTTCTAATTTGATAGCATTATGATCTGAGAAGATGCTTTGCAGCATTTCATTGTTTTTACACTAACTAAGGCTTGCTTTATGGCCTAAAATTTTGTCAATTCCAGAGAATTTTCCATGTGCACTGGAAAAGAATGTATATTGTGCTATTGGGTGAAGTGCTCTGTAGATGTCTAGAAGATTAGGTTGGTAAATTGCATTGTTTAGTTCTTCTGCATCTTTGTTGAGTTTCTTTCTAGTTGTTCTATCTTTCATTGAAAGTAGTGTATTAAAGTCTGCCACTGTGACTGTGGAGTCATTGATTTGGATTTCAACTCTTTTAAAGTCTGATTTATGTATTTTGGGGCTCTTTCATTTGGTCCATAGATATTTATTATGGTTATATCTTTTTGTAGGAGCTCTGGTAGCATAGTGCCTAAAGCACTCGACTGCTAACCAGAATGCTGGCAGTTCACACCCACCAGCCACTCCTCAGAAGAAAGATGGTGCAATCTACTTCCCTAGTGATACTGCCTCGGAAACCCAAGAAGGGGTTGCTATGAGTCGGGTCCAACTCGATGGCACATAACAACAACAGCATATCTTTTTGTTCAATTGATCCTTTAATCATTATATAATGTCCTTCCTTGTCTCTTATGGTGGTTTTTGTCTTAAAGTCAATTTGATCAGAAATTAATATTTCCACTCCTGCTCTTTTTTTGTTGCCATTTGCT
>NW_006921609.1:2632394-2637280 GCF_000298275.1 Orycteropus afer afer | reverse complement strand
TGTCCACCTATCTATCCATCCATATACCCATGTTTACCTTCACTGAGAAATCAGTACTGTATATGCAAAAGGGTTCATATTTGTTGTCTGTACCTCCCACGTACCTCTCTATGTCTTTCTCATCCTCAATGCTGCCATATTGGTCACTCACATTTGGTACATTGCCCTTACAGAGAAGATCTATTAATCGTTCAATACAGATATTTGAAGTTGCATTTAGAAAGATGGATGCAATCTTTTACATTTTGTTAGGTAATAGTTAACATGTGACAGTAGATTGTAGATATATAATTATTCTTAAAAATTGATAACCAAACTCTTAAAAAAAGAAACAGTGAAGTAATTGAAATAGTAGTATAGAATAAAAGAAAAATTAGGAATACAAATACCCCATACCTAGGTTTCCTATTGTACTTAGGAAAACAAAACAAAACAAAACAAACAAACAAACAAAAACCAAACTTGTTTTAAAATGTTCTCTACATCTCACTTTATTCTTCTCCCTTGCACACCATATTCTTGGCACAACGGTCATCCTTCAGTTCCTCAAACTCATTCTTTTTTCCCCTGATTTCCAAGCCTTGAATCCAATGTTCTGTGCGAGTGCTCTTCCTCTACTGTTTATTGGGGAGCTTTTTATCGTGCAAAGGATAGAGTCAGCTTAAATGTGATTTCCTCAATGAGATCGTCTCTGATCACACTCACACCACACTCCCGCCTCCCGCTTATTCCAATATCCAAGAATGTATGAATGCTAAAGCTGGAAAATAAATAAGAAAGACCAAGGAAAAATTGATGTCTTTGAATTATGGTGTAGACAAAGAATATTAAATATACCACAAATTGCCAGAAGAATGAACAAATCTATCTTGGAAGCAGTGTAGTCAGAATGTTCCTTAAAAATAGGGATGACAAGACTTTGTCTCATGTACTTTGCACATGTTATCAGGAGGGACAAATCTCTGTAGAAGGACCTCATGCTTGGTAGAGAGTCAGTGAAAAAGAGGAAGACCCTCAATGAGATGGATTAACACAGTGGATGCAAGGATGTGCTCAAACATAGCAATGATTGTGAGGCACAGAACTCGGCAGTGTTTTGTTCTGTTGTACATAGGGTTGCCATGAGTTGGAACCAACTCAATAGCACCTAACGACTAGAACAAAATGATTGTTATGCTGAATATGGATCCCCTTATATCTATGGAAGTAATCCTGTTTGAGAATAGGTTTTTCTTTGTTATGTTAATGAGGCCATACCAGTACAGGGTGTGTTCTAAATCTAATCACTTCTGAGTTATAAAAAGAATAGATTAGACACTGACAAGGCACATATTGGGGAAAACAGATGCCACTTGAGGATTGCCAAGAATGAAGGAAGGAATGAGGTTATCTAAAAGAAAGAATCAACACAGCCAAGACCCTGGTTTGGACTTTTAGCCTCTAGAACTGTGAGAAACTAAATTTCTTTTTTTAAAAGGCATCCATTTCTGGTATTTTCGTTAAATTAGCATGAGAAAACTAAGAAAGTCAGTCATCAATAAACACAAGAACAAGGATCTTCAAAATATATAACCCTCATTAGAAGTCTAAACAAAAAACTCAACAAATATTTTGACTATTTCTGAATATCTATTAGAGATTTTAAAATAAATTTTGAGTTATGAACAATTCTCAGTAAGTATAGGTTTATAGGTTATAATTTTATAGAGACCAGGTTATAGTTTATTACCTAAAGTTTCCCTGAGAGGAGGTATCTGAGTTGTCTAGTGCTGCTAGAACAGAAATATTACAAGTGGTTTTCTGTAACAAACAGAATTTTATTTTCTCACTATTTAGCAGCTAGAAGTCCAGATTCAGGGCACTGGCCCTGGAAGAAGGCTTTCTCTCTCTGTCAAGTCTGGAGAAGATCTCTTCAGCTTGCTTTCCAGTTTCTTAGAGCTCTCAATGCTGTTTGGCATCAATCGACCTCATCTGTGCTTCTTTCACTTGCTTGTTTTAATCTCTTTTTTATTTCAAAAGAGATTGACTCAAGACACACACTACACCACTACCTCTGCATTAACATGACAAAGACAACCTATCCCCAAATGGGATTATAACCACAGAAATGCTGTTATTAGGTGACATCCATTTGGTTCTGATTCACAGTAACCTTATGTGCAACACAACAAAACACTGGCCAGTCCTGTGCCAAGCTCACAATTTCTGCTATGTTTAAGTATATCATTGCAGCCACTGTGTCAATCCATTTCATTGAGGATCTTCCTCTTCTTCACTGACTCTCTACTTTACCAAGCATGATGTCCTTCTCCTAAAACATGTCCAAAATATGTGAGACAAGGTCTTGCAATCCTCACTTCTAAGGAGCATTCTGGCTGTACATCTTCCAAGACAGATTTTTTTTGGTCTTCTGACAGTCCATGATACATTCAGTATTATTTGCCAATACCATAATTTAAAGGGATCAGTCTGTCGGATTTCCTTATTCATTGCCCAGCATTCACATGCATATGAAGAGACTGAAAATACTATGGCTTGAATCAGATGCACTTTAGTCTTCAAAGTAACATCTTTGATTTTTAGCACTTTAAAGAGGTCTTTTGATGCAGGTTTATCCAATGCAATACACTGTTTGATTTCTTGACCGCTGCTTCCATGGAGGTTGGCTGGGGATCCAAGTAAAATGAAATCTTGACAACTTCAGTCTTTTCTCTGTTTATGATGATGTTGCTTATTAGTTGAGTTTTGAGGATTTTTGTTTCTTTATGTTGAGGTGTGATCCATATTGTAGGGTGTGGGCTTTGCTTTTGATCAGTAAGAGCTTCAAGTCTTTTTCAATTTCAGCAAGCAAAGCTATGTCATCTGCATATTGCAGGTTGTTAATGAGTCTTCCTGCAAATCTGATGCCTCATTCTTCACATAATTCCACTTCTTGGATGAAATAAGCACACAGTTTGAATAATTATGTTGAAAGGATACAACCCTGATGTACACCTATCTTGATTTTAAAACATGTTATCCCCTTGAGCACAGTTAAGTTTTCTAGAATTCCCAATATTTGTACTGTTATCCATAATTTGTTATGATCCACACAGTCAAATGCCTTTGCGTAGTCACTAAAACACAGGTAAATATCTTTCAGATGTTCTTTGCTTTCAGCCAAGATCCATCTCACAGTGATGATATCCTTCGTTCCATGTCCTTTACTGAATCTTGCAAATATTCCTGGCAGTTCTCTGACAATGTGCTGTTGCAACCATTTTTGAGTTATTTCCAACAACAATTTACTTGCATATTATACAAGTGGGAGCTCTAGTGGTGTAGTTCCTAAGGTATTTGATTGTTAATCAGAAGGCTGGCAGTTCAAACCCACCAGCCACTCCTCGGAAGGAAGATTGGGCAATCTACTTCCATAGAAATTCTGCCTCAGAAACCCAAGGAGGGGTCACTATGAGTTGAATTGACTCGATTTAAGTGATATTGTTCAATATTTTCCATATTCTTTTGCATCACTTTTGTTGGGATTGGGCACAAATTTGGATTTCTTCCAGTTGGCTGGCCAAGTAGCTTCTGTCTTCCAAATTTCTTGGCATAAATGAGTGAGTGCCTCCAGCACTGCATCCATTTGTGCAACATCTCAATGGGTATTCAGTCAATTCCTGGAGCCTTGTTTTTTCACTGGTGCCTTCAGTACAGCTTGGACTTCTTCCATCAGTGTCTTTGATTCTTGATCATATAGTACCTCCTGAAATGGATGAATTTTGACCAATTCTTATTGGTACAGTGACTCTATGTATTCTTCCTTTGATGCTTTCTGTGTCCTTCAATATGTTGCCCACAGATTCCTTCAGTATTGCTATTTGAAGCTTAAATTTTTTCTTTAGTTTAAGAAATGCTGAGCTTGTTCTTCACTTTTGGCTTTCTAAGTACAGGTCTTTGCACATGTCATTGTACTTCATCTTCTCAGGTAGCCTTTTTAAATCTTCTGTTCAGTGCTTTTACTTTATAATATCTTCCTTCCAATTTAACGGCTCTATGTTCAAGGGCAAGTTTCAGAGTGTCTTCTGATATCTATTTTGGTCTTTTCTTTCTTTCCTGTTATCTATCTATTATTTATTTATTTTTTATTGTGCGTTAGGTTCAAATTTACAGAGCAGAGTTTGTTTTACATTCAACATTTTGTGTACATTTAGTTTCACTCCCCATTTACCATCCCCAACCCTAACTCAGTCTCCTCCCTTCCCTGTCCTGTCTTTTTAATGACCTTTTGCTTTCTTCATGTATGATGTCCTTGATGTCATCCCATAACTTGTCTGGTCTTCAGTCACTACTGTTCATTACGTCAAATTTGTTTTTGAGATGGTCTCTAAATTCAGGTGGGATATACTCAAAGTGGTATTTTGACTCTAAATCTTTTTTTGCTTTAAATATTTATTATGATTTGGGTGAAAGTTTACAGAGCAAATTCACTTTACATACAACAGCTCATGTATACTTTGTTTCATGACATTGACTGTAATTTCCCACAATGTGACAGGTCCCATCCCACTTCCTCCTGATAGTTACTCTTCCCTGTGTCCTTCCCTCCCATATACTCCTGCCCCCTGAGCTGTCTCCCTGTGCACACATAGCCCTTCTATTCTCCCATGATTGATCTCTCCAAGGACTGTATCTACCTAATGTAAATGTTCAGGTCATATGCCTGTCTTTTGTATGGCTGGAAGCCACAGGAGTGGGTTGAATTCCAAACCTGAAGGGCAGCTAGGTGTCATAGTCTCAGTGGTTCCATCAGGCTCTATCAGACCAGCAAACCTGCTCCTTTTTTTTTTTTTTTAAATGATTTTAAGTTTTGTTCCACATTGTTCTCCCACTCTATCCAGGATCTC